>NW_022991375.1:579626-904491 GCF_902827175.1 Gymnodraco acuticeps
TATGGCTACTCCCCTCAGTGAGAAAGGGCAACACAGATGAGAGGGAAAGGCCAGAAATGTCCGTCATCCTTTGCTGTGTGAAAACTACCGCAACACGGTCAGTTGGTCATTAAGGTCAGGACTGTTACTGGGTCGTAGGTGTCAGAATATGTCAACACTCTTCTAGGGGCCTCCGAGAGGTCAAATGGGCGTCATACAAAGCAGATTACTGAACAACACAGCTACAAGACTAACCCTGAGATACAAATGTGACAAATACCTCAAGGAGTGGCCGAAGTGTGTGTGTGTATCTGCTTTTGAAAAACACCAAGAGAATGCAACAGCTGCCTGGACTAAGACAGATGGACGGTTGTTATGGTCAGTCAGCCAAGGGAGGGGAAAAAGGTGCCAACATGCCACAAAAAGAACACACACACACACACACGCACACACACACACACTTGGAGCATCTTCACTATCTGATTAAAGAGCAGTTACATGCAGGCGTAATCTCATAATGGCTCCCCAGCAGCTGAATTGGACGCATCGTTTCTGAACCAGCTGTTATGGGTCTAGGGAAACCAACACCGTGCACATGTGTGAGCAACGCTGCATGATTTGGACTTCCCACATTCACAGCATGCCAGAAATTCCTCACTGAGGGATGTGTGGGAATGGCAGGGATTCCTTGGAGCTGAGGGAGTGGACAGGAATAGGCGTCCATGACTTGGACCCTGACCTACATCCTGATCAAAGACGCTCTGACCGAAAAAAAAGCGAGCCAGTGTAGCTTCAGTTGACTTCATGCTTAGTTAATCTATTAATGTTTCACTGTGGGAATCTCTGAAATGATCTTGATTTTGACATTAGAGATTGATAAACTCATGTATGCAAGCACATTTTTTTTCTATAATCCAAATGTTAAGTGTTCAGGTTGCTGGGAGATGAGGCTCAGTATTTAAAAAATGGTTCAAAAAACGTTATCACAAGGACGTAACGTAAAACAAATACTAAAAGTGGCACGGTTTATCCTGCAACTCGGTATCCCTGTACTGACCAATCAGGTACCCGCACCAATTGAGTACCGGGTCTCAATACCCATGTCAGAGGCATTTCCTTCTCTAAAACTACAACTCTAGAATAAAACTATAAAAAAAATACTAGAAAATTATCATTTTTAAATCATCGACATGCTCTCTTCAATAGATGTATTCCGTAAACAAAATTATAACATTAGGAGATTATACTGTTTCATTCAGAGTTGTTTGATTTCAGAACGGGGAGATACTAGGGTTGTAAAGTTTTTACATATCTCCCAACCCTAAGACAAACAGGCTGCTGTTTTTGCGCTGTTTAAGCTTAAGGCTACTGATGTTACTGGGTGTTTCTCAATGTCGAGGACGCTTCCTTGGTAGGACAAGTCCCACCGAGTCAGGTCCTTCGGAAGCGATGCAAGAATCCTTCCTAGCCTCAGAAAACGAAAAATGGTGGAACAGGCCAACCGGTGTGCATGTGTGCGTCATATGCGAGGCCCCGCCAAAGATTTGGAAATTGGTCCGTGCGCAAAGCATTGTGGGGATTTTAAGACCGTGGAGAGTACACATGTGCAGCCTCGAAATTTCCCGCAACGAAATTTCCGTCCGCGGGACTCGATGACGTAGCATCCTTGAAATAGTGGCTCTGGAGCAGCCTTCCTCGACATTGAGAAACACCCACAGATATCTCCGAGATCCTACTATCGAACATGACATACCTTTTAAAGCCAGTCTACATACTCAAACCCATACATTCATAAAACTAAATGCTCCTTACACTTGGATTAATGTTGGGTTACTACTGCAGGCGAATGGACAAGCGAATGCTATATCAAACTAGATAGACACACTGATTAACATGTGATTGTGCTTTTGCTGTTGGAGAGCTGCCATGCAGAGAAATCAAAAGCTAGATAATTGCCTGGTTACGGTTGCCCTGCCACGGTTAGAGAATCAACGGTCAGTCGTCAGTAAATCGCTGCTAACCTGGATGCGTTTTACAGTACAAAGACATGTAGTGCTACTGTCTGTGCCTGGAAGTTGGCGCTGGTCATGTTGAGCGCATTCATTTTCCAGTCATTACACACTTTTCCGACACCCTAGGCAGTTTAAAAACATGAACCCCCTGTATTTGTGGTTCTGTAATTACTACATGTGGCTACAATCCCGCCAACTAAAAATTAGCAGACGATTACAGATAAATGTTAGAATGTGGCAGGTGTCACTTATTGTGTCAGAAAACAGAGGCTGAGACACTGAGGATGTTATCGGTGATCACAGCACTGTTCATCAACTCCATTCTCCTATTATGTTTACTTCTTTATAATGTTCTCATCTGACTCGCTGCTTTTTAGTGCTTTGTGTTTTTATAAACAGTCAGCTAAACGGTCTTGTGTGTTCCCTGGCAGCTGTCCACCCGCCCTTGTTCCTATTAAATAAGCTTTGATTGGCTGCTGCACACGGACATTGATGAAACAAGAGGGGCTAATCTGATTGGCTGTTTTGAACCGACATAGCTGTGCTACTCTAACAATGCCCTTACTGTGGGTACAGCTGGCACCGGCTCTGCCACTGTATACACGAAACAACAAGTGAGTAACTGGTTAACAAGTAACAGGTAATTACGCCCTATTGTTTCAGTACCCGTATTTTAAGTTGCCATTTGTGCCAAAAAAAAGACATTTTCCGATTCTTTCAAAAGAAAATCAGGTTTAAATATTCAGGTTGAGTCTCCCTAGGGTAGCATTTTAAACTGCATAACACATCTCTTAAACTAGCTGTTTAAGGCAGAAGGAGGCAGGATATGTTAGAGCCTGACACTCCTTAACTTGTGAATACAATTATACTTAACACCCATACAATAATTCCTCTGGAGATGATCGAAAAGGTGCCATTTTTAAAGTGATGTTTGTGTATAGACTCGTATAGACTTTTTTGAAAACTATTTTTCTTTTCTGTATTACTTTTAATATAATATACTTTAATATTGTTTTAATATTGTCTGCTTATCTGTATTATTGTGTTGCATTGTTGGAGAAGCCTGTGACCTAAGATTTTCAACGACATAATTACTCTGTAGCTATGTTAGTTTGACAATAAAGAACCTTGAACCTTGTGTAGTACTTGCTGCATTGAAAATCAGGCTGCGTCGATGAAAACTGGGTATCATTATCTAGAAACACAGAGCTGACAGTGTGAGCGATTAAACAGCCTGGGTGTTTGTTTCCAGTCCACTCCACTCTCCATCTCCTCGCATTTTCTTATTTTTTGTCCCCAAATCTGAGTTTATGCCTGGGAAACACACCATCTTTCCTTTGCCTCCGCCTCTTTTTGTTCTCTCCATCCGTCCAGACCTCTAATAGCAGGGTAGGCTAACCGAGCGGAGAAACAGGCCAGGGTTACCCCAGTGACCCAAACACAGCAGGGGAGTAGCAGAGAGGGAGGAGGGAAGAATGAGAGAGAGAGAGAGAAAAGACTGCCTGTTTTTGGTGCCAAGAGTTCATTTGTCTGGGTCTTTTAATGCCACCTGATGTCATTCAGACAAACCGTGACGATACAGAGAGAAAGCACTGTTGGCAACTCTAAGATTTATATAGAAATGTGATAAAGACAGGAAACCAACAACAACAACTCTATTTGAGTGTTGTAAATACTTCCACAGTTCCCTTCCGTCACCAGCTGAGATTCAGTTTTCGAGTCTTGTTTTCAGCTGTTGACTCCGGCTGCAGTTCACCGTCTAAAGCCAACAGCAAGCCTTTTTCAGTTTGAGCTATCGGCACGGATACGCCATCTGGAGGCAGCCATGAAATGAAATCTCAGCTTGCAGAATGCATTGATCACTCAAAATTCACACATATTTAATTCAGCAGCAGAGCTATATTTTTGACTAGTGAAACAGAGACGGACGAGGATGAAAATACTCGAGCTCACAACACTCAACTCCATGAAAAGCATTCTCCAGCACATCTGTCAAGGTCCAAAGGCATTTACATGTATTACATAACTGCACCGCTCCCCTCCCCTTGCAACCCACTCTTCAGCTGCCCAGTCAGACCAGTGGCTGAGGAGTCCAGGCCAACAGATGGACAGGCCTAATCCCCCCCCCCCTCTAACCCAGGAAGTGATAACTGGCAAGCACCAGGAAGCTAAGAAACACACTTGCCCTGACAGTGTTGCACAGACAAGCTGATCAGTGGCAATGAAGCCAAGTATTGTCTAGATTTAATTGCATTCAGGTTTTTTTGTTCATCTCCTTTTTTCTGCAGGCGCTAGAGCTGTCTTCATTGGGGCCCTCGGGCACCAGAGCAACCTGCCAACTCGCTGCCCTCTTTTATATCTAGGGTTGGAGGGGTTTCCTTCTGATAGTTATGGACCAAAGCTACTGAAAGTCAAACGTTTTTCTGTGTCTCTTTTTCATAGTAGAAGGCATTGTCCATTAAAGATTAAACATACCCCTGAAGCACGCGGGAGTAATAATCTTATACTAAAGTGGTCATATGGCTCCCTTTAAATGTCACATCAGAGGGGAGCAAATATAAATCTTTTTATTTTCGGGAATAAACCATCATTACATTACTTGAAACAACAGGAATGTCAAGTGTGACTGAGACGGAAAGGTCATTTTAGGATGAGCTAATGGCAAGCTGGGTGATTAAATCATAATGGACGATACAGCAGGAGCAACTGGACAAATCAACTCCATAACCAAATTATAGTCTGAGAAATAAGGCTGGAAACAATCCTGAGAGAATGAAAGCTACAGAACCTTTCCATCTGAACTCATCGTTATCTCATCACCACGAGAGTCTGCTGTCGCTACGGAGAGTGGGTGCTAGACACAGGTAGCCAATCACATGCTGGGAAATAGGGTATGTGATGGAGGGGTGGGGGGGGGCTGTCAGTGAGATGTGAAAAATCACGATGACAATGACCTGTCTTTGTCAACGGGAACACTGAAATATTAATCGTGTGTGTGTGTGTGTGTGTGTGTGTGTGTGTGTGTGTGTGTGTGTGTAAAAAGCACACTCCACCATTGCCACACTAACTAAAACCGACATTGAGGGATGGAAAAACAGCAGCAAACTTTAGATTGCGTAGATTTGGTTATTTATGCTTGTCTTACCTGCTATCTGACTCGATACATCTCCTTTTGGCTCTTTAGGGAGGGATCCATCTGTAAAAACAGACATTTGATTTTTATGACCAACAAAGAGATAGAGCTTGTGAATAAAAACATCATAAGGAGCAATGGAGAGGAGCATTAACAGGAATATATCTGTTGATGACTTTGGGGCATTATTACAATGCTGTTCAATTCACTGTGCCAAAAAAACATATTTGATATCCACTAATACAGTACTACCAGCACTAACCAGTAGTCCCACTGCTTTGCCGACACTTAAGATCCAACAAAATAAGAACATTCTATTATGAATATGCTAAGAAAACATCAAACTATGAGAGAAAATGGTCATGTTAGCAGCTGTGTGTTGCCTTATTTGGGCAGTGCTATCATTAGCATGCTAACATACTATTAAGCAGGCATTTAAGATGAACAAATGTCTTGAATTGAATTTAGTGAGTTATCATGCTAATATTTGCTCATTGACAAGTAGAACGTATGCAAAAGGTATTGTTATTAGTTTCACTGGAATTATTTGGGAACAAACCAAAGTGTAAAAATGTACAAACGCACCACATAAAATGTCAGGGGATCATAAAAGTCATTATAGTTCATTATGAAGAGGTCATGAATGTCTGCACCTAATAGTATTCCAATCTATTCAATAGCTGTTAATGTATTTTTCCCCTAAGGACAAAAACTATCAGGCTGACATTGCAGCTGGCGTGGCAAAATAAAAAAGTTTGTACCAGCTGCCAGAAATCTGCTGCATTGCTAAACAGCAAAAAGAGAAGTTATATTGCATTACGTATTGGCATATGGAAAACTCTCCAACCGTAGTTTGTTCAGTCAAACAAAAAGCCAACGTATCAACATTTCATAAGCACAGGAAACAGTTTAATTAGAAACAGTCTTATGAGCAATACAACTGGTGTTAGAAAAACTAGCTACTATTAGCCTCTACAACGATAATCACTCGTTTATATGACCAATGTACCATCAATTAATAGGACATGTCTTGCTGGACCAATGCATGCAGAAGTTATCTTCTCATCACCCTATACCTCATGACCGAGGCCCAGTGGTTTCTCAGTGGATGCAACAATCAGCCCATTGATGGAGCCTATAGCCTGAGAGAGACTGCTGTGACTGAGAAGAAGATATGGTCAGTGTCATGTGCTGTCAACATGTAAACAAGCTGGACGCTGCACTGGCTGACTCAGTGAAACACACTGCCTCTGTTCCGAATCAGGCTCACTCCTTCCCGTTTAACACCACGGAGCACGGCATTAAGGCAGAGGGAAGCTACTATATAGGATCTGTCAAGTATCTAACAATATGGATGAAGACGTAGGTCGATTTCTATACTTAACAAGACCTATTCAACATGTAGTAGATGCAGTTTAGGATTGATGCACTGCTTCCATAGCTCGCAGTGCTTCTCAAAGTGTGGTCCGCGGACCACTGGTGGTCCGTGAGCGCCCCCTAGTGGTCCGTGAGTATATTGGTAAAATTTCACATTTGAAATAAATAAATACATTTAAGTTTTCCGCACTCTCGCGGGAATATCTCCGCAATGGAGCGAGCTTAAGTTTCACTTTCGATTGCATGATATAGCCCAGATAAACACCTTCATCACACATGTGGCCACTTGTTTGTACCATTTTCAGGCGATTTGTAAAAAACGGTGTTTTTGGATATTTGTGGAATTAGGTGGTCCGCGAGTGTTTTTTTTATTGGTTAAGTGGTCCTTGGTATGAAAAAGTTTGAGAAACACTGCTCTATAGAGATAGACTTTTTTATTTATCGATTAGTCTGCACAATTTCTTTGATTATTCTTCTGATCTTTGACCAGTATAGTGTTATCAACAGCTCCCGGAAACGTAAGTTCTAATATTACACTAGATAGTAAACTAGAATGCTTTTCAGCCATAAACCTTGAACAATTAAATTCAATGATTCTCTCTTCTAAACCATCAACGTGCATGTTAGACCCAATTCCAACTAAGCTGTTGAAGGAAGTTTTTCCATTAATTAGCACTTATTTATTAAATATTATGAATATGTCTTTATTATCAGGCTATGTTCCACAATCATTCAAAGTAGCAGTGATAAAACCGCTTCTTAAAAAGCACAACCTCGATCCAGAGGTTTTAGCCAATTATAGACCTATTTCCAATCTTCCGTTCCTCTCAAAAATTCTTGAGAAAGCGGTCGCAAAACAGTTGTGTGATTACTTAAAAAACAATGATTTATTTGAAGATTTTCAGTTTGGCTTTAGAACACATCATAGCACAGAGACAGCTCTGGTTAAAGTCACAAATGACATTCTAATAGCCTCTGACAAGGGACGTGTCTCTATTCTTGTTTTGCTCGATCTCAGTGCTGCATTTGATACTATCGACCATGATATCCTATTGCAAAGACTAGAGCACTTAGTTGGCATACAGGGAACTGCTTTAGACTGGTTTAGGTCCTATCTATCTGAACGCTCTCAGTTTGTACGTGTCAATGATGAATCTTCCACGCAAACCAAAGTTAGCCATGGAGTGCCACAGGGCTCAGTGCTCGGACCTATTTTGTTCACATTATATATGCTTCCGTTAGGCAATATTATAAGGAATCATTCTGTACATTTTCATTGTTATGCGGATGATACTCAACTATATTTATCAATCAAGCCTGATGAAATTAATCATCTAAATAAAATTTTGTTATTGTACTTGGCCCGAAGAATCTACGAAACAAATTATCTAAGGATATATTAACTATGGATGGCATTAATTTGGCCTCCAGTGAGACTGTAAGGAATCTTGGTGTTATATTTGATCAGGATTTATCCTTTAACGCCCACATAAAATCAATTTCAAGGACCGCCTACTTCCATCTACGTAACATTGCAAAAATCAGGCATATCTTGCCTCAAAACGATGCAGAGAAACTAATCCATGCATTTGTTACTTCAAGGCTGGATTATTGTAACTCTTTATTATCAGGGTGTACCAAGAAGTCAGTCAAGTCGCTTCAGCTGATTCAAAATGCTGCAGCTCGTGTACTAACCAGAGTTAGGAAAAGGGACCACATTACTCCTGTTCTGGCTGCCTTACACTGGCTCCCTATAGAACACAGGATAGAATTTAAAATTCTTCTTCTCGCCTACAAAGCCCTTAATGGGCAGGCGCCATCTTACCTTAAAGAACTCATTATACCCTACTGTCCTACTAGGGCATTGCGTTCCAAGAATGCAGGGTTGTTGGTTGTTCCTAGAGTCTCTAAAAGTACAATGGGAGCCAGAGCCTTTTCTTATCAAGCTCCACATTTGTGGAATCAGCTTCCAGTTTGTGTTCGGGCGGCAGACACCCTATCCGTTTTTAAGAGTGCGCTTAAGACCTTCCTTTTTGATAAAGCTTATAGTTAGGGCTGATTAGATTCAGCCCCTAGTTTTGCTGATATAGGCTTAGTTTGTCGGGGGACATCTTACTTCTTCCTTCTCTCTGTCTATACTTGTGTACTCTCATGTTCCGATTAACCCAGCTTCCCCAAATGTCTTTCTTTTTGGTGTCTGTATACGCCGGGATCCGGAGTCATGGATGATCCTGCGCTCCTCTGTCCTGGATCTTGAGTCGTGGCTGTGGTCCTGGATCATAGGTCCTGGATGGATATCCTCGTGGATTCATCTTCCTATTATACACACATGCATTTCCAAACATTTGGACTACCTATGTTGCAAATGTATTATCTTTTCAATTTACACACGGCATCTATTGCACGTCTGTCCGTCCTGGGAGAGGGATCCCTCCTCTGTTGCTCTCCCTGAGGTTTCTCACATTTTTCCCTTTAAACTGTGGGTTTTCTTCAGAAGTTTTTCCTTGTACGATGTGAGGGTCTAAGGACAGAGGGTGTCGTATTGTCATACTGATATTTTGTACAAACTGTAAAGTCCACTGAGACAAATGTAACATTTGTGATATTGGGCTATATAAATAAACATTGATTGATCTATAAATGTCAGAAATAAGGAAACGTGTCCCAGTTTCTCATAGTCCAAGTTGTATTTTTCTAATCCAAAAACTAAGAATCGACAGTGAACATCAGGAAATGTACATGCATGAGGCTTCAAAAAGTATTTTCTGATAATTTTGCAAAAATAAAACATTTGGTCATTTTGTGTTGATCGACTAATCTTTGAACACAACGATACAGAGTTTCTATGTGTTTTTGTTATTTTGGATCATGTACTCGCTTTTGGCAAACTGACTCAAATCAGGATTGTTTTTCCAATATGTACAACATGTGGCAGTATCTACAAGTATACCTTCACATGTACACACCTAAAATAAAATGCAACATGACACACCCCAACACGGCATCAGTTGTGACAAATTTAGCATCCACTTCTACACGCATGCAAATCAATAGTTATAGCACTCTTTAGGGCTGGGCGATTTGGCCTAAAAATAAAATCGCGATTTTTTTCTAACTAATGGACAATTTTCGATTTAAACCTCGATTTTTTTTCTGTGTTTTTCTAAACAAACCAGACCAAGGCTCTTTTAAGTGAACGACGGGAGCCGGCTCTCGCCCGCGAACGAGCCGTTTTTTTTGCGGAGGGATCTAGATCGGCTTGAAGGCACATTATGCAATGTGCACATCATCCCGCTTATTACACATGGCCACATTCTCAACAAAGTAACGACATGACTCAATATTAATTGAAATGCTTTTATGGATTTAGAAAATGATTTTATTGACTTAAAAAATAGTTTTATGTATTGATTTAAATTGACAAGCATCCGCTAAGAAAAGTAGTCCGTTGTTACCGTTTGAACTAACGTAGCAACGGCAGGAACTGCTTCGATAGTGTTTTTGAGGAGCTTTTTGATTACAGATTTGAAAACATCGTTGCTTGCTTTAAAAGTAGCACAATTCATGATGTCAGACCTTGGGAAGTATCTAGATATCCCTGCCCTAATGCCAAAGTAACTGCCAACTGAATATGTGTCGCCGTTTGATGTCTATGTATGGGCTGCTGCGTAAAAAGGAGGGTTTCTGCCCCGTTACTTCTCTTCTTACTTCTATAAGAATAAAACACGGAGGACGGAGATCTCTTTTCCTCCCCCTCTACAGACCGCCCAGCAGCTGATCTCAGAGCACGCTCCCCTCTCCTGCAGGGGGGCGTGGTCAGCTGCAGCTCACAGAATCAGCCCCCTGCAAAAACAGCGCTGGAAAAAGCAAATGGAGCGAAATGAGGCATGGCTAAAATGCAAGATATTTTTGGTATTTTGAAAGAAAAAAAAATATTTATATACTTTATATAGGTCGATACAGTAGCCCCTTTTTTTTTTAAATAGTTTGTATAGGTGTTGCTATCTGTTTTGTGTAGCGTGGTTCTACAAGCAAGTCAATGCAATTGGGTGGTATCAGAGATTTACACGGGTCTGTAAATGCAATGAAAACAATTGGCCACAGCAAATCATTTATATTATACTTTATTTACTCTTGAATACTTCAGTACAAAGGATGTATTGAATAATTTAAGTGATATATGTGTACACAGAGCTGCAGATCGGGTAGTCACAGGCAATGTGGCTGAGTTTTGTGCACGTTCTGGAAAGTGAGAGAGTAAGCTACTACGGAGTCCCTTAAAGCAAAACAAATCTGCGGAGTCTAGAAATGTTTTTAAATCGCGATTTTTCGGTTCAGCCATTTCACAAACCGTAGGAAAGTAAAAATGCAAATTAATCGTTAAAACCGAAAAAATCGCCCAGCCCTACTTGGAAGTACCCGGAAATCTGTTGACATTGCACTCAAACATTTGTGTTGTAAATGTCTGGACTTCCACTGTTGTTTTTTAGTTGGGACTGGCATGCTGTAATTACAATCAAACCTAAAAAAGTAAAACTTCAACAAATGTAAGTTGATACCTCTTCTGTATTCAGTTGACTGCATCAGAAAACAACAACCCTCTTGCCTACATGTTTGCACTTGTAAGCTCAAAGAAGTGTGATCCAACTTATTCCTGCTATATCAGATTGATAGACGGAAACCAAAGACTTCTTGTATGACTGCAAGTTGTATGTGGGTCAAATGATACTGTGGATTAACCAAATAGAAACATGGATTACATTTGGATTTAACTGACTTGACAAATGGACTTAGTGGCTATTGGATCTTAAAATCCGCCCTTGTGTTAGTGGGTGTGTGTTGCAGTTAGGCACCTGTAAAACAAAACAATCCAGAAAGTCCAGTTTAAAAAACAGATTTAAAGGATTTTAAGAAGCCAAGACACTGAACAATGATCTGTTTTTTGCCAAGACAAAACTCTGGGAACGCCGACGTGAGGCAACTACTCTCCAATCTTTCATTGTGGCGATCGGGAAAGTGTTCACGTAGCAAAGTAGTTACAGCGCTGATGTGAATGGTAGGAACACATGGGAAACTTTTCATTCCAAATACTGCAATCTGACATAAATGTGTATGGCTGCCAACTGCCACAAATAGGGGGGACTGTCCGTGTCTGTTAACTGGAGGGTCCAGGTTCAAGGCTTGTTACCAGTAAGTATCTGCCTTGCTAAGAACTCAACACGTCTAGCTTCTTATGCAACAGGCCATGACCTCTGACCTTCAGAAGCAAGAGAAAAGAGCAGGGTTTCCCCACACAGACTTTACTTGGGCGGGCCACCCAGGTATATTAACGGCTGCCAAAGTATATTTCGCGACCCATTTAGGTTTAATCTTTTTTTATCCATCCGCGAGCACGACGCCATCTGCGATCGATTAACTACCCCTCCTGTTCGCTCTGCTATCGCGCTCCGCAGTAACCCCCACCCCCACCCGTTGATGTGTGTGCTCCACTACTTGACAATTGGTTCCCTTCTGTAGTGGATACTAGGATCAACTTAATAGACAGCTATGATTTGGCAATATTTTTGCTGGTAGCTGTTTGCATTAATGAACATATAGCATCAGAGAACACAATACATGAGCAGACTTGCCGGCAACAACTGCCAATGCCACAGGGGCTCATGTTTATAAGGAAAAAGATCATATAAACATGGCACAGGAAGTGAAGTGCAACGATCTCAAAGGATTTTTTCTCCAATGCCGTTTACCTGGGAACTTAACAGAGAAGGAATGGGATGAAGAAGAAAAGAAGGGAAAAGGAAGGAAAGAGAAAGACCAAACACCCACATACTTCACATATTTGTAATGCCAAAGATGTCCACTTAAGCCGCAGTGTGCAACATTGTAATACCAGACTACAGTAGTGGTTGCCCACATCTTATCGCAGTGTAAACAATCAGAGTTGTAGCTTAGCCAGAAGTCAAACACTCATGGACAAAAAGGAGATAAAATGCATTGTATGTGTGCATACAAATTAGCTGTGAATGGAGACTTTTCCTCTGAGATGGGACCGTTAACGCAGAGGTTGAATTCAACAACAAGGTTCAAGGTTCTTTATTGTCAAACTAACATAGCTACAGAGTCATTATGTGTTGAAAATCTTAGGTCACAGGCTTCTCCAACAATGCAACACAATGTGCAAAGACAAACACAGAGACAATTTTGTTGCAGACCATAGTAGGATAAGCCCACCACTAAAAACGTCAGCCTAGCTATTTGGATAAACAGACACACATCCAACGACCGTTGAGGAACTAAAATGCAACGGTCACAATCCCATAACACATCCCACCTCTCCAAAACACTCTTACAGTGAACTCACCTAGACCTCCGCTCTGCTGAACACTAGCTTTACTGTATCCCAAACTGAGTTCCCCTCCGCAGACAGCTCCCTCTTGTCCCGACACACACTGCTTCTGTCTCTGAGCCCACGTTAACACAAGACCACCCTTTCTGTGGGCCCCTGCCTTTCCCTTCTCGGCAGGCACACTCATCGTTTGACTCATACGCCAGTAGGAAAGACCCTCTTTCATTTAAACATACCTATTGTCTGACTAAAATGAGGCGTGAGGCACAACAACAATGAGCAATACCCCTGCTGTCAAGGCTGTCTTTGGAGTGAGTAGATACTGCTGTAGGGGTTTAGCAAAGGGCCATGAACAACAAATTTCACAATATATTACCTGAGGGATCGCCCTTTTAAGAGTTTGTTGGTGCCAGGTAAAAACTGTAGGTGGTAAGATAATAGTGGAGGGAGTGAAACTTGTAGGATGTCAAGAGGTAGGAAATATTGAACTTCAGATGATAATAAAATAATTTTGTGTTTTTGTTATCTCTGTATAAGTTGGTATTTCACCTCCCAGAGATAACCTCTTGGTCAAACAAGGCGATTACAGCGGTGAAATTGATCTGTGCTGATTTCTATAGAAGCCATTTTTTTCTGCAACTGGGGCTCCTCTCGTTGCTATAGTTCGGCTATGATGGTCAGCAGTTCACAGCTAACTAGGTTTGATTAAAAGTGTTGAGGTACAGGTAGAGAAAGAGTCCCGGTCAGATTCTTAGGCTTCAACCACACTAATGTTTTGAGCAAAAACTATCAAGCATTTTGGTATCATTTCAGAAATAGTCGTGGTCCATACTGACACACCTAAATCGCATATAGAATTGTTTTTCAGGTCATCTGGGCATTCATGTGCAATATGTAGGGCTGATAGGACAGGGTAATTGATGCAAATCTATCCAACAGCGCAACAGCTGCTAGCTAAAACAACAAAATTGCTTGTAATTTATTATTCATCATGTTACATTTACCAATATTAGTCAAGGCTGATGTTTTATTCAGGAGAAAGGTTGTGTGACAGGGGTGTGATAAATCAGGAAAGGAGACTCAAAAGGAAGCATTTGTAGGTGTCTGCTTCATCATTTAAAACGTCTCTTTTACCATCTGTCCAGACTAGAACTCAGCAAGACAGCATGAGCAGTGTTTTCAAAAGTCGTCATTTTAGATGTTTTGAGAAAGCTGGAGTATTTTGGTAGTTGGGTGTGTATATAGCAAAAGCTTTGTGTTTTAAAAAGAAAACATATCACTTTGGATGCAGCCTGACTCTAACATTAAAATCTAATAAAAAACGCTGTCGAATTGTAGTGTGCCTCTTTAACCACATCTTAGGACCATGATATACTTGCTTTTTTCCTTGCTAGGGATGAAGCAATCCGGCATGTCGGATCCAGATCTGTGATACTGATCTTAATTTAGCGGATCCGTCAGAAGTGGCCAATCCACATTAAACACAGTTTGATGTCATGGCATTATAAAATGATTGTTTCTGCAAGTTAGCGTACATTCAGTCAGTCATTCTTGAACTCAAACAAGCGTTCGGTTTGGTCCGACAGTCACAGTGTTTGTCTCTGTAACCCTGAAGTGATTGATTATTGAATCTAGCCAGTTCTTCTTCATTCTAGTTAAAGACTGAATACATCAGTACCAAAACGCAAGGAAATGCGGCACAGCCGGTTTCATCCAAAGATAAACAGACTAGGAAGACTAAATCTTAAACAGCTGCGAGATTAACACTTGGCGGACTCACTATGTCTATGATAGATAAATACATCAATATTCTTCTTTTCGATAGGACAAGAAATACTAACTGTGAAACGCTTTGTTTTGTTGAACCAATACTACTCCTTGTTTTCAGTCCTAATGCTGAAAACTGACATTTTTCTGTCCAACCATGTGGTTATCTGCCCTCCTCTGAGATCCCAGGTGCAAAAGAATCCCTCTTTGGAAAAGCTTGGCTCTGCCCTAAAGATCAGTACCAAAGACCATGGCTTTTAACTGCTCTTAATTTTTTTTCTCTGGCCCACTAGGACCCTTTCAAGGAACTCAGTGGTCCATAGCCTTTGCTTTGGGACACAAAAGGCTACTGACTGTGAGGTTTACAGTGGATCAATTTCCCTGAGTTCTCCGGCCCTTAGCAAGAGAGAAAAGGGGAGAAAAGTAGGAAGAGAAAGTGAGCGAGATGGGGAGGGCAACGGTGAGATTGCACTTTTGAATGCACTGGAGACCCAAAGAAAAATGGAGTACAATGGTCTTTCAGGACTTGTCCTAGTTTGGTTCAATCTCTCTGCGTGTCGCTTTCTACTTTCAAAATAGGAGAACATTCTGGCAAATCTTTCACACTGATCCTAATCAATTTACAAGCTGATTCAATTATTTTACCGACCTCTTTCATGAACCAATAGAAACTTAGTTAACACAGCTTGGCACACTCCTCCTCCCTTCATTATCTTTCCAAGGTCTCGCTCTCGCTCCGTCTTTCACTTTCTCCCGTCCACCTGAGCTGAATAGACTTCCTTATTTCCCTCTGAGAGGATAATAAAATCATTCACTCACTGTAAGGCTTATTGTTTATGCTCCTTTTACAAGAGTGCGTTAAGAAAATGGTTATCAGCACACGTGACTTCGCGGCCAATTGTAAACCTGCGTACCCCGCCTCCCTCGCGACCTACCTCCCATCTCCTCCTTCTCCATCTTCCCTCTATTTTCCTCTCTGCCCCCTCCGCGGTTTTCCCTCTCTCGTTCCAGCTTGTTTTCATAAAGACGGCGGTGGGGCGGCAAATTTTCCCCGAGCTCACACCAATTAGCTATCACGCCGGAGAGATTACTGACGAAGAGCACAGCAGATGAGAGGGAAAAGTGGGGCATGCTACTTTTTAAGACACAGAGAGGCGAGAGGTTTGTGTGTGTATGTGTGCGCGCATGTGTGTGTTAAAATGGCTCCTGAGAGGGAATTTGAACAAGCCAAAAACTCTTATTTACACATCTGACAAACATCCTAATGCTAAAATGCCCTTGTTAATTGACTGAAAGACTTAATTTGATATTATTATATTATACTTTTAAATACCTATCCATCAGCACAAAAATATTACTAGCCAAAGCAAATTGCCCCTCAATGCTTTTCATCTCTAAATTCCTATTTGTAAAGGCTCTGCTTGCCCTGAGTATTCTGATTGACAGCTATGTGATTTGTAGGTGAATTAGGGTTGCAGCACGTGTACATACGATCCACCATTCAACTCAATGGCCCACATCGAGACCATAGAAAGGGAACGTCCATATGAGCTCTTATCAGCTGACCTTTGGTCTTATCTAGTCTGTGTCAGGGTGGAAACGTGTGTGTGTGTGTGTGTGTGTGTGTGTGTGTGTGTGTGTGTGTGTGTGTGTGTGTGTGTGTGTGTGTGTGTGTGTGTGTGTGTGTGAAAGCTTTAATGATAGCACGTGTCTTTGGCGACCCAGTTTACATAGGCTTGTTAGTAAAGACCCAGAAGACATGGTGGCTGTTGTTACCATGGTGATTAGACTGCCAACCGAGCCTTTCTTGCTGTACATAAAAGCAGGATTTAACATGTATACTATCTACAGAAAGAGTCTTTATTATGAATAATTCTTCTTTGAATTACACTGTTAATGGGGCCTCAAAAGTATACACAGCCTTATTGTTTAATACTGTCTTTGATACCCTCCCAAAAATCTCCATTGCACTTAGTTTATATGTAACTAAGTCCTGAAAGTTGGTTAAGAAAGATCATAATAGTTTTGTGCTTATTCTTTGATCAAATACTTCTTGATGAAAGTGTTAACAATTGTATACTCTACTTCATTAAGCTTGAGTATGCACAATATTTAAAGGAATAGTTCAAGATTTGGGATGTAACCTTTCATTAATTTAAGGGCGACTGTGGCTGCGAGGGAGTGCGGTCGTCTTTCAACCAGAAGGTTGTGGGTTCGATCCCAGCCCGTGCAGCCAACATGTCGATGTATCCTTGGGCAAGATACTTAACCCTGAGTTGCTCCCGATGGCCAACGGTGTGTGAATGTTAGGTCCTAGAGCAAGTGGTACTGCTCGGTGTGAATGGGTGAATGACATGTAGTATGTAAAGCGCTTTGAGGGGTCGTAAAGACTGGATAAAGCGCTATATAAGTACAGTCCATTTACCATTTAATTTATTCTCAAGAGAAACGACTCTCATACCTGTATATTAAAAATTACGCCACAGCCATAAGACATAATGGTTAACTTAGATTGGAAACAGATAAAAACAGTTAGCATAGCGCTGTCTGAAGGTAGTAAAATCCACCTACCAGAACATCTAAAACTCACATCCATATAATGTCTTGATCAATCCGTTAAAAAAGTTTAAAATGTTAAAAAAAGGGCAATTATTTGTAATACTCCCTTGAAAAGGAAAGTGGTCGGATTTTGGGCTACATCCCAAAATGCAGAACGATTCCTTTAACCTTGTTGCGTAGGGATTAGGGGAAAGTAGATATTCCTTAAAGCAAAGTATTAAATAAAAGTATTGTTTTTCTGTGTGCATGTGTGCAAACATGTGCAAATCTACCTCAACGCCTTTACAGGGAAACACACAAAGTAATCCCAGAGAATAAACACCAGATCAGATTAGGTCAACCTGTGTAATCCAATGAACTCTCACCTCTAACATGCCTAATGTTGTTAGAGCTGACAACATCCCACCACAACTCACACACCAACAGGGTAAGGGGCTTGTGCTGCTGGTGCATAGCTCTGCTTTCCAATAACCCTGTATATACAGTATTTCTGTTTAAATGAGCAGATTTGTTATTAAAAACAGTCGTTGGGCATTCTGTTTTCCCACACACTCCCTACCCTTTAAGACGATCTGCAATCTGCTCACTAGATTATTTATAAAATACTGACTCTCTGGCATCAAAATATTGTATTCTCAGTGATACATGTTTAATAGTAACATATGTATCTATGGAAATATAATTTAAAGGTCACCTCTAATGCAAAATCCACTTTTTCATGTATTTTCTAAATAAACATGTGTCCCCTCTGTGGAAAGAGACTCTGAAAGTTTCAGGAAAAAAGATTCGCTCTGATCCATTTATATAAAAACCTGTCTGAAATGAGCTGATCAGATTTTGGCCACTTTGTGATGTCATAACGATGTTTTGGCTTGTGTAACCATTAGCCAATCACCAACCAAGGTAACCCCCCCCCCACCTTATCACCTGAATCTCCTCCTAGAGCACCATTGTGTTATTTTTAACCAAATATCTCTCAGAGGGGCGTGGGGAGTGGCTCCTGATTTTCATCTAATGGCGCATTTCCACTACACGGCCTCGCTCGGTATGACTAGGCCTCGTTAGGACTGGCTCACTTTATGGCGCATTTTCATTACAGTTTAGGAACTGGGGTAGTATCTATAGTAACACAGTGTAGGTGGAGCCGTGACGTCATCTTCAATGAGAGCCCCAGAAAAACAACACAGCCGTTAGCTCTTAGCACTCAGAGCTCACAGCTCCTCATATCTGTTCAGAAACTAGACAAAAGTTAAACAAGTACAAACCACAGACTGTCATGGCGAATACAGTCGCTGGTTTATTTATGTCTGTATAGGCCGTTGTTGTGAGTGTGGACGGTCGGAGCGTTTACAACGTTAGCTTAGCCGATCTCCATTTAGACAACACGCATTTTAAAAGGTTTTTCGCCTGCCGTCTGTCTGCAGACTTGTCAAAGCATTAATTCATGGTTTTTACTAACCGGTATCAGTATGTTGTTACTTGGGCATAATTTTGAAACGTGTATTACAATTAAATCACGGTCAAATATGTTCATCTTGTTGTAGTTGTAGCCCCCTTGCCAGCGATTCTCTCTCTAGTTTAGCATACTCAGCCCGACTCAGCCTGGTTGTTCCTGGCCCTAGAACCACAATTTTATGGGGCCAGAAAAACTGTGAATTAGGACCCGATAGCCGGTACTAGGCCAAGTGGAAACGCAACCAAAAACGGGCCCCGCACGTTCGGCACGCTTAAAGCGAGCTCCACGCTGCAGTGGAAACGCGCCATAAAGTAACAGACAGAGAATCAGCACTTTTGAAACAGGGCTGAAACAGAGGGGATTATGGGATGCTGCAATGATCTGTTTGGTATTTCGAGCCAAACACTTCAGAGACATGTTTTGTATATATCTGAGACCTATGATATATTGATGAAAAACAGTATAATAGGGGACCGTCGTTAACCCATTTCTGCAATGACTTTATTGCAGCATAAGTATGCTACACAGAGGATCAATTGATATGTCCCTTTTCAAATCATACACAAAACTCATGGTAAACTGTTACAGGACGCTCTTTACCATGTATAACATATCTACTAACAAAGAGAGACACAAAACTTGTTTGCAAGCATCTGACAGGGAAGTGAATGTTTTTCTCCCTGAAATGCAATCCGGTGCTTTTTGTTCTGGTTTAGGGTTGTATTACTGTGGTATAACGCTGACATCATACATGCTTCGGGCTACAAAAGGACTCAAGCTCTGTCATTCATTTGACTTAATGGCTTCTCTGGCCCTG
The DNA here is from genome assembly GCF_902827175.1 of Gymnodraco acuticeps. Lineage (NCBI taxonomy): Eukaryota > Metazoa > Chordata > Actinopteri > Perciformes > Bathydraconidae > Gymnodraco > Gymnodraco acuticeps. The sequence goes on from NW_022991375.1 coordinate 599,073, forward strand.
TCCTGATTGAAAGATTTGTGTTTAGACTAACCAGATATCTGTGGGTCAGGTTTTCCGACCATTTCTGCTTTGGACCCCAATCTGTGTCTTAGTACCATGGCAGTCCCCAAAAAACGTATTTGTGTCAGCTATTTCTCTATTTACATCAATTAACAATTAACTTCATTAACTGAATCTTACCTGTTCTGCATTATATATATTAGTAGATTGTGGTTTACAGATTTCAATGTTATGTCCACTAAACAGTGTGGATCATTTTAATGCCAAAGTAAACACGACCCCGATGCCCAGTCCTGACAAGCCTGTGAAATGATACGCATTAGCAGCAAATGCCTTGAGCAGGAGGATATATTGCGCAAACTTGGCATCAGATTAGAAAAGAACACATTCAACCAAAAGTATTCCAAGAAAAGTCAACTGAATACAAATGAAGTTTCTGAAAAACTCATCGGGTTTAACAATAAAAGGCGCTTTAATCAATCATTTAACATTTAAAATGGATTCCACGAATACCTATATTTGAATTATTTGCTAACATAAAGCTTAAAGCTAAATTACTAGTGCTGAATCAGTTGTATTAATCAGTGTTTCCGCCAGACCAGGGCTGAGAGGGCGTCACGCCGTGAATTTTGAATTGAGCTGACCCTTATATACTATCTCTTTAAGTATTAGTGATCGGAATTCGGGATCTTTAGAGCCGGCTTTTTCGGCTTCGAAAACTCAGTTTCGCCGCTGCGAGGCTCTGGCGCTCGCAGTTATAATCCCACCAGACTCCTTTTGCCCCCTCCAACAGAGAGATGTCCTTGTCCTTTTTCCTTTTCGTCATTTCAAGCGATAAAAACTCGATCTTCTCTCGAATTTTTTTTTTTTTTGGACACCCTCGGCTCGAGTTCAGGGCGTTCCGAGCTGAATAAGGGCGTCAAATGACGGCAAGACGCCCCCACGCGGAAACGCTGGTATTAATCCAATTTCGTTTGAGTGAGATCAATAGCTTTTTGCATGTATGTGCTGGTCCTGCTTTTGCTGTATTAGTGAAACCAGGACAGGTTCTCCAAGCTTTACGAGCAGGTCGTTTCTGTCATTTCAAAAATAAATACGTCTCAGACTACGTGCTCTTATCCTGATCTGCCATGTCATTCTTCTCTTTAAACCAAGTCTGGCAACTCTGGGTTTGAATGCTAATGATTGACCAACATTTGGATCCCACTACCATGGCCTTCAACAGATGAGAATGCAAACAAAAAACAAAAAGAAAATCACAATCCTCCCTCCCACATAGCAGATGGGTGGGGGGAGTTTTGGCATGCTTGGCTAGCTGTAATCTGCCTTTAAATTTTAATGTACATGCACCTGTTATTAGACATGAGAAAGAGGATGCGTTTACACAACTTCTCATGGGAAAATGAGAGCAACTTAAATTATTTACTCTTCACAGATCTATTTTCTTTACCATTGTTTAGCCATTTTCTCTACAGAAATGTGAGTGTATGACAGAAAATGTGTTTATAAGGACATGATGATCTGAGAAACTAATGATGCCTGCACGGCTCATCTTGTTACCATGTGTTCAGTGAGTATTTGTGCTTCATTTTATGGGTTGAATGGCTTTCTAAATTAAACATCATATGTTTATGCCACAATAAAGGAAACAGTTAGAGCAGAGGGTTTTTCATATACCCATTTTTCATCTTCATCTCCAGCCCTTTCTAAAAAAGCTTTTTACCCGAGCTTTCCATTCATTGTTGCCTGGCTAAATAAAAGACTAAACACTCATAACCATCATCTTTCCCTCCAGCTGGCTTCCATTTATTAAATCTGCTCGTGTCTTTTGTACAATAGAGAAGTTACTTATGCTGCTTTCACAACAGCGCTTTTCCCTTTCTAGGTCCGAGCTAGAGCTTTTCTGGTTCAGCTCCGGTTTCCCTTTTCTGCTCCCGCTCTGTTCACACCGCCCAGAGTCCGACTGGTGCTGCCGCTGCTGCGTCATGACGTCACCGTTTACATCGCTGATTTGCTTTCCAACGGCGTTACGGCGCTCACAACAACGGAGAACTGCGTCGGGTCGATGATCGTGTTGCTTTTAATCACACAAAGCCAGATTAAATTAAATAACGACTTCACCAACCTTATGCTTTTCTCCAGAGTGCCGTGGTTCATTGTTTATTAATGTGTTTCTGCGGCATTTACCGACCGCTGCAGTGTTGACTGCTCTTCCACAGGAGTTTATTCTCCCGTTAGCTCACACTGCAGCGGCCGCTCTAAAGTATTCACTGTCCGACTCACACAAGCAGCTGAATTGATGCCGTTTGGCATCACAACGCTGTTATGAAAGTTTCTCTGGTATAAAATGGGTGATGTTAGCATAGCAACCGAAGCTAAACTGACTACTACTACTACTTGCTATTACTACTTGCTATTGCTATTCTATTGTGGCATAAACCGTTTTCTACAGGCACATTTTACCGGCGTATTTTTTATTATGATTCTACTTGTGATAGTCGGACACGACAACCTGTGCAGCCCATGTATTGATTCCATCCGATAGCTGCTATAATACAAAACGTCTGCCTCTCTCCACAATGATCAATAACAGTGAACGGATGGTCAAAGTAAGGTACAAATAAACAGAATCACACGAAGCCTGGTTAGTGTTGCCTGACTTTATAAAGTGTGTTTATAAGCACTACTGCTTGTAGGCAGGCATGACAGTCGACCCATGTTCAGGGGAGGTGGGTTTAATTTCCTGCACGCCTCGACGTAAGAGAGACGTAAGCGACGCCACCGCTTAGCTCCGAAGCTCTTGCCTCTAGACCGACACATTTTTGGAGCTGGAAGTGAACCGGATTCCGGAGCTAAGAGCTGGCGCCGCTGCGGTGTGAACAGGAAAAACCGGCGCTTTTCAGGCTCCAGCTCCGAGCAGGAGCTGAAAAAGCACTGGTGTGAAAGGGGCATTAGTCAGTGTGAAAAGCAATTGAGACAGAACAGAGGCTGACTATCATGAAGCCCCTCGTACTGCAGAGCACATGACGCCTGAGTGTCCAAAAGAGTTACCCCCTGATGACTCAGCTGGAGCTTCTTAAATGTTTCTTTCCAATGCGAAGATTTTTGTGCTCCGACACTTTTTTGCAGCGCAGTTCTACCTCTGTTTTTATCTTAAAAGTATCAATTCATTAAAACGGTCAGTATCTGCACAAATACCAATTTGGACCATCCTTTAAAGATCCTTCCCTTTAATATCTTCCTTGATGTATGAGACTGTCAATTGATTAGATAAATACAATGGTGTAAAATTGCATATAAAAGACCTTTTATTGGTCTCGTCAGTCTGCGTTAAAAGCATTATCTACCAAATGGGTGATTCTCACGAACTTGGTGTAACATGAGCCAAAACAGTTCGATGCAGATTTTGAAAATTATTTTTCTCATTAGTATCAACTAAATGAACTAGCCCTAGTAAAAGAAAAGTTCTGTATATGTTTTAAAACACATTTTTAGAGAGTTTTAACGAGTCATTGACCAAATAAATTCATTACCGTAACACATTTTCAATTGATAACTAAATATTTGAGTAAATGTTTGGCATTTTATTTTTTAACGTATGCTGCTGCCAATAGTCACAAGTAGTCACATAGTGTAATAATTCAGGTAAATATAGGGATGCACGATATTGGGTTTTTGAAACCGATACCGATACCGATAACTTCCTGCTTCTCAAGACCGATACCGATAATAATATAATATATATATATATATATTAAATGTACCTGTAGTTTTTGCACACATGGTGGTAAAAAAAAGACTAGTAGTGAGCAAATGACATGGGCATTACTACTATGAACAAAACAAAGCCAAGAACAGTTTTGACTCTTCAAAGTGACCATATTTATTTTCCCAAATAAAGTTCTTGCCTTTTTCAAAAGCCTCGTCGATAGGTAAAAGCCCGGTGCCTTTGCAGCTGGCTTTGGATTCGCTGCTAGTTTAGCAGCGCAGGCGTCTTCGTACGCTTTTAACACACCATCATAGCGATGGCGATGTTTCAGGTGAATAATCAGGTTTGAAGTATTATACCTCGTTGCCTTTTTCCCTCCTCGTGGAACTTCTGCATTGCATTTGTTAATACAAATAGCAAGCGAACTATCTAACTCTGGAACTTTGAAATAGTCCCATACTACCGACGAGTCGACATGTTTGTTTACTGTCCTGGCTTCACGGCCGCACAGTCGCACACCATTTACGTCACAGCTCCAGTTAGGGAGCGCTGGATTTGTGAAAAACTCCCCTCTTCCTAAACCACTAATACCACAGTACTGGCAAAACGGGAGGAGCCGAGTGAAAAACAAGCGCCCATCATCCCAATCCACCCACACCGCAGTATTTTTTCTTACCCAAAAAATATATTGTATATTATCGGGGCTATTAATACTTTTATCGGGTTTATCGGGATGACGTCATAATTCCTAATATCGGACCGATAATTATCGTGCACCACTAAGAATAATATAATAATTTTAGTTATTAACTTCATTACCGTAACACAATTTTATGTTCCACACATTGACTTTTACTGTGGTGTAAATTGTACAATTGATTGAAAAAAGACAATTTTAAAATATGAACAGACATACCAAACATTTCCTGTACAAAATGAAAATTTGAAGGTTTTCCATATTCCTATCAAAATATTAACTTATTAAGGAAGTTTTATGGTAATGAACAGAGCATGTCGGTAATGAAAAGCTTTTGTTATGGTAATGACCTTACATGGAGAAGAGATATACTATTGCTTTATAAATACTATCGCTTTACGTATATATGCACACACACACAATTTTGAATTGCACCGTTACTTTTATATACTGTCTCTTTACACACACACACAAGACAATAGTAACGTAAGTTACATGATACATAATGTACCTGTATAAAATCACCGCTGCCGGCAGGGACACCGCTCCTTGCATGGTCCTTGGAAAATGCAGCAGTGTTTTTCCACTCTAAACTTTTCCAGGGCTCTGTAGAAGTCAAACTGTTCAATGGGTGGTCCTTCAATGCAGATTCAGTCGAGATTTTCTGCTTTTATTCTTGCCCTGCCCTTGGTCTTTATGCGATTTTGAATGCTGAATCCACGTCTGCACGGCACCGTGCTCATTGGAATGACCGAGATTGCAGCCAGGAGCTTTGTGGTTTCAGAAAGGAAGCCAGCATGTTGTGTAGCCATGATCTTCACCAACTCCTGGAAGGAATTTTTGCTGTAGTTTGCATGGACCAGCTCCTTAAAAAGGTGACCACTCTGCGCTGCAGGTGTCCGTGTCAACGATAGGTTCCCGTCCCGCTGGGCACAAGTGATCCAGGATGGTCTGCAGCTCATCGCGTCCAAATCGCGCACGTTCAGTGTTGTTCAGTGTTGTTCCGTGGCAGACACCGTGGGTCAAATATGCGAAAAGCGGAAAAGAGGCCGATGTCGGGGAAACGATCTTCAATATTCTGGATGAGGGTGTCGAGGAAGCGCTGCCTTACACCATCCACGGCCTGCCGCATTGCCCTGGTGGCCTTTATCTTTTCTCCCTTAAAATACATCTCGCCGTTTTTCTCCGCAATGTTGGCCAGGAATTCTTGGAATTTTGGGCCGCCTTCATCTCCAATCTGCATGGCTCACAGCGCATTGATCGTTGAGGTTACAGCAGGCTGAACGTCATCAGTGTCCAGGATGACATGCATTTCTTTAAGCCGTGCTTGCCGAGAGCTGCTGTTGGAGAAGTATCCATAGATGCTGCCCACCGTCCTCTGGTAGCGCTGGAGGGATGGTATCGCCACAGCAGCCTGCTGGGCACACAAGTTTAGCTTATGTGCCACCGATGGCTGGGTTTTCCCTTTTAAAACGCGCCACGAACCCATTTTCTCTTCCAGTCATAACCGCTGCCCCATCTGTATGGACGCCAGTTACGTCGTTCAGGTCGATGTTGTAATTTTGCAACTGCTCCTTAATGGTTTGCGTTACGGTAGCAGCGTCGCATGCAGTATCTTTGTGTTGCACAAGCAGTGGCGGCGGGTCATTAGGGGCAGGTGGGGCACAGCCCCACCTAGTGTCAGAAGAAAGTATTACAAATAATGATTACAAAAAAATACTAAAAAATAAATAAAAAAACATATAAAATATATTTTAAGGTCATGTTTAATAATCTGATTCGTCTGTACATTTCTGTTTTAGTCTGTGTTCTTCTAATTAGTGTCTAGAGTGCCGTTTTGAGCTGTTTAGAGCCATGTGGGACAAAACCCGATCCTGCCCCTCCCTCTCACAGTCTAAGTGAACGGTGATTGTAAAAACTACACTGCGCATGCTCAGAGTATTTTTCTATTTAATGTGTGTGGCAAAAAAATAATGACCGTAGGGGCATAGTGCTCCCATCCCCACCATACGTCATCTCACATAATTCAGAATTGATTGGCTGTAAGTACTCACGTGTGCAGTGCTGCGAAACGTCACGTGTAGTTTGAAGAGGAGACGAGAGAGCAGCATATAGCTAACATCACCAGCGATTAAAAGAAGTAAAAAACTGAAAGAAAATGAATGAAGTTGACCATTTACTGGAGCACACATTTGAGACACTTAGTCTCGGAGAGAAACTGGAGGTAAAGCGCCTCGGTGCCCACCATCCACCGGATTTCCAAATGGTCCAGACTGCGGGCAAAGTTAAACGTGGGTTTAACGCTGAGTGGTTTGCTAAAAAGAAATGGCTAACGGCGAGCATCCAGAAGAATTCCCTCTTTTGCTTTCCTTGCCTGCTTTTTGGTGAAGATCAAGGTACTTGGTCGAGGACAGGTTACAAGGACTTAAAGCATCTTTCGGAGAGGACAATGAAGCATGAGAGCAGCAACAGTCATTTGGAAAATGCCGTAAAATTGGGATTACTTGGAAGGGTGAATGTTGCAGCTCAGATTGACAGCGCCTACAGACGCGGCATTGATTCTCATAATAGGAAGGTGGAAGAAAACAGGTACGTGCTTGGTCGGATCATCACCTGTATTAAACTGTGTGGGAAATGTGAGACAGCACTGCGGGGCCACAACGAGTCGGCGGACTCTCTGAATCCAGGGATATTCAGGTCAATTTTCGAGACAATGTGAGGGCGATTCCAGGCTTCAACGGCACTACGAAGCTCAGCTTGTTTTCAAAGGGACATCAAGCACCATACAGAATGAACTCTTGGACTGCATGTATGATGTGTACAGGGAGGAAATAGCCAAGCAAGTGGACAACACATCATTTGTTGCCGTTCAGGCCGACGAGACAACCGATGTCTCCTGTAAATCGCAAATGGTGATTGTGCTGCGATACATTATGCCTGACCTCACAGTTACAGAGCGTTTTTTGGAGTTTGTGGAAGTAAAGGACAAAACTGGTGTAGGTCTCTCTAACAGCATCAAGGCTGTTCTGGAACCCCTGAAGCTGAAAGAAAAGCTAATCGCTCAGACCTATGACGGGGCGGCCGTCATGAGCGGTAACGTGCGCGGGGGTACAGACGGTGATGAAGGAGACGTACCCAAACGCTCAGTTTGTTCACTGCTACGCCCACCAACTGAACCTGACCCTGCAGCAACTGTGTTCAGCAAGGATGAGCATCCTGAAGGTGTTTTTTGCAGATCTAACTGCTTTTTCCACTTTTTTCTCCGGTGCTCCAAAACGTGTTGCAGCTCTTGCAGAGGCAACACAGAGACGCATCCCACGGCCACCGGCTGTGAGATGGAACTTTAAAAGCAGAACTGTGAACGCGGTTTGGGAGACCCGAGATGCACTACTTCAGTGTATGAAGCATATACGCGCACAACCAGGATGGGATGCGGTCACCATAAGTGAGGCATACGGCCTGTCAAAGAAACTGCGGGACCGAGCATTTATGCAGCTCCTGGAGTTTTTTTCGTTGCTTATGCCAGAAGTGGATGTTCTATACAACACTCTGCAAAAACGAAGCATCGATGCACCTGGGATCAACAGCGCGCTCTGCCGTTTCAAGGAAAATGTTCAGAAAATGAGGCAGAAAACTGATGCATTGGCCGCCACTGCTCATGATGGAACAGACGAGCCAGGCCGACGAGTCAGCAGCACAGCGCCGGTGATGAAGGAGGCTTGTGACACAGTCATCTCACAGGTGGAACAGAGGTTCTCTCAGAGTGACCATTTGATCGCTGCAAAGCTTGTTGACAGCTCATTCTTCCCACAGCATGTCCTGTCATTTCCTACACCTGAGCTTGACTGCGCCGTGAAACTGTGGCCTGCGTTGGGAAACAAGGAGAAGTTGAAGTCTGAGCTGACCACGCTCTACCGCCACAGTGAGCTTCACACTGGAAACACTGCCCTGTCTCTGTTGAAATCCATTCACGAGAACAACTTGGAGGAAACGTTTGCTGAGACTGTTATTTTGGTCAAAATAATAGTGACAACTCCGATGACGACATCCGAGTCAGAGAGGAACTTTTCCACCCTCAAAAGGATAAAGACTTTCACTCGCAACACCATGGGACAGCCGCGACTTAACGCATTGGCCATGCTTTCAATTGAAAGCCAGTTGATCCAGCAACTACAGGACTTCATCCCCAAAGTGATAGACACATTCTGTCAGAGGAAGGAGCGCCGTGCCGCTTTTCTTTTCAAGTGAGCCTTCAGCTTTGGTAAGTTCATTTATGTCATATATTTTGTTGATCTTCTGTGTTTTGCCTCTGCTGGATCGATTGATATTGTGACCTCGATGATGAGTGTCTGTGTTTTCCTTATATTTACAGTCTATGGTGTTTTAATGCTAAAGCATTACGGTTGTTGTTATTGTTAAGAATTACTTTGTGATGGTGACCTTTACTCCATGTATGAAGGTGCATTACTATGACATCCCCACGCTGTGTACGTAAATGTATGCGCTCAGTGTTGCTCCTGTGGTCTTCAGTATGTAATTTGACACTCCCCCTCTCTCTCTCCTCCCCCCCTCTCTCTGTCCCCCCTCTCTCTCTCTCCTCCCTCTCTCTGTCCCCCCCCCTCTCTCTCTCTCTCTCCCCCGACCTCTTTCTGCCCCCCCAGTTTTGTACACCTAGAAACGCCACTGTGCACAAGTAGTGGGTTTCTAAGTCACCGCCATTTATTAGGTTAACATATGTGCAAAGAAGCTTTTCCACCGAAATGTCCGTGGACTCGTCAGTCATGAGCCCCTTGAATGTTGAGTTATTTAACTTTGCAATTAAATCCTCCTTCAGCACATTACGGCGCACTGCATGTCCTGCACTATGTCGTTGTGAGGGCGTTCTCTGAAACGCGTAGTTCTGCCAAGGTTTCACTTCACTGCAGAATGCACAGTTCATTCAAGCTTTTGTTTTTGTGAGTCAGCAACAGTTCTTTTGCCAGGTAATACACGTTCCTCTTGGCCGCAATTACCGCCTTTGATCTGGCACAGACCATTCGATTAACGGCAACTTGAACGTTGTTTCTTCGTAAATGCTGTGCATCTAGCACTGCTTTGTGATCCACCCCCTTTATGTGCATCTCTATAGTCTTCACCCTGAAGTTGGACGTCCCCGCGGTGCTTTTTTTCCCTTACACATAGTGTGCAATACATTTGATGACTTTGTTTGTTATAGCACAACCACGGGAACTTCATTTTCCAGGTTCCGACAAACTTCCTTTTGTTGTGGCTGACCGGTTTCTCTTCGTGGCTTATGGGTCTAGAAGTGACATTGTCAGATGGCGTAGGCTCTGGGTGGGGTGGGAGGCTAGATGACGAAAACTCCGGCCTCGGGGCACCTGCACGGGCGGGGGATGCTGGTGGAGACTAGGATGGCGGCAACTCAGGCTCGGGCTGATAGCCAACGGCAAGGCTCGCTGGCAGTACACTTTTTTCCGTCACAGGAACCGGCTTTGCTGGCGGCGAAAAAAATCCCACCAGCCTCCTTTGCCCCTCCAACAGAGGGATGTCATTTTCCTTTTTGTCATTTAAACCAGGGGTTCCCAAAGTGTGGGAAGGTGAGCCTCCCCTCAGAGAACATAATCACAGCCGCGCCCCCACTCCCAATTATTATTGCTATTATTATTATTGTTGTTGTTGCTATAATGCAGGGGTATTCAATTGCATATCAAAGAGAAAATGTAAGGTGAGAAAATGTCATAAAATGCTCTGTTTTCGCTACCTTCCTATTTTTTGATTGGCTGAGCGTCACCTCCTTAAAACATTAAACAATAGCTTTTTTAAACCTCTTTATCTTTATGTTTTAAACATGTTGAGGTTAAGGATGGCAGCTTCCTCATACGTTGCACTCGGAGAGAAATAGTTGAGACGGAGATGTCTTTAGCAGCAGGGAGGAGTAACGTTTCACCAATGTTGTGAGGTTTACCTGCCTTAGCTATCCGTAACGCCACTCGGTATGATGCTTCTGTTGCCTTTGTATTCATAGTGCTAAATGTGTCAATGACATTTTTCTGTGACTGCAATTCCTTGGGCTTCCGGTCAAAAAACTCCTGTGGCTTGGTCACCAAACACGGGTGTTCCGTCTCAATATGACGCCGGAGTTTACATGGTCTCATACTATCATTAGCTAGCACCTCGTTGCAGATAACACACTGTGGCAGTGGAGTGTCATCAGGACCGGTCCATGAAAATCCTAGCTTCAAATAATCATTGTCATACTTCCTCCGTTTTCTGACAGACGCTGTCTCCTCTCTCACTTTAGGTAACTTCACTAAAAATCTATCCATATGTTGCCGCTCGCATAAAGTTAGCTGAAGTTAACTAGCTAGATTTCACTGTTTCTCTTTCTTTTTTTTTAAGCTCTCTGGCGCCCCCAGGGGAGGCGCGCCTCACACTTTGGGAACCCCTGATTTAAACGATAAAATTGTCGATCTCTCGGATAAATCTTTTTTTTTGGGCCGCCTCGGCTCGAGTTGAGGGCGTTCCGAGCTGAAAAAGGGCATCCAATGACGGAAAGACGGCCCCCTGGCGGAAACACTGGCTCAGTCTCTCTCTGTCTCTCTTTCTCAGTCTCTCTCAGTGTCTCCCTCTTTCTCACTCACTCTCTCTCTCACACACAATGTGAAGATGTCCTGTTCTAACCTCTCTCTTTCCTTCCTTCTGTACTCTTCCAGCAGCTCTGGGTTGCTGTACACTTTCTCTCTGTGCTTCACCACCCTCACCTTGGAAGCTGCCCTTTTCCTTTCCACCTTTTCTGAACTTAATTTCAAGAGGGATTCAGTATTCATTAAATAAATTAGATTCAAATAATATACAGTATATAAATTATTTCTTTATAGTTAAAGCTCACCATACATAGCTGCACACATTTCTTTCATTACCGCAACAATTTTGTTCATTACCGTAACAGCATTACGGTAATGAATGACCATAACACTAGCTAGCATAATAGTTAGCATAGCCATGATGCTACAAAAGAAATATTTGCACTATCATTCTGGCTCTATAAAAGCTACTTTTCTATTGATTTTGGAATCAATAACTTTAAAAAACCATTATCTAATACCCCATTACGGTAATGACAGTTAGTAGTGTACACTGGGGTGTCAGTAAATGGAATCTTTAACATATCTATAGCTTGACCTTGAAAGGACATCTTACCTTGTAGCCATCTTGCATCTTCTCTTCCATGCAATGCATCATGGGTAAAAAAAAAAAACTAATTTAAACAAACAGGAATTGTAATGGGGCCAAATCATGGATGTATAATAAGAACTGGATACAGCGTGGGAGGCGGGGCCTCATTCATTCCTATGAGAGTTGCTCATTAGCGCATGATGATAAAATGGCACAACTTTTGAGAGAGTGAAACGTCACAGATTACCCGGCATGCCTGAGAAGTACCCGTATGTGCGCTCATAGCGCATGCGCAACTTTAACCAAAATGCTCGTTCACATCAAGCACGTCAATTTGCGTACACGTAACAGCACCGCGCGTTCATGACAGCATGGTAATGATTTGTTATTAAGATGGATTTGATATTAACGAGGCGGCAGTTAGCGGCTAGCTAGTCATTATGCTAATGTACACATCAATCGTTATGTACTTATATTACGCTGTAACAGGATCTAGTGATATCCAAGCAACAGAGCTTCATTTAGCATGAAAGAATGATTGCACTGTATATATATATATATTTATAATAAGTAATATTAACTTTATTTAATACAACATTTATGGTACACGATTTAATCATACAGCCCATGTAGTATGATAATGAATTATAGCAAACGTGCAATATATCCATTATTACAGCTCCGTGGGATGGCAGTAAGACGATATGGGTCCGTTCTTATTGTGCATCCATGGGTAAAGATAAACGCAACTCACATTGGTTTTTCAAACAGCATCTCTGTAAACTACGTGTATTGTATTCACTGAATTTCACTCTCTGCCTTTAACGGCTCGTTGTAGCTCCAATAGCTCCAGCCAGAGCCTGGCTTCAGCACCCTTCCTGTGAGCACAGTGTGCTCTGATTGGTCGAGACACGTAACATGAACGTGCCGGGCGGCGCGGTCCCGTGGGTTAGATGCGCGTTCATAATGCAGAGGGAAATAACTCTCAGAATAACGTTATTAGCACATTATTACAACTTGAGGAACGAATGTTTTTAATAAGGGCTATACAAGTGTTCATACTGGGTAGTTTATTCAGTTTTTAAAAAATTATCCAACGATTTACAGACCACTCTTTCCCCATGTAAGTCAATGGGAAAAAGTGTTTCCGGGCCTGGCAACCAAACGGAAGTGTAGTACCGCCGTTTGGCCAGCACGAATATTTTCATCTGAGTCCGGCGCACTTCCTGGGGTCTTGGGCCAAATAGGCAGTGCATCGGTAATGAACTTCACATGCTCCGGACACACACATTAATCCAAAAATATTTTAATTCATAAATCTTAGACCCAAAATAATTATATTACCAGCAAGAATGTACCATTTCAACAATTTTTTGTATTTATTAAATTGTGCAGATTTATTGTGATATTTTTGGGGTTAAATGTAAAAAAATAAACTCATTACGGTAATGAATTTCTACATGGAAAAATGGTGAAAAAAATATGAATTACTACCTCAACTACAAAAATAGCAATAGTACCACATACAATACACAATGCAGTTTGATATAGAATTGATTATTTTGATTATTTTTGTAATTTTGTCTGTCAATTCCTCACAGACATGACCAAAGGTGGTTTCGTGAGAATCACCCAAATATAGGAAGTACTTGGCTGGCAAAACTGAGGTTTGGTTGAGGGGTTTGAAGGGGCACTCCTCTGAATGTACACATACGTTCAGTTAACTTGGAATGAAGATGCCTAATCAGCCTATGAAAACAAAACAGTTGTCTTTAGTGCATCTGAAGGGAGCTTTCCAATGTCAGAATAGAATAAAATGATTATGCCATCAGGGGCTATCAAGTAGAACTGTGGGAAATGTTGTATCCAGTGTTTTGGGGGTGTGGCTCTTACTAGGGGCTTAAAAGACGGAAAGTAAATAAAGTCAGGTTTTTGTGGGAGGCCCTCGATCAGAAAACACACATTTTTTAACAAAATTATGTTATAGATATTGGGTGGATAAAGGTGTATCCAGGAAAGAGAGTATTACAAACAAATTGTGTTTTTTTAACATAACATGTAAGACAATCTCGAACCCTCCCAAAAAAAAGTACAAGCATGGAAAATGTCCAATTTAAAATCAGTCTCTCCCAAGCAATATGATCTTGAGTTATCAGTTTCTCTCTGATCACAGGTTCAGAGCAACCTGTCAAGTACTTAGGTAAAACATCTCGTTTCCGGAAGGGAAACAAAGTGACAACAAGCCCACCCTTCAATCAGTCGTTTGCATTGATCTGTGATGCACTAATCCTATGCTTAGTTCCATCCCATAAACACAGGACGATAAAGAGAATCTGCTCTGTACAGCATTAGGGCTTTAGCCTCTGCTGTGTGTCTGACTTGGCAGCTTTAAGCCTGGAGGAAACCTTTACTGAGGGAGCCCAATCAGTCTCCATCTCCTGGATCAATATCCATTAGTGTGTAGAGTGCATGTGTGTGTAAGTGTGTGCAGACCTCATCCTGGGTGAATGGGCCTGAGTCATAAATGCAAGCCCTGGATCAGATTTCTCTCCCCCCTTTCTTGCACTAACACACGTACACTGCAATGCTCATTCAAACATACAACCCAACCTCTTCATTCATGAAGTGCCTTTTTTTCCCACTGTGAATACCACACTATCAACAAGTAATAACTTTATGAAATCAACACTCCATCAGCCTCTTAGTCACCAGTGTAGCCAAAGATATGTTTAGCGTAGATAATAACTTGATGATTGACAACATGCCACAACAAAACTCCCCGTCTCAGAGCTCTGAGGCCGGGGTATTAATTCCAGTCTGGAAGGCAGGGGAGAGAGATGAGGGGAAGCGCATTTTTTTTAATAAGTTGTCATTATGCATTAGGACTGTGGCCCGACAAGAATAAGGGAGGGAGAAAACATGGAGCAGACATTGGCGAACGAACACTAGGACAGCAGGCAGTCGGACAGAGAGAAGGGAAGAAAGCAAAGAGGGAGGACATGGGAAAGACGAAGAGTAGGAATGCCAAAGGATGGAAAAAAGAGATGTGGAGCTGGGAATGGAAAAGCATAGCCTGTGGCAAGACACTCAAACCTGTGCATGTCAAAACAAGATTCTTAGATCTATAAGGAGGAAGTTCACGAGCAAAACAAAGAGGCGGGGAGAGCCAGAACGTGACACTGAAGCCTTCCAACGAGCTCATTGCACAAAAGCCATTGGTAGACTATACACAGGCCTGTGGTGGTTTCACTACTGGGTTGAACTCTGAATCTGAAAGAGTTTCAGAAAGGATGTCTTACTTTAAAACTGTGTTTGAGTTGAAAAACTGTACAGCAACTGCTTTTTGCACTTCCTGTATATTCTCTGCTTCTCAGAATAGAAAACAGCCCTTGTCTGGTTTTGTATGTTTTGCTTGTGCAGACAATAATATAAATACTATGTGACTGCAAAGAAAGAATACAAAAATGGTTTGAATGCATTCAGTGCCAGTTTAGTTTTACAAAACTTTAAAGAACTACAGATTGGGTGTAGTACCAACAAGACACAGAGCAGGAAAGTGTTACTACAGCCATTTAACATGGTATGGAGACAGATGATGTACTTTAAAACAAAAATCTAATCCCTCTTGGCCAAATCCAGTCTGCCGTGTACAGTAAATATCGGTCCACGGTTATCATTATCTCCAAATGTAGGTGGTCTTGTCAATCACTCTCGTGTTGCGCTCAGTGACATAACAGTAGTACTGATGGTGCCAGGTTCTCTCGGGGAGAACAACAACACTAAGGCCGCAGCTAACAATAATCAGCCGTACCACCTGAAAAAACGTGGGTCATATTTAACATAAGGACCTGCTCAGTGACACATAATCATTGCTAAGTGTAGCTTTAGGGGTTTGTTTAACAAGGTCTGTTGTTTTTGGAGAAAAAAAACATATACTCCTAAAGTCCTCAAGCAGCTTATGATAGCATTTTGACAACACATGGTTTATGATTGTAGCTGAGTGCCAGTGGGACATTTGTAGGTTTAAGGACACAAACACATGGATTCCAATGAACTGTCAGGTTTGAGTTAAGATCTCGTTTAAGATCAGATGTAGTAGAGGTCTGGTTAAGGCCTGCTTTGTCCAAAGTGCGGGTCTGTCCATTACTGTAGCGAGAGTAATGGGCAGAGAATGCTTCAAGTACAGACAGGCCTGACATGTTAATCATTCTAATTGTTAAATATTTGTGTGATTTTTAATTACACCGGCAGCAGAATAATAAAAGTGTATTTTTATGCAAGACAGACACAGATTTATTTTGTATTTAATCAACAATATATTTTTTATTATTTCAGAAGGATCCCCACTGCTGCTCTAAAAATGTAAGACAGACAAAAACAATTTATTCGTGTCACTTCTTCTGTTAAACAAACCAAAAAAAGTCAATTTAAGTGCTCTATTAGTAAATAAAAAGCTATTTCTAAACTACAATATGAATCTACAGCAGATGGCATTGTGGTAATAAGAGGAGGCATATCTAAACATTTTTTATTATGCTACAAATTAGCAGCAGATTTGATTAACAATGAGGCAGAAGGGCTGCAGCTGTGCACCATCAACAAAACATACAAAGTGTGGATGCAAGTGAGTTACATGATGCCTCTCGCCTCTCTCCATGAAAGGAAGCCATCGGATCAGCTCAATACGGATACTGAACTTCCCTCTGTGGCTTATTATCTCGCTAGACACAAAACCACAGGAGCCAGAGGCTGGATGTCAATACTCTGCATTCTCCTGCTTGTTTACTCCCCTCCAACTCTGCTTCAAAATCTCACTTCCACCACAAAAGGTCCCACATGTGACAGTGCATTTCAACTGCCAGGGTTTTGGCTTGGGAATGCATTCCTAGTTTCTGTTTTTCAATTTCTCTCTTATGCCACAGTTTCATATTTGAGTATCGCACACTTATGCAAATGTCACCTGGCGAAATAAACTCCCCACTACTACTACTACTACTACACATATAAAACACAAGCTTCAGCTATTGATCCATGGATAAACTTGTTTTAAATGCATATAAAAAGTAAGCTGCCAAAGAGAGGGGAGTTTTATGATGACACTGGCAGACATGACAACAGGCACCGGATCTAATTCACTGCTAGCTGACACTGAAAATAGCTGGAGGGTTATCTGGCATTTCCAAGTGCAGCCCATAAGCTCACAGACAGGCATTCACCCATGGATCACTATTTAATGCAACTGTATCTCAGGAAACTCCAATTACAAACATTGTGTTATTTTTGTACAAAACACTTACACTGATATGGACATGGAAATTAATAGAAAATAAAATATTCTTAAACAGTTTCATAATGCAAAGTCTGCTGGGTAGAATAAAACATCTATATATTTCTCAGATCCCTTCATTTTTATTAGGACCACTTGAATTCTCATTTAAAACCCGTTTAAGGGCCATTGTTGCAGCCTTTAAAAATCACTGTAGGCCCGTGTTGGGACTTCAAGTCACAGTCCTTGCTGATTAATTAGCCTACTTAGCTATTGTTAGCGACATGAACATGCAAGTTTCCCACATATAATAATGTCTATAAGCAATAGTTCATATGTAAATCACTGTCACTGACATTCTCGGGTGTTATAACAACCAACAGACCGTGTTATTGATAATAGGCAGCCCTTTTTGGCCTTGATAGCTATGTTGCAAAGCTAGCTTATCCTGCACAGTGCACACCCAGGCTCTATGTGCCACGCCATGTATTGTTTACATTGCTTCCACAGTTCTGCTATTTTCTGACAGCACAGAAAACGACAAACAAT
Source organism: Gymnodraco acuticeps (assembly GCF_902827175.1). Taxonomy (NCBI): domain Eukaryota; kingdom Metazoa; phylum Chordata; class Actinopteri; order Perciformes; family Bathydraconidae; genus Gymnodraco; species Gymnodraco acuticeps. The sequence continues at coordinate 616,470 of NW_022991375.1, forward strand.
AAGTCATTGGGATAGTGTATTTAAAATACACCAATACTGTATTATGTTTTGTATTGAATACACATTCAAGCTGTTCAGATACACGAGAGCTTTGTCAACTCACTGGCAGGCTAGCGATGCTAAAGTAGCTAGCATGGCTAACCAAAGCAGACAGCCAGGATTCGCTGAATCTGATTCAGGATCACTAGCTCACATGCTAATACTGGAAGCTAATATTGAAACTAGTTATGAACACTCAAGTCCATTATCGGACAGCTCTGACCTGCTTATTTTCCTTCCTCTCGGCAACGTCTACATGTTATGCACTGGATATATAAAACATAATATATAAGATATACGGATTTATATCTGCGTTTTCATTTTAATTAGAAAAAGTTGCTTGGATTCAATTGTGATGGGGTCTAGCTGTACGAAAATCATATGTTTGCAGTCCTTGTGTTTTCCTCTTTTCTTACATTTACTGGGTCAAAAATACACTTTACAACCTAATTTTCACACCTGTCAGTGGTGTTAACGAGCTTAAGGAGTGTCATGGAAAGATAAAAACACAGAATAATGTATTTTTAAAGAAAAGTACACGGAGAGCTTTGACAAATCTAGGGGAGGTGTCCGAAGATGGAACTTGGAAAATTAGCGATGTAGCTAACGTTGCCCTGGCTACACCACTCTGAATCAAATACTGAAGCGTCTGTTAGATAAATGCATTCAAGAAACACATGTTAAGTGATTTCCACGACTACGTTAGTCATTGCTATATGTTGTACACTTCATTCACAACAGTAATTGGGCATTTTAATCCCTATTTTTCCCTGTACGAGCACCCAATGTCCCTAATTTGTGCACCAAGAGGAGCAGCTTCTCAGTAAATACTACTCCGACTATCCATCTCCTTTTTCGGCTTACCGTTCTTGAAGAACGCCGCAATTTCTCCAGCGTCCTTCGTCGTTTCCTCCGCTCCTTCCCCGGAGCTCATGGTTGCCACAACCCGGACCTGGAGCTCAGAGTCTCCCAAGTAGATCCCCCAAAACACACGACAGAAAGATGGCACAAAATCACTTCTGTCCTGAGAAAAGCTTGATTAAAGACACAGAGACTCGTAGTAGCTAGCAGTGCCATCTGCAAACCTCCATCTTGGGGTAACGTAATTGGAAACGATCAGCCGGGGGGCACCGGGTTCCTCCTCGGAGTGAAGCCGAGGGGAGAGTAGCTGTAGCTGGGAGGAGGAGGAGGAGGAGGAGGAGTAGGAGGAGGAGGAGGGAGGGGTCGCTGCTCGGTGAATCTCCGTAAGCTTTCGGAAATGTGCAGACGGTGGGTCATCAAGGACCGACGGCAGTCATCGTGTGGCCGATTTACAGTGAACAGGGGTGGAAGAAGTACTCAGAAATTGTATTTAAGTAAAAGTAGAAAATACCAGAGAGTAGAAATACTACAAGTAAAGTACAATAGCATTAGCATCAAAATACCTTTGAATTGAAGTGGAGTAGAAGTCAATGTTCCTTACTTGTTTACACCACTGACAGTGAAGCATGGCATATTAAAACCAGGAGAGAAACTACAAATGGATTAGATTATTAGAACAAACCATGGCTGTCAGTAGTGATACTTATCTCAATGACAGGTTTATTGTCTATTTAAGCCAAATCCTCACTGTCACTGATGGGAAAATATCAACTTTTAGGGAAGTTTAACAGACTATGATTAATTAACTGTTGATTGTGCAAGTGGGTGAATGTTACTCATGCGTAAATGGAGGACTAGAGTGGTGAAAGCTCCCGGATACAAACAATTGAAATAGAAAAAGTCAGCTGTTTGGTTTGAAGGAATTATTTTTATTTTCTTTGTGAGCCGAGGTGTGTTACTGAGGCCATCTGCTGGAGAAGAAAATATAAGAATAAGAAACTTTTGTTTTTTTATTGTATTGACACAAAGCATACTTCTTGTTTATTGTTCCATCCTTCACTGTCTTTCAATCGGGTTTTTTAAAGAAACAATTCAAACAAAAAGCAGACCCACTTCATTAAATATTACAGATGATCAGTTTTGGACAAGATACTATTGTAGATAAACAACGACCATCGTTCATTTTTCTTACATTACATTTATTTAACCAACACTTTTATCCAAACACATGAAATAGGAACAGAGTGCCCTTTTCTTATCACCTTGGGTCTAGTCACCAAAGAAGAAACTCTAACAGTTTGTGCATGTCAGGGGCCAGGGCAGGGGATGTCCAGTTTTCCAGTGATTGCACCGCACTGATTGAAAGTCTGCGGTCTAGTCAAAGCAGGATTTATTCTGACGCCTGTGTTACTGATCCAACATAATCAGGATAATGCGGCTGCTTACTTGCGGATTATTACACAGTGATCATCCACAGCTTGTTGGTTGGTACTAAGTGACATTTGGGGCCTCTTCAGCTAATGCCAAATAAATAGTTTCTGGAAGAGTCCTCCTGAGTACTGAAAGCATCAAAGTTCCCCCACACAAACTGCACTGCACAATGCTCCATATGACTTTCAGTTTTGTATATAAACCAACTGAAGTGGAAATGTAGCAGCATTAACTAGAGTGATTTATTTATGAGACAGCATTATCATTTGTTTTAACTGGGAACTCAACATAGAAAAGGACCTGTAGCTGCCTGTAACATATTCATTCAACACAGTGGAGGACTGCAGAGCATATTATATGAATTATTTAAATAATTGTTTAGCACACCTGATGGACTGTTTTTTATCTGTTCTCTCTTTGTGTGGACATGTGTGTCCTCTGTCATTATCATTGGCTTCATTGCTTATCAATACTTCATAGATGCATTAACCAAAAGCTGATAAGAACTGAACAAATATGTAATAAAAATATATATAGATTGCTTTGACTGTTTACGGTCTTTTATACACATAAAATAGGTTTTATTTTGTTAATCTTGATGTATTACTTGTCATGTCCAGCAGGGGGAGGCTGATACAAGTGATCAACTCTTCTCCTCTTCCATTTAATAGTTTTGATCAAATAGCATGTACAGCATCACTGTTTTAAGTACAAGAAAACAACAAGAAAGAAGCAGATGATTCAGGAAAAAAACGGCTTTCAGGGCCTTTAACCTTGAACTTTAATAACCCATATTAGAAATAAATGGTTGTCCGGGATAGTTAAAATGGTTGTCCAGGTTAGTTAAAATAATGTTTCTGTTGCTTAATAATAGATATGACCTTCATTATCACTGATCTTTGTCCAATGAATCCTCATTACCAGTTGAATATGTGTTTCAGGCTTCATTGTGATACGAACTTCTTTCCAGTAAAATGTACTTTTAATAATATACTAAAGCAATTCAATTGCCCTATAAATAAAACATCATCTGAATCAGGGGAGAAAAATATGCATTATGAGAAGAAGTCTCAGCAACACTGGTACCTCCTTTTAATAAATCAGGGCCATTGAATGACTGACTGCTGCCTTCAGGTGCATTCATTCCCACTGTGTCGCTGCCAAATAGCAATATTGCCTCCTGAAATGTCAGCAGTAATTACTCCTGTGCTCAGAGACAACCTCTGAAATGAATGAAAGCAGGTGGTGATCATGCCCCCCCCTCTTAGTCCACATGTCCCCCCTCTACGTCACAGTTGTTGGAAACCTCTTGAACTCTGCTGCTGATTTTTTGGCAGTTTTATCCAACATCTGGGCACCACTGCTCTCAGTGAATTTCAAGGCTTTGTTCTGTGTGTGTGTGCGTGCGTGTGGTGTGTGTGTGTGTGCGTGCGTGTGTGTGTGTGTGTGTGTGTGTGTGTGTGTGTGTGTGTGTGTGTGTGTGTGTGTGTGGTGTGTGTGTGTGTGTGTGGTGTGTGTGTGTGTGGTGTGTGTGTGTGTGTGTGTGTGCAGAGGCTTTAATGCCACACAAATAAGGTGTTTCTCTATGTATTGTCTGTATTCTCCAAAAGGGAAACAGCCAAGAGGTTTACCAAACCAATTATTAGGACAATACCCACTTTTTCAGGACACTTTCATTGCAAAAAACACTGTTTCAGTGGCGGGTTAACGTGTGTTTATGTCCATTTGTGTGTCTCAAACTAACATAATGCTTATTTTGTGTGCCACAAATTAAAATAACAAAACTGTTTTTAAAATGTTGAATAAAAAATATACTGGTTTTATCAGCATACTCATAATTCTCTTTTCCGTTTATAAATGTTCCAAATATAATATTTATATAATACATCTCTACATAGTGCTGAGGGACTGTGAGATTATTTATAGTCTATTTGAAGCCCCAGCAATTGGACTTTCTTGTCACCTATAACTGAAACACATATTCCACACTGTGCTCGAGGCAAAGTCTTTCCAGAGCTATAAATTGATTCTGCAGCAGATGCAGGGAGAGACCTTTGAAGGACCTTGAATTGACAAGTGTTATTAGAATAAAAGAAGACAATGGTGCAGGGATGACTATTTTGTAAAAACTCAATCAGCTAACAGACAATTTAATAGGTATTTTCCTTATGATGGAAGATATTTTGTTACTTTATCGAAGACATATGTATAATTTTACAACAGTTCGATCCGTTTTTCAAAAGTTCAACCTGTATGTACACTTGTGCATCACCTACTCCCTATTGAACTTTAGTTAAAGATATATCAATACAAATCAATAACATACTTAACATAGATACATGAGTTACTCATCAGTTAGGTTATTATCTCATAAATCAGTTTCATAATTGGAATTTAGCAATCATCTTATGAGGGTCACCCAAAGTTGCCAAGTGAAAATAATGGAAGCGTTATCAATAATTGATGGTAAAAGCATAGCAGCTGTAACAACTACCTTAATAAACCCAGGAGTGGCTTTCCTCTTTCCGCTGCTTTTTTTTCTTTCTTGTGCCTCATGAAAAGGGGTGCATTAGAAACGATTATCAGGTCATATCATAAATTGTGCCTTTCGTAATTTCAAATAATGAAAATGTGGAGAAAGGAAAAAAATAATTCAACAAATGTATTTAGAGGACAAAAGCAGCATTGGTTGGCTAGTATTCCCACACATTGATTTAATAACAATGGACATCTCAATGTGTCATGCTTCAATGTAAGGACATTTAAGATAAGACTTTATTTATCCCAAAGGAAATTGTTGTGCCAGAGTAACAAAAATACAATAAACACAGCAGCACAACACTAAAAGTGCAGTAAAAAGAGCAATTAAACATCTACAGAAAACATGAAACATAGATGGTCACACAATCAATGCAATTATTAGCAGTATTTAGTAGTGCAAAAAATAAAACGTAGTGGCAGTTACGTAATTGCACGTTATCATAGCATATTATTAATAATATTGCACATGTTATATAGCAGAGAGATTTGAAGAGATGTTCACATACAGAGGTAACTAAAACATGGACAATATCAATAAAAAAGAAGACAAAAAATACATAAACATTTTATAATGCCAAGGTTACTAACTGAAAGATCTCGATAGCTGTTTTGCTTAAAACATTAGAAGTGACATGTCCTTTTTTATGTATTAATTCATTAATACAGGAAAGTTGGCCGACCACTTTTTCTATAAATATGGAATTTCCCCCAAAAATGTAATAAATAGTTCTATGATATTCAGTATTTCTTAATCTCATATTGACACAAATATAGCATGAATTCTAATATATTCATATTCAGTTTATTTTAGCTGCATAGATCCATAACTTTCTTATATAGGCCTACAGTGAACACATCTGAGTTTTTCTTTTCCACAGAAATCACTCTTCATATCAAATACACATCTTTCTATAATGTTGTTTGTTAAAATGTAGACACTTCCTTTATCTTGCATTTATTTAAACATTTATCACACATTTTACATGCTTGTATTCTTGATGAAGTGACAATAACATAGCTAAGTGTTTTCCCAATACATTTGTAAAAGGAATTTTTAGTTTGAATCTCTAAAGTACAAACAAACAAAGAGCCCATGAAGGCAGCATGCCAGTATCCTAGCGACCACAGACGCCAGTCTCTATTAACTGGGGGATTCAGCTTGATCTTTTTAGCTTTACTAACTATAATAAGTGTTTGTTTTTAACCGAAAAGATGGACGTTTCCCTCGAGGCAAAAACCAAACCACTTGCCCTCTTGTCTCCCTTCAGTTTTATCCCACCACGACGAAAGGACCCAAAGGAAATGTCGTTTTATAACCAAGACTCCAAGGTAACGTGGTGGAATGTGAACTGTTGTTGCTATTCAAGCTAGCTCTAGCTAACGAATCATCGCGATATTGTGACAATATCAAGCAGAAAACATGTTTGAATTGTATTCCCATCGGCCACACTGTCCACACACAGTAGATAATCTAATAATATTTGAAAAGTATTGGGTGATCTGGACAGAACATGTCAGGGTAGTTTGTTAAAGCTAAAGCTAACTAGTTTAATTTAAAATGTTTTCTTTTTTAAAACATCACCTGCACTTATTTTCCATATAAACAAACATACGTGATGTTAAAAGACACAAGAAGAACCATTTTATACATGCAACTGTAATAATATTTCTCAAATGCACTACAGATACAATTGTGCTCCAAGGATAAAGAGTACACTGTAGTGATCACTGGTTGACATAATTCACCACGGAACTGTGGGGTTGTTGTTGTATCGCCGGTGGGGATGCCCTCGACCTTGTTGGGCCCCTACCCTCTCCTGCGGCCCCGCCCTCCTCGGCCCCTGTGGTGCTTCCTCCCGGACGCGAGGATTGTGTCCATGGTTGAATTCTGGGGGGGCTTGTGTAGTGATTACTGGTTGACATAATTCACCACGGAACTGTGGGGTAGGGGTATTGTTTCCTTACGGACATATGTGTTGCTACCTGTATATATTGTGTGCCCTCCTGGCTTTCTTTCTCTTGTCTACTCGGACTGCAAGCCAGTAACATGTCCTTTTCTGCTCCTCATTAAAGTTCCCTTTTGCACCTTCGATGCACCGCCTCCGACTCCTATCTCTCGGCACTACAACACTAGAGTTTATTATAACCTATTAAGGCGATTGAGATCACTTCATTTAGAAATACATTTGCAGAAACAATTCAAGTTAGTTGATAAACGTTAAAGTAGTTTTAGAAGGAGATGGAAAGATCATGAACCTTTGTCCAACAATGTCATAACACTCTGATTGACAACAGAAAACTACAGTTACACCATTGTATTTTATTTGTTTTCTTTGTTTAACTTGATTTGAAGAGGTTGTTTGGATAATTGCTTTAATTTGACCCCTTTTCTCCTTCAGCCAAATGAGCATTTAGGACGCACTAGTGTTTGACAACATGCTTTGAATGATCAATGTCTTCGTATTTAAAGGTCCTGGAAGTTTCCATGTACGACCAAGTGTTCAACCAGACCGGGAGCTACGACATGAGGCTGCACCGAGATGACAGGAAACACCATAAAGGGACAGGGCTGGACATAAATGAGGAGGTAATGATTACACTTTAAACTGCTTGCTGATGAGCTCCAACTTATGATTATAACAAGTGTCTGGCCTGGACTCAGTAAAATATTAGCATTGTTTGTCCTAGTTAGGGAAAATTGTCTCTTTGTTTCTGTTGTTCAGAACTCCTGAATTTCATTTCACTTATGCAGATTTTACATACCATAATAACATCTGTTATCAGTGGTTATTCTTTGATAACATTTCATGTACACCTAACAAACATAGGGACATGTATATAGCCCTAAACATATTTGTTTATATGATTTATATGATTCTTAAATGTCTCTCATATTAAAATGGTGGGGCAAAGACACACATACTTGAAAACAGAAGCTGATATTTTACATACAGCTTCTATATTTAGAAATGTTCCATATGAACCGTGTGGTAAGTGACACATACATCTAAGTTTTATGACATCTGTTGATGGCTCCTTTTGAAGCCATTTCATCTCCACAGAGGAATTATTTATGTCCAGTAAACTGGCTCACAGAGAGTTTGTGGGTCCCTGAAAGCAGAGAGGGTGTCAAAATAACACGCGCACGCACACACGCTCAAATGCAAACTCAAACACACACACACACACAGTGGAGTTTATAATTACAGTGAGTCAAGAGGCTTTCTGGCAGTGATGGTGACAGCTCCCTCTGAATGTAGATGTTTCTGTTCAGGACTTCACATTTGAATGTGAATTAAAAACTATTTTTTGTACAAACTATTCAGAGGATAATGGCAGCATGTTATTATTTGATCCTGTCACTAATGGAAATAGAAAACCCTGCAGTGAAGGGAGGTACGGTCTATTCTGAAAAGAGTTAGCCGGACCTCCCTAAACTAAAAGGATCTAAGTCAGGGGTGTCCAAACTTTTTTCAGCGAAGGCCAGATACAGAAAAATATACGAAGGGCTGGGCCACTCGCTAGAAGTGAGGTATATTGCCTTATAAGTTAAATTATAAGTTAGCAAAATCAATCAAATGTAGGTAAGTTATGATCTCCATTTACTTTGCTACAAAAAGTGTTTAGCTCATTCCTTAAAACAGAAGCCTCAGATTGATTGTAATAAGGGGAAACAGGAAGTGTATACGTCAAGCTTGTTATGTAAATAAGTTATTGGGCTTTTTTCTTATCAACTTAGATTTGTTAGAAAACGTTTCCAACTTTAATGGACTGAATTTATTTGAAAAGTGGGTTTATTATTAACACATGAATACTACTACGTGATATATTTTTACATATATATTTAAGAAATACAATATAAAAAAAGCACAAGTTTAATTTGTGGGCCATATTCCATTATACTTTTTGAAAATGCTGAGGGCCGATTCAAAATGGTCCGCGTGCCGCATTTGGCCCCCAGGCCGTAGTTTGGACACCCCTGATTAAGTGTTCAAAAATGTGTCCGGGTCAGACTGGGTTATTATATGCAATACATTTCCTAATTCCATTGTCTGTTTTCTAATTTAACATGGATGGGGAGTGTCAAGCCAAGATTAGTTTAATTCACTTATTTTTGAGTATTTATTCTGTATATTTTGTCTTGATCGTCTCCAGGAGAAGTTGCGGATCGTCCCGGTGCGCTCCTCTGCAGAGTATGGCCGTCGCCCTGTTCCCGCCCTCTACCAACCGGGCCGGCAGCACTCTCGTGTCGCTTACACAAAAGCCGAATTTTTCATGAAAAACGGGATCACCTGGAATGTGGCACAGGCATACGGATCAGTGGTCCCTATTTGAAAGTATCATAAAATAAGATGAAAGTGAAAATAATAAAACAGTGTTGCAGCCTGTAGATTTCAGTTGAATTGATGAAAATTAGAATCGAGCAAACTTTAATTAGGTTACACTTCATTCTGATACATTCATTATGGTTATAAGCAAAAAAAATCGTTATTTAAATTGACATTTTCCGTCAAAATACGAGAAGATATTAAGACAGTGACATTTCCTAGGAAGCTCAAGCTATGTTCTTGTTTGAAGCTAAGATTGCTCCATCAGTACCAGTGTTATTTAAGCTTAAGGTGGCACACATCCAAAATGTCTTCCAGTTATTGCATCTCGACATTGCACCATATTAAAGATCAGTCTGTTCAGATTTCTGCCTTCAGTATAATGACGGCTTTTATATATATAAGACACTGAATGTTCTGGATGAAAGGCATATTGTGGATTTTTACAGACAGGATTTCTCTCTTTTTACTTACAGAGGGACAAAAGTTATCCACATAAAATGTACAAGTTACAAAGTATTTGGTCACCCTTTCTTTATGTAAAAACTAGGGCCGGGACTCGATTAAAAAAATTAATCTAATTAATTAGAGGCTTTGTAATTAATTAATCGAAATTAATCGCATTTTTAATCGCATATACATATTTGACCTAAGAACAGTGAGAAGCAATTTTTTTTCACATGGATTTTAGTATACCATTAGGCGCATTCACACCGCAGTACTTTTCCCACAAAGGTTCATGAGAATTTAGTTCATGAGAACTCTTTGAACCTGGGGGTGGATTAGGCAAATGAAGCCGCTGACGTCACTTCTTCTTCTTCTGCTTTGGGTTTACTGGCAGGCCGCAAACCACTTCACGGCGTATACTGCCGCCCAAAGTCCCCGGAGTTGGGGACTGGCTTCAGTAGAAGCTGCTGGGACTCCCAGCAGCCTTCCGAGTAAATCGCCAGAACGCCGACACCTCCTCATCTCCACCGCTCCCATGTTTTATTTGGTGTTGCCATAAGTTAGTCTCTCTGCGTTTCTGCGCTGGGCTAATGCTAATAATGCTAATGCGAGGATAATAAAATGGCGGCTTCACAAAACTTTTTGGGAGTTTTACGGGGCGTGGTTTGCAATCCGCCCAGCCAATCAGAAATATAGCTCTTTTCTCACAAGAGAGCCGTACGAAAGTCCCTGCTCTCTAGCAGCTCTCTGCTCTCTAGCAGGGACTTTCGTGGGGGTAAAAAGGTTCTCATGAACTAATTTTAGTATCGGCTCTTTTTGGTGTGAACGCGATAAAAGAGGCTAACGTCCACGCTAGCTGCTATATGTTTTTGCATTGAGGTGATACTTGAGGCTTGATGTGCTGCGGTGATATGCGAATTCCTTTTTTGCATAATTTGCACACAACCGTGCTCTTATCAACGCTTCCATCCGTCCGTTTTTTAAAACAACATTTCCCACTGTTGTTCACTGTGGTTTTTTGTTGTCTGAAGTCATGAACGTTAGTTGGTGCTCCAGTATAATCGGTACGCCTGAAACTCATCCAGTGAGAAACGTTCCGCGGTGCAAAAATAAGTGCGATTAAAATGCGTTAATTTTTTTAACGCGTTAATTTTTGTGTAATTAATTAATCTTAATTAACGCGTTAAAGTCCCGGCCCTAGTAAAAACCCATCTTAATCCACATCAATAACCTCTTTGATTTGGAAGATTCCTTTTTATAAATACTAAACTTGTGCAACTAAGACCAACCTCTTACATAATGTTTTTTTTTTAACATTGACATATCTTAAATTCTTCTTCCTTTGTACTTTGGTAGAAATAGAGCATGTATTTTTAGAAAGGACACAGTATTTGAATCTGTTTCTTTGTTAGAACAGCAGTGTTTATTTAAGGGGTGAGTAAATTGGAAATGTTGTTGCATAAAGTGGACAAAACACTTTCTAAAACAATGGTTTCACACCTCCATTAGAGATTCATCCTGAGAGATGTCTGCTGTAAAAGTAGCTCATTACATCACCGTCCATTTCAGTTGGACAGTCTTTATTATAATTACTGTTCTAACTTACAGAACATATCTGATGATAGTGTTCATACTAAAAAATACAGTGTTATTGATTATTTGCAATTGTAAACGAGAGGGTATTTTAATAAATGAGATATTTACATTTACACTAATATAGTATCATGTTAAATTTAAAGGAAAACATTGACATTTGGAGAAATAAGCATCTTTAATAATAGATGATCTTTCCATTGCTATAGATTTCCATTGTATTTCCCCCAAAATGGCTTCTATTGCTTTAAAAATAGATCCTATGCTATTAAAGAAACTCTTGTTCATGTACTATAACATGATTGTCTGATATAATAGATGCTAGTATAGTAGCTACTGTTAAAGTAGGGGTCAGTATTACTAATGCATTCTGAATAGAGTGCCACAGTGACGCATCCTAAAACCCGGAAGTAACCTTCTTCCGTTTCCCTCGACAAAAAAGCAATGCAATTTCTCTATAGGATTTTGGAAAATAGCTCGAAATAAGGTCATATCTATCGATCATAAATCTATCGATTAGATTTATGATTCGAAAATTATAAAAGTAGGGTAGACATGTAGAGATTATCCGGCTGAACAAAACGTGATCTTATTTCGAGCTATTTTCCAAAATCCTATGGAGAAATTGCATTGCTTTTTTGTCGAAGGACCGGGTTTTAGGACGTGTCACTGTGGCACTCTATTATCTAATGAAATAAATCAGCTGATTTCAGACAAGCTTAGAAAAAAGGCCCCCACTCACCTTCCTTAGTTTTGATCATTTACTTAAGGGATTATGACTGTGATATTTGATCTCATAGACACACAGTGGAGCCAAGATAGTTTAATATTTCTGTTTAATATAACTCAGACTGTAACAAATACATATGTTATAATGTCTGTCGTAATATGTGTCTGACTCTGGAAAAGTTGGAAAAACAGCGAATACTTCTTGTATCTCTGACTTCATCACACATATTTAAGCTCTTCTTTGTGATCTTTTCATAATGCATGTACTATTTTTTCTTCTGATCACTGAGCCTGCCCTTAAACTGTCTTTTTGCATTTAAAAGTCTCTACAATAAATAAGTATGCCAAATGAAAACCTGTGTTATCTCCAATCATTCAAACCAAAGATGATAACAAATGTTACTTTAATGTGATGCTTCTTTCAAACTGCACTTGTTTTTAAAGCACTAAAACAAACCCACAAAGACAGCAGACGTCAATTTATATACAAATGTTTAATGAATAACAAAAGGATGTCAGTGGACATTACACACATTGCTGTTGGTCTGGTTCTAAGTGGATTATAAAAAAAAAAAAAACGTTTCTCTAAAGCTATAAATACAATTCACAGGTTTTGGCAAACTATCCATCGCACCCTAAAAGACAATTAGCTGTTTTAACATCCATTTAGGATGAAATGGAACAAACCGGATCACAGTGCCAAACAGGCAGATATATAAAAATAACACACAGCTCTGCAGGCAGCTCAAGTATAAGGCTCTGAAGCTCTGCAACACTGGCACTTAGCTCCACACCACTACTACTGTACAGACAGGCGGCTGCAGTCCTTGAGAGCAAACCTCTTTTTAGTCAGGCACTCCTTTAGTCAGTGAAGAGACTCCTCAGGGCAACGTCTTGGTCACACTCGAGTTTATAAAAAAATCCAGAGTGCAGCGTTGAAGGACTGCGACATTTCACCTCTACGTTGTGATGCTATTGCTAAAGACAAAACTGCTTCTCAACAATCGTGTATCCAATGTAGGCTGCTGCTGGTAATGGGTTTAAGTTACGGCGCATGAAATATCTACGGCCACTTTGCGTATGATTGTTTTTGTTCTGCCCGCTCAAGGCATCACAGTCCCTTGTGAAAGAGATCGGGTCATCTCCGTGTGGACAAAGAAGGTCTTCAGCTCTCCTTTGCCCTTCACGTTAATGATGCCCCGACACGAACACATGTACCCGAGTGTGGATAAGATGTGATTCGTCTCCTCTGTTACCTGCACAGGAAGAAGGAAACATGACTAGAATAGGAAGTTCTCTATCACACTGGAAGACCTTTAATGTGGAAAGAGAGACCCTCACTTGTATTTTTCCCAGAACCCCCGTGGTCTCCATCCTACTGGCCACGTTCACACTGTTTCCCCAGATGTCATACTGAGGTTTCTGGGCCCCGATGACCCCTGCGATCACTGGCCCGTGGTTTATACCTAGAAATACCAAATCACAAATATAATGGATCATTCTCCTAAATAATTAAGTATTCTAAGCATTACTTTTGCATTCAAATGGGACATTTCTGCCGATAATTCGCCATGAAGAAATTTCCTCACCAATTCTGAGTCTGAAGTCGTTGAAGGAGTGTTTGTTGATGACATCTAGCTTCCCCACAAGAGCAAAGGCAAACTCAACCATGGTGCCAATGTGCATGTTCTGTCGGTCATGTTCCTAAAAATGCATGGGGGAGAAAACGAGGTAATGCATCATTATGAGCACCCCAATATCATGCAGTGGAATAATCATTGGTTGCGTCTTTGAAATTCAACTTTTGCATCCCGTCGCATCTTCAATCAAGTTTTCTTCGACTGGCTTTTTAAAAAAAAACATTATCTTGATGCCACCTTCAAATAAAACTGGACTATTTTATTAAGTTTGGACCATGTGTTCAACCCAGGTTTTCCCTGTATGGCATTTTAAATATTATTCTTCCCAGAGTTACAAAAAACGACTAAGAATTTAGAGTTAAATCTGCCTCACGTGCGGTACTACAATGGGAGGCTTGACAGGTGAAGCAACATCTAATGGGGCAAGGGATCTTAGCAAATGGTCAATTTAGCAGATTCCCTACAGGCATTAAAGAGATTTGGTTTTAAAATAAAAATGTGCTGCTACCTCTGTGAGTGCTGATCTAGATTGCTTCCAGTGAAAACACTCATGTATTCAAATGAGCACAGTTATGAATCACTGGTGCTTAAATGTTATGTGTAGCACATTTTAAGGGCAACCCACACAAAGCAAATAAACACATTTTGATGCTTAATCTTCATTCTGTTTTGTAGCCATAAATGACAAATGACAATATTTTTGAATATGAGATCAAGCTGCCAAAACTACTTGGCCCTCTGTTTTCGCAAAAAGGCTCTTGTTCTCTGTTCTGTTATCCAAATATGAACTCAAATAAAAGCTTGACAGTAGGAGTCCTATCACATGCAATGTCAGTGTGAGTGACAATGTGTGTAAGATCATGCCTGTGCGCACTCTGGTCCCGGAGTCACATTCAGGCCAGTTGCAGCCATGTAGGTGCTGCCGATGGTTTTTATCTTCTCCACTCCGCTGAACTTTGGTTTGGACAGCAGCTGAGGAAAAATAACACACACAGGCGTAAAAACACGGCATATCTCTGCCGAAACGGCTTTATTGGTGTTTACTGGTATTTACCTACAAAATGTCAGTTATAGGGACATGGAACAACAATGAATAGAAACAAAATGACCATAAAGCAACACAAAATGATTTAAACAAGACTCAAAAAGACTACCAAAAACATTGAGACGCAAACATAATTAAAAATGAATATAAAGTGATACAAAACAAGCACAAAATATTCAAAATGAATTTGAGTCTCATTACAATGACAGAAACTGACTAGGAAGAGACACAAAAGGGCTATAAAGGGAAATAGAGCAACTACAACATGAGTAAACATGACTGCAGAGACACACAGAACCACAAAGAGACACAAAACTGTGTGTGTACATGTGATGATTGAACATGAATGTGATTCCTTCTCCATTCTGAACAGACACAAATGACTTCAAAGGGAAAAAAAGACTACAAAAAGACTAAATTGACCACAAAGAGACTTAAAATGCCTACAATGCTAGAAAAGGGGACACAAAAACCACAGAAAGATGCTTATACAAGACACATGACATGACTACAAAGAGACACAAAGAGGGACGATGACTTGAGAGCATAATCATTCAGTGTGGCTGTGTCTCAGAAAAAGATTATTTATTTCCACATTGTCAGATGGCAGGATTATTAGAGTGAGAGGGGTTTACCTCATCAAAGTCTGCTATGATCTCGTTGAGAAGACGGAGGCACTCCAGTCCCTCCTTATTGACATCAGACTCGGTATAAAACTCTTTGAAGTCCGGGATGGAGGCGAACATCACACACACAGACTCGTAGGACTGATGATAAAGGTCCTGATAACGAGAGGGAGGAGATAACAGCTGCATGTGTTGTATTGATCGAGCACTGAAAGAAAGTAAAGAGTCCCAAGCACAGAGGGAAGATCTATGGGCTGAATACCTGACACTGATCAATTACGGCATTTCTTTAAATAAATAAAATGACACTTTAATCATTTCTGTCAGGGCACAGTGTCACTGCAGCAGCAAGATAGCAACAGCATCCATCACAGTAAAGACAGGATTCAGAGCAGATTAAATGAGGGTACCGAGAGTGCAACTTAAAATGGACCAAATCAAAAAAATTGGAAAGGTGGCAACATCAGTTAAGGAAGGGTTAGCATGCAAAAGCAGGAGAGCATGAAAACAAAATGATACTGTACTGGGAAGTATGTATGGCAGTATAAACTCCCTACTTTCAATTCATTATTTTAAGCCGTTATCGCAATATTTCTTAGCAAATTGTCTCTCGTTCATTTGTGTCTATTCTTAAGAAAATAAAAAAAGGCCAGTTTCTGAAGATAACAACATAATTATGGGATTGGAAAATGTATGTTTTGTTGATTTGAGATTTATTTTGTTGCATAAACCCTTGTACAAAACATATCTTTGAGTAAAACTTGATCTGACATTTAACATCAGTTGTTAAAGTTGTTGCTATTTAACCATACAGTAGCACATGTTTAATGATGGTTAATACTAAACATATATCACAAAACAATAAAAGAAATAAGGGTGGCTTAAATTCAATTACTTATTGATACTGTACATGTAATAATCAGAATGTCTCAATAACTTCATGTAGATCTCAGCTAGCTAAAGGGTTGTGTCTCCAGCTACACATTATACAACCATATCATTGCAAAAGCAAATAAGCATATTCTCAAACATTTTAAAAATATTCCTATAACTTACAATCATAAATACATGTTTTAATAAATAAAACCTGAAAGATAAATACCGCAGCTCAACATATAGGAAAAAAGACTGTACTGTTTTTTCTTGAATATTCACCTCGTTTTTCCAGTTGCGTCCCAGGAAGTGTTCGGCGACGTGTGCAGGTAAAACGTTCTCCAGCAGAACCCGGTTGAGGTTCTCCATGGTTTCGATCTCCTCACACTCCCTCTTGAACTTGTCCCTCCACAGAAAGTCCAACCTACAGTAATATTCATTCTGTTACAGGAGGACACAGAGTAAAGAGACACCTGTGTCATTCACACCAGCACTCTTCTCCAACACTAACGGACACTTTATGAATCTACAGGTGAAGAAAAGAAACTGACCACATTTCATTTTTCAAGTTAAATTCTGATGTATTCAGCTACAGAAATGTACAAGACATGAGAGTGCACTCTCATGTCTTGTACACAATTGAAGTGTTATTTGTCATGAAACAGAATAGCACAATTAGTGTGCACTTAAGTGGTATCCGGAAGTAGCTTATATGTGAAATATAATAGTGATGTATTGTAAGTATGCTTCTGTAGCACATAACCCAGTACTTGCAGTGGTAACAGTATTGTACTTAAAATACACTTCTATTCTGTAGCACTTCTACATTATAGTATCATAACATTATACTTCAAATACATGGATTTATGGTGCTTAAATTGTGATAGAACCTTACAAAAATACATTTTTATTAACATAATAGCACAATTTAAAAGTATTGAATACAGTCAGAAAGTGCATTTGAAGTTCATTTGAAATATAACGTGTGTGCTTGAATAAGTTTGTTCAAAACACACTTATACACTACTATGAATTGAGCTAAATACCCTTTTAAGTATATTTCAAACACCCTGGTGATATAATACAATTGTACTTAAAGTACTTCAGTAGACTTAAAGTTTACATAAAGTTGTGCCAATTTAGCACACAATTTACACTTCAAGTATACTCAACTAATGCTTAAGTAGTACTCAAGTACAACTTGAGTACACTTTTGTATACTTGAATGCGACAAAAATAGTACATTTATCCTAAAAGTGCACTTAGTACATTCTTTAAAAAGTATAATTTAAGCATAATATTTTTTTACCTGGGTGTGTCTTAAATATTTATATAATTTGCCATTCAATGAAAAATGTATAGGATTTCAGGGAAAACGTAACCAACTGAAACTTAAAGAGCCTGTGACACGAGTTTCCCCCATCATCCAAACCCATCAATTTGAGTAAATATTGTCCCCTTGAAAACCGTTACTGAACTGATTTTGGATATTTGTACTTTGATAACCATTAATCTGCCCTTCAATGTTGACCATTTCCTGGATCTGCTCGGGGATTCTTCAAGTCCCGCCAAATTACGTGTGACGTCATTGCGGGCACAGCGCTCCAGCTGCACCGTTCAGGATCCCAGCATCTGCATGTAAACGCGATGGCGCACACAGCAGCAAGCTCAGACAGCGATGACAGTTTAATGTTGAACGTGTCTGAGAGCTCATATGAGTCTGAAGGATCGCTTTATGTTGTATCTGTTAGAAGTTTAGGAATTAGGTGCGTCAATATGGGCGATCATACGGTCATGTAGCCAATGGTGGACTGGGACTAAAAATCATCCCGGGACTCTCGACCGGCCCACTTCGGTACCGCTAGTAAGTTGTCAACGGGGGGAGTGGGGGATGTCAGGGGCGGCGGGTGCTGTAGGTAGTAAATGTAAATATGTAAATATTTGTGTCACTGCATCCTGGTAAAATACAAATATAATGCAATGTCTGTGTCTTTGACATTAGCGCTGCCAGCCACCTGTGCCCTGTACTACGAAGCCAGTTCAACATACCCTGGATATGTTTGAGTAACAAACTAACTAACAACAACAAACTAACAAACGAGATCTCGCTAAGCGGTCCTACGACGCTGGTTATCAACTCGGTAACTCAAGCCAGGGTTTCTCTCACCAGCTGAGAGCGCGTTGACGTCTAAGACACCAGTGGATCTGACTTTAATTACATTTGACTCGAGTGTTTCGTCAACATAATGTGTTGCTAAAAATAATACTTCTGCATACAGTATGTGACACTGTAAGTGTTGCACGGCCAGACACGGCAGATAAGGAAATATGATATATTATGATATTATATGATCGATGATCTGATTGATGATGTAATATGAATGATAAGTGCGACACGTCGGCGTCTTCTCTGCATACGGCAGTTTAAACTGTATTTCCTTTATCCTGTAATATGACTTGAGAGATTTAAACTCCGCACACGGAGTTGATCTCTTTTCTATAGACGCCGGAGGCGGGCAGCGTCAGGTAAAAAAAGTTATTTAGCCTTCCCAAACCTGAGCCTCACGCGCCGCATATGGGGGATGTGCTAGTGCAGGGTCGGCGTCATGGGGGGTCATTCGCGGGCCATGCCCCCCCAAATGAGTCACTGTGCCCCCCCAACGCAGGGTGGGCAAGCCTTGCCACTTTGCAGTTTTTTTTTTTTTAATCATATCAGTGAAAACGTTTCCACTAAAGGTTTTTTGTGTGAAATACATCATAAATAAAGAATACAAATATAAAACACAGCCTGAGGTGTGCTCACTGCTGCTCTCTGATTGGTGTGTTGCTTGACCAATGACCCCCGACCTTTGTTTTGTTATCATTACGTGGCTGTGTGTTTAGATGAAAGCCCAGTGGCGATCTGTTCATCTGTTACACTGATTATACAGTAAAGCCATCGAAAATAATATGATATACAGTAGAGTACAAGTAGCCTACTTCTGGGTCTCTGTGTTTCATTCAAGCTCGGCTCTGTGTGTGTGGCACGAGCGCATTTTGTGAGTGCGGGAGTGGTAACGTGGAATGTTGTTGTTAGCATCTGGTTAGCTAGCTATGCTAACGGATATAAAGAGCTGTTTCTACACCAAGGTGGAGGAGAGTCCTCTCCTGTCAGACTGGGAGGATCGTATAACCTCAGCTCAGTGAGGTAAGGACTCTCTCAGTGTTTAGATAGTTAACTTGAGTGTAAGTTATCTCAGTGGGTCTCAAACGGTTTGGTCACCATTTATGTAAACAAGTATTTGCGAGGAATACCTTTATATGATCATTATAGTTATTAAAGAATAAGAGACTAAATGAAAAACGGGTATGAAATAGGCTACTATAGGACAGTAACACAAGAATACAGTTTAAAAGGGGAGTGATTAGTAAAATATCCATAAAGAAAAAGTTAATCTGTTTACAGTTCTGTTTCATATGGATGCTGAGAGATAGGCTATAGATCTCTTCATTTTGCTCTCAAAGTGCACCAGATTGATGCTTTTAACTTCAATATTTTAAAAATAATCTTCCCGGGGGAGCTTGCCCCACGGACCCTCCTAGAGGAGGTTAGGTCCCCCCCACCTAAAACATGTTCACATGGATAGGATACTAAATACATTTGCACACTTTTCATATGGTGGCCTATGTCCATATGTTTCTGTTTTGGTGGTCGTGCCACAACCGTGCATGTATGCACAAGTCATAGTACGCTATACAATAGCACTACACCCTGCAATGTGTGTGAAATACACTTTACAGAATTTTTTTTAATTGAAGTTGCGTTGGTGTTTGTGTGTTGGTTGTTGACGGCAGTATGTGCCCCCCCATGATAAATGATTTCCCCCCCATTCGATTTGTTCTGGAGCCGACCCTGTGCTAGTGACTTATCCGACCGGCCCACTTCGGTACCGGCCCATCGGGATTCGTCCCGATGGCCAGTCCGCGACTGCACCCAGCCCACGTAAACTGTCAACGGGGGAGCCTCGCTGCGGGGAAAGGGTGGACCTGGTGTCCCGATCGGAGTGGGAATAATAATAATAATAATAATCTGTGCATTTTATCCATTAATTTCCCCAACATTGTGGTGAAAAAACCACACATTTAATCCATGTTGGTGTACAACTACAAAAAGCATCGGTTTGTTTTCTCATCAGGAAATGCAGACCGGCACAAACAAACGATTTGTAATCATCATTCTCACAATCATTTAATCTATCATATGTTCGCCGAATTGACATGAAAGCACTAATAAATGTAGTTTCATCCACTTGAGTTTACAACTACAAAAATAATCGATTTGTTTTTATATCACATCCGACGGGAGGAAATTCAGTAGCTCTCTACCGATTTTTAATCCTAATGTAATCATCATCTTCACCACGATCATTTATGTTTATGTTCGCCGAATTGACATGAAAGCACTGACAAATATGAATATACTGTAGTCAACTTCATTAAAACGTTATTAACGTGCCTAAACTCAGTAATTCACCATTTCTACGCATGACAACACACTTTGTCCGTGTTTGGCTCTCTCGCCGCACAGTGAAGCGTTCCCGCATTGACGTCACTTCCGGCTTCCCCAAAAACTTCAAAATGAGTCGAAGGAATTTCCCCGCGATGTTCGACATTATTGATATTTAACGGAACGGTATCGCTTTTTCTTTTTTAAACTGACGGTTCGAGATTACTAGTAGCCCAATATTTCATTGCACAACAGTTGTTGGGATGCTGTCACAGGCTCTTTAAGGACTTGATTGGTATTCACGATAAAAAAAGCCCCTCTCTCATGGCTCAAGGAAAAAGAAAAGAAGCAGGACTGTTTTGCATAAAAGGTAGCCACTGCTTCTATTTTTTCTTTTTTATAATGTTTCATGCTTGAGGGAGTTTTCTTTCTAGCGGGGTCAAAACATCCCACGAGTGTGTTTGTGCATAAGACAGAGTCCCTTGAACACACCATCATTATGCTCCTGTATATCTGAAACCTCCAGGCTACCTGTGGGCTGCTGGCCCCTAAAGTGAGTGTGTGTGTGTGTGTGTGTGTGTGTGTGTGTGTGTGTGTGTGTGTGTGTGTGTGTTAGGGCTGAACGATATACCGTGTCATGGCGATAACCACGGTATGCGCATGCGCGGTATTCACACCGCAGGGACGTGCGGTTTTATTCATTTTTTTTAAAATGCTAACGCACTTTAGCACATAATTCAAAAATAAAGATACCCTTATTACTTATCGAAACTGCACATACAATATATCCGATTAAAGCTGAGACTCCACAGATTATTTAAGTATAGTATCTAAGCGATCCGATCTCGCAACAGGGGAAGCAAACACAGACATCACAACACGTACCTTTTACGGAGCTTTTACGGGAGATCGTCTCACCGTAGCTGTCAATCTGATCAAAAGACGTGTTCAATGGCATTAAAACGAGAAAGAAAAAACGCGGCTGAATCGGTTGATCCATAGGTTGATAATGTATCTGTGGCTTTGAAGCAATTGTTTATAATCCATAATTCCATTTGTATGTAAAAATCGGAGCACAAAAGTTAGCTGCTAATGGTAGCCACCTTGGTGGTATGCAGCTTCCGGTTTTGGCTACGCGTCGTTACTCTCACTCCTTATTTGTTCATGTGTTGGTGTGTGTAGAACTTCCCCTGATATTTGACCTTTTTAGACAGATTTAGCACAAAAAAAACCCTCTTCTGGGGCCATTTGGGTGGATTTTCCATATCTCTGGCCCACCTTGCTGGATTTTGACATGTGACATCTCTTACTGACCGTCAGAGCCAATGGAATCGAGGGGCAATCACACAGTCCTTATTTGGTAATGTGTGTGTGAGACTTCCGCATTGCCAAGACCGGAAGCAGCAGCCACTCTGGTAGCTACCATTAGCAGCTAACTTTTGCTCTGCGATATTTACATAAAAATGGAATTATGGATTATAAATTAAATCGTTTTTTTATACAGAGACGTTAAAAACCTATGGATTAACCGATTCAGCCGCGTTTTTTATTTCTCGTTTTAATGCCATTGAACACGTCTTTTGATCAGATTGACAGCTACGGTGAGACATCTCCCCTAGAAGCTACGTAAAGGTACGTGTTGTGATGTCTGTGTTTGCTTCCCCTGTCCGAGTTCAGATCACTCAGTGATGATACTATATACCTAAATAATCTGTGGATCCTCAGCTTTAATCGGATATCTTGTAAGTGCAGCTACGATAAGTAATAATAAGGGTACTTTAATCTTGAGTTCTGTGCCAAAGTGCGTTAGCATTTTTCGCTCAGGGGTCATTTAGATGCTTCTTATGAGACTTGTGTTTTGTTTTGGTATAAAATGGTTTGTATCGTCAGTTAGCTGAGATTATTTCTGTCAATCTGGTATAACACATTAATAGGTTCTTAAATATTACGATCCCCTGAGACACAGTGTCGTGAAAAAAAAAAGTAAAGTACCCGCCGGGACTTTGGGGTTTAACAGGTTAAAAAAAAAACGCAATATATACCGCAGGGGGGGGGGAAAATCGCGATGTCAGTTTTTTTCAATACCGTGCAGCCCTAGTGTGTGTGTGTGTGTGTGTGTGTGTGTGTGTGTGTGTGTGTGTGTGTGTGTGTGTGTGTGTGTGTGTGTGTGTGTGTGTGTGTGTGGGGGTGGGGGTGGGGGTGGGGGTGGGTGTGGGAGCAGTTTTGGCCTCCTGTGAGATGTATTTGATGTGCGTAGTTAGCAGTCTGAAAGAAATGTGCACTGAACACTTTTTCCCTTGAGATGGAAGAGGTGGAAGTAGCCTACATGTCTCCATCAGTGAAGCCCATATGCTCTGTGCTGGGATGTTTTGCTATAGTGTTGAAATGGAAATAAAGATAGCATAGAATAGAAATAATGATGTGGATCATTTGTGTATGAATATCAGGCATCCGGAGTAACGGAATACTAAGAACCGCGTTACGTAGATGTCAGATGTACTTGTGCACATATTTTAACGATCCGCAGCACACGTCTCACACAGTCGCCTCTAAAAATACTTTTACTGGGTGTAGAATTCGTCATTTTTCTGTCTTTCAGGCACAGAAAGTAGAACAACTTTCCAGCTCATAAAGATTGTTCTCTTTGGAGAGAGGCATCCTAGCATGAAAAGCCGGTTTGCAGGATATGAGGAACTGCAACTGCTTCAGATTGGTGTGATACAGGATCCACCATGAAATCTGCATGTAGGTTAATTTAATTTAATTGAACTGCCGCTGCTCCGGTAACACTAATGTGCCAAATGATTAACATCCTTGGAGGATGACAGCATATCACATCTGGAAGGCAGAACTCACAGACTATGCTGTGTTTCCTTTTTCTGTTCTGAATTTTTTTCAAAAGTAGGATCTTTAGGATAACAAATGCCAGTTTTGAGACCCAAAATTCATCCAAATCAGCCCGGATCAGGAGTACAAATATGGCCACTTCCAGGTTCAAACTGCCATTTTTTTATCCTGAAAATGTAAGAAATTGATTCATCACCCCCAAAACCACTACAAAATATTCCAAATCGGCCAAACCATTGTTTAACTATTGTCTGCATATGCTAATTAATGCTGATAAATGCACCTTATGATAATTGTGCAAATTGACCAACATATGCAAATAAGCAACCGACAGTTTCTATGACCCCTTCTTTACGTTTCTAATATACAACTTTGGGGTGCTCAACACTTCCAAGTTCACAATAGGACTATATGAGCTGGCAAACAGACTATAATATTGTTGAGTAATGCAACTGAAAAGGGAATTAGAAAAAGTATTGGAATATATTTTAAAGCACCCCCTACCCTGATATGTGTGTACAGTTTGAGCACTTGCCTCTCTTGCAGAAAGAGGAACGTCCTCCCGGAGTTCAGAAAGTAGGCCGTTTAGAAACCTGCTAACTAGTCTGTAAATGAGCTTTGCTCCATCGCGCATCTGTTCTTGAGGGATGAATTAAAGATGCGTATGTTCTCCTAACCTGCTTTCTCCTCCCTCTGACTAAATGGCCAAGTAAACATCTCATTAGGGATGACGATGAAAATGTAGCAAATGTGTTTATAGCAGGATACAAGTTCATCAAAAGGATGTTCTCATACGCAGCACCTATTGACGTATACTTCTGCGTCAAGGGATTCCAGAGACGTCACTTCTTACACCTTTCGACCTGTTTCCAGAAATATTTTGAGGATAACGGATGAAGCATTTCAATGCACTCATTTATACCCAAACAGCATTTGGGAAGGACAAACCAAATGAACCCTGGGAGACGCTGATAAGAGAGCATAGCTGAATAAGATATGACAGTGATAAATTGTTTACCACGGCAAAGTTGTGTTTCCAAAATAAATGCTCCCCTCCCTTCTGGTGACCTAGATTGAGCACAACACATGGAGCTGTTTGGACCCATTGGTGTTCTCAGGGGAGCCCCAGTCTTGGGTACAGAAGCTCTGGGGGGGAGTCCTTCTATCCTGAACATCTGTGTTGGGGTCAGATATGATGGATGGTACCCCAGGAAAGATGAAACACGCACACCAAATCTGTGTCAGCTGAGTTTTGCTCTCACATGAAGCAAGGATGTTGGACACAGAAGAGATGGAGGCAGTGGGCCAGACTGGCTGCTCCAACGCGACAGAAATGTCAATCTGAAGTATTTTGAGCATTTCTGAACCAAATCTTTGAAGGCAGGTTCACTTGCTCTGTTTCAAGTGTCTCGCAAATGTCTCCACATGCAGAGTTGTTTCGCAAAACAACTTTAAATGACGCACTGGATGACCTAATAAGATCTTACTATGGCTATTATTATTATCACAGATGTAGTTATTTCATTGTGGTGGATTTTTCAAGAAGACTACTGACCTGCCTGGCTAATACCAGTAAGGTGATGAAGAAGATGAAGAGAGACACAGAGCCCATCGTCTTCAGATCCTTCAGCACTCCTGGTCTGGACACAGAGGTAGAGACAAAACAATATATCAATGTTGATCATGTGGGGCCAAATCGGACGATCTTGTATAATCAACAAATTCCGTTAAGATGTTCTGCTTTTCTTTTTACAGAGGACCATTAACTCGCTTATGTTGCTGTTAGGTGAAGGGATCACTAATATTAAAAATCATTTTTACACATTTTAAACAGTGAGCTAACATTTAGATAAAAGTTGAAAAAATGTGCTTAAAGTTCGAGGATAAACCGTTGAAATAGTACATTTTAAAGCTAGCTTAAAGTTAAACAGTTGATATAGTTAGCTTACAGTTAGCTAAAAGTAATGGACAAACCATTGAAATATATAGCTTATAGTTAGCTAAAAGTAATTCATTAACATTTGAAATAGTAAGCTACAAGTTAGGCAATATTCTCAAAAGTTTAAATAGGAGGGAAAGGTGGCTCACATTTACAAAGTGATTCTTATTTTTAAGCAACAGACATTTTGAAGCACCAGAAATACTGCTAGCTTTCTTGGACTACTAGTCTAACCTGACCATTTGTCTATTTGCTTTTTATTTACCACTGTCTAACAATTCTATGTACCGTATGTCCCAATCCTTTGGCAGTACTCTTCATGCTAATAAAGTCAAGGTTGGAGTTGGAAAAAAAGTTTTCCACAGTCTTTCTAACAGCTCTTAAAACTGTTTGCAGAAATGGATTTCTTCAGCAATGAGACTCCAGCTGTCAGTTAAAAGCCAGATATCATTTCAGCTCCATCAACACAAACTGCTTTCACTCTGCCACTCATCCTCCTTCTTTCCAGCAGTTGCACTTGATTGACAGGGATTTAGCATATTGCTACCTCAGCTATAATCTATCCCTCAAGACTCGAGTCTCATTAGTGATTTTAATCCGCTCTGCTCGACTGATGTGAGCAGGCTGCAGGGTCAAAGGGGGGTCGAAGGGTTTCACACAGAAATTGTGACCTCAACTAATTATGGTTATACTGTAAGAGGAGAGAGAGAGAGAGAGAGAGAGAGAGAGAGAGAGGAGAGAGAGAGAGAGAGATAGGAGAGAGAGGAGTGGGGAGGAGAGAGAGGAGGGAGAGAGAGAGAGAGAGAGAGAGAGAGAGAGAGAGAGAGAGTGTGTGTGTGTGTGCAGGTACCTGTCTAGAGTATTGGTGGGGTACAGTGCTTTGCTGAAGGCATCCAACAGAGAGGCATGTGTCTGGAGGATGATGATGTTGTAGATCACCACGGCAACCAGCATCACCACCATCTTCAGCTCGTAGTTTATCCTCAGGAACACCGAGCACGACACCAGCCCCAGGATACAGCAGTAGATGAAGTACTGGGGACAGAGAGAGACAAAGAAATATGGAGGTCTAAAATACTTTTCCACACAGGTGAAGCACTGTGAGACCTTTACTACATTACAACACAATATAACATTACATTGAGATAACATGATGTAAGTTTTACTGACCAGACGTGTTAAAAAAGTACTTAGCCCTTCTACTTAAGTAAAAGTAAAACTACAATGAAAAAGTAATCTGTATAAGTACTTCATTCAAGTTATAACCTGATTTAAGGAACAAAAGTATAAGCTCCTAAATATAACAAAAGCATAAGTATTTATTGTGCAGAGAGGCATTTTATTACTAGATTATATAATTATTGATGCATTAATGTGTATGTTAAAGTTGCAGATTGTAAAGATGGAGGTAATTGTAGCTATTTTGTGTCCTTAATAAGGATATACTACTATATATTTTGTATATTAATTTGTATTTAGTAACTAACTAACTTGTCAGATAATTGTAGTGCAGTAAAAATAACAATATTTGCCAAAGAATAGTGGAATAAAACTGTAGAAAATTGCACAAAATTCAAGTCAAATGTGTACTCAAGTAAATCTACTAAATTTTAATCCACCACTGACAATGATATGATTATGATATACTATAAAATGATTAAAATGTGTGGTTTACTGTAAGCCTAGAGTTTGTAAAGAAGGCCTCTGACGCTTTCCGATGATTTCAACTATAAACATCTTGGTTTGCCAGCTTGGGTGATTTTTTTTTCAGCTCGGTGTGAAATAATTTAATCAGCCTAACAGTTTTTGAACAGCTGCGCAGAAGATTCCCCGTGTAAATAGAAAACATTGACATAGCTTTACGTTAAAGAGAGAGGATAGAGACATTGCCTCAGTGAATGCCTTGCAGCTTGTTTAAACGTGGGTTATTTAAACTAAAAGAAAAACATTTCCATGACTGTTATGGTATAAAATGCAAGTAAAAGCTCAGTAATTAGCTATCTAGACTGTGACGGACCGCTGCAGAGACATGATTGGGGGATGATTTAAAAATCCATTATCTACTGGGGCAAACTGTCCTCAGTCTTGTGTTCTTGTTTACCATGCTTTGTGGGGTGACTTTTTTTGCCGAGTCATTACCGTAAATATTTGTACAACCAAAATGTTAATGGTAATAGCACAAAGAGTTCTTCATGAATTAAGCCTCCTAATTTTCAAAGTGCAGTGAAGAGTTTGACCCTGTGGAAAACATTGAAGCTGAATTTTTCCGAACACAAATCTCTAACTTTGCAGTTTTAGATACATTTAAACTCATTTAGGTTAACTTTGAGATACTGGTGGTCAGTAAGTAGACTTTTAAAAACTAAAGGGGCCCTATTATGCTCATTTTCAGGTTCATATTTGTATGTTGTGCCCTTTCTGTGACATGTCTCCATGCTTTAATGTTCAAAAAGCTCTTTATTTTTCTCATACTGCCTGTACTGCAGCACCTCTTTTCACCCTCTGTCTGAAACCAGAGCCCATTCTGCTCTGATTGGTTAGCTGGTTGGCTCTGTTGTGATTGGGTAACCACTTAGAGATGTCCCACCCCTTAGCCTATCACGTACAATATGTTAGAGTGCTAGCCAATGGAAGCGCAGGTATTAGGTAGTGATGTTACTATGTCACCGAAGTAAACAAAAGGGTTCAATTGAGGAGTTTCAGGCAGGGGGGGGGGAGAGAAATTTGGGGTTTTAGCCTTTGCAGACCATTTACATGCACATAATCCTATATTACACACTACAGGAAATGGTAAACCTCAACAACTATAATAGGGCCCCTTTAACCTTCTTTCCATCCATATTGATGACTCTCCCTGTTGTACTTACTGGCAGATAAAACCTGTTTTCTCCTGTGTTTTCTTCCATGTACTCCAGCAGGCTGTCATTAGTTATATTCACAGGTGGAGTAGTTGTCATGACCTCCTCCCCCGATCCTCCAGGGTCCTCCACGAAGAACTGCAAAACAAAACAGAAATCACCTAACAGTTGCAGGCGCCAGAACTGGTTAATATTGAGTTTAAGTTTTGCCCTGAAGACAAGAGTTGACGGATAAAAACAGTTAAACTAAATGTTGCCCGCCTGTTAAAGGGGAGTTTTTCTTTGCCACTGAGGCCGAGTGCTTGTTGATGGTGGAAAATGTTGGGTCTCAGTAAATAATATAACAGTCTAAACCAGTTCAAAATAAAAAGTGCCTGGGATAACTTTTGTTGGATTTGGTGCTATATAAATACAATTACATTTTCATTATGTGACTAGACAATCAGAGCCAGATGCGGCTGAGTAGTATAAATCAGGTACTTCATCATTTTAACCTTAAAAACAGTATTCAGAAACAGTCCATGTTACCAATTTCAGGTTTTGTTGTTGAATGGGGCGAACAAACAAGCACACACACTTTCTCACTTGGTTTCATGTTGGTTGTTTTTATATTTTCTTGCGTTTTTTTTATTAAACTTATCTAAAAAAAACAAATATAGAATGGTTCGACAACTTCGTAAATGACCTGATTTTTTGTCTTTATTACAAATTAAATGTTATAAACTAGATACATGTTACTTTTGATACTGTTAAAACTTGCCTATATGTTATGGTTTCGAAATAATGCATTAGCACTTTATGCAGGTATGAATGCCAGTCCACCACATAGTAACCTGTAACTTCTCACCATGTTGAACACCGCCATCACAAGTATGAGAGCTGTGGTCGTCATGGTGAGGACCAATCGCAGCCAGGGATTGTTGGTGACGATGATGCGGGAGGAAGTGGGGAACCAGGTGAAGGAGCAGAAGGAGCCCTTCTTCCCCTGCTGAGGAGGCAAAGAATCAGGTAATTAGGGGTTTAGTGTGATAAAGTCCCTCTGGAAATGTAGCCTTTGCAGACCATTCAAATACACAAAAACAACACACTACAGAAAAGGGAAAACCAAAAAAGCACAATAGTGCCCCTTTAGAATAAAAGCATGTCAACATGATCTTGTAGACACCTAAAATACAAGCATGAGCAAGAAAATGAATATAATATGTACTCTGTGAAGATGAAATGAACATTTAAAACACGCTGAAGTCTGTGATGGTTCATAGATATATCGATGTTTTCTTCTAATTGTCGCTAAATAATGGCATTGTGTTCTATTTCATACCTACTGACCGCCAGAGGCGGTGCTTTAGCACTGGATATCTTCTGTCTCGCGCATGCGTAGGTCGAATATTTATATCAACAAAGTCACGTGTGACCTCGTACGACCCGGAAGGCATAAGTTCCGGTGCCGTCGACGAGTTCAGTCCTTTTCATCTTCTCGCAGCGTAGGTTACTACTTTATGAGTAGAAGCCAAGCTAGCTTACTGAACAATTAAGATCCTAGCTCATCGCTATCTGTAGCCTTGTGATCGTTAGATCGGAGCTGCGGGCTAGAAAGCGCTCGCCCTCCAAAGGCTGCGACGAGCTAGCTGTCCGTCCTCCCAAGGGAGGGGACCGCGGTGTTCACCGCTCGGATCTTAGGAGCTCCGGATCGGTAAAGAGCGGACGCTCCTGCACGTCAGCCGGCTACCGTTTTTGCTGTTTGTGCTATATATTCTCAAACTAATGAGATAATTGTATACAATTAGCCGAGGGCTCTCGTTAATTGTCACTGCGCAGTTAGCTGAGCGCTTTCGTTCAAGCTAACTGTTACTGCACTAGTGAAGAGAGCGTTTCCGCCCTCTTCTCACTACAAACATTTGATTCCATCGTACCTGATTCTATCGTCCATTTAGCTGAGCGCTTTCGTTCAAGCTAGACTGTTACTGCACTAGTGAAAGGAGCGTCTCCGCACCTCCTCTCACTACATACATTGGTTTCTTATCTGATTCTATCGTCCATTTAGCTGAGTGCTAGCCCGTTCAAGCTAACTGTTACTACACTAAGTGAAGAGGGCGTCTCCGCCCTCCTCTCACTACAGACATTTAATTCCGTACCTGTATATCGTCCAGCTAGTTTGAGTGCTCCCGTTCAAGCTAACTGTTACGGCGCTAGTGAAAGAGTGTCTTCGCCCTTCCACGGCGCACAATTGGTTCCTGTGCCATCCTCCAGTTAGCCGAGTGCTCTGGCTCATAGCTAACTTACTACAGCGTTGGTGAAGAGTGTTTCCGCTCCCCTCTCCTTGCACACAGTTGGTTTCTGTTCCATCCTCCAGTTAGCTGAGTGCTCTCGCTCAAAGCTAACTCGCTACAGCGCTAGTGAAGAGAGTGTTTCCGCTCCCCTCTCCCTGCACACAGTTGTCTTAAGAACCATTCCATCTCCAGTTAGCAGAGTGCTTTCGCTCAGGCTAACTCGCTATGGCGCTAGTGGAGAGAGTATTCCCGCTCTCCTCTCACAGCATACATACCACTAACTGACCACACACTTGTTCGCACCCCAGTTAGCAGAGTGCGTACGCTCACGCTAACTACTTTGTGCTCACTCCCCTCCATTGTGGAGTTTGTTTCCTGGCCAGTTATTTACAGTCAGCTGAGTGCTTCCCCTAAGAGTGGCGCTATGTTTAACGGCTGTAACACCTGTATGGCTTCTCTGCAACCAGAGGATGGTCATGACCTTTGCCCCTCTTGTCTTGGCCTCGAGCATCTGAGGGAGGGCCTTTCGGAGGACTCGTGCATGAATTGTACCATCATGCCTCGTGCGGTAAGAGCTGCTAGACTAGCCAGGGTTAAACTACTGACTGAGGGTGGCCTTCCCCCTGCACAGTCGACTACATCCCAACCTACCCGTCCTAGGCGTCGGGCAGCAGAGGCTGCGGGTGCCCCGCCCAAGAAAAGGACTAAGCCTGATAGGCTGTCCTCTAGGGTGGACCTACTCACTACTGAGGTTGCCCAGATGAAGTCAATCCTCTTGGCTCTCCATTCTGGTGTCCGTACAGAGCACGCCGCTGCACCCAGTCCACCCAGCCCACCCATGCCTGAACTGATTCCAGAGGACGATGTGTTCTCATTGGCAGCTTCAGCCACTCAATTTAATGAGTATGAAGGAGAGGGCCCGTCCCAGGCTTCTGGGCCTGGCTCCTGTACCTCAGATCATGTCGGCTCCATGAGTACCGTCATCCGCATGGCACTGGCTCGCCAGCAGTTGGATGTACAGCAGCCCGAAACAGTGCCTAGCAGTGCGTTCTTCAGGCGCACTTTGGCACCCGCCACCCTTGCAGTTCCTCCCTCTTGTGAGTATCTGAGGGAGTTCCATGCATGCTGGAGGGACACTAAGACTTTTTCCCGTCTTACGTCCGATGGCCGAGCCCTAGCAGCCATTCAAGATGCGGCAAAGGTCGGCCTTGATCACATGCCGGCTGTGGAGCCTATCATTGCTTCCCTCATAGTTTCCCCTGATGAAGCTCTGAGGTCGGAGGCCAGGTGCCCTCGACCCCAATGTCGGGTCACTGATGACCTGCTCACTAAGGCTTACGATACAGCGGCACGCATGGGCCGTATAGGCAATTCCCTCTCTCACCTCATGCTCGCCCTCTCAGCTTCCCTGCAGCAGGAGGCTCTTAGCGCTTCTGCTACCAGCCTCAGTGACGCCTCATTACAGGCGTTTGCTCTGATGTCAAGAGAGCTTGGGCGCCTGATGTCCACTCTTGTCCAGACTCGTCGCCAGGTTTGGCTGGCACAGTCACCTTTATCAGAGGCATGTAGGAGGACTCTCCTTGCTGTCCCAGTGGAGCCCGGGGAACTGTTCGGTTCAGCTGCCATACAGGTGCTTGAACGGACTGTCCAAGCTAGTCAGACCAGGCAACAGTTCTCAGCTCTTCGCAGAGACATGCCCCCCCCCGGTAGGCCGAGAGGCTCCGCATCTGCCTTCCGAGGCCGCTCCCGTCCACCAGCTCACCCCGGTACCCGCCAGGGACCTCGGTATCCCACGGGGGGGCCGGCCCGATACGGTCCTGTTGTCGGTTATTTCTCCCAGCAGCAGCTCAACTACTGGGTAGCTCAAGCTTCAGACCCCTGGGTGGTTTCCACCTTAACCCAAGGGTACAAGCTTCAGTTCCGACGCCGACCCCCAGCCTTCAGCCGGGTCAAAATGACCACCATAAGCGACCCGGCAAAATAAATCGCCCTAAACCAGGAGCTGTCAGTCCTCCTTGCCAAAGGAGCAATCGAGCCTGTAGACCCCATCTCAAAGTCTACAGGCTTCTACTCGACCTCGGTAAGGAAGAAAGGCGGTGGACTTCGCCCAATCCTAGATCTAAGGGGACTCAACAAGTTCCTAAAGATCTTACCTTTCCATATGCTGAGCACAGCGGACGTTCTTCGTACCGTTGCCAGGGGGGAATGGTTCATGTCCATCGATTTAAAGGACGCTTATTTTCATGTGCCTATTGTACCTCATCACAGGCAGTTTCTTCGCTTTGCCTTCAGAGGCCGTCATTTTCAGTTCAGGGTGCTCCCATTCGGACTCTCCCTCTCCCCAAGGGTGTTCACCAGGTGTGTCGCGGCAGCCCTATCACCCCTGCAGTCTCAGGGTATGAAGATTCTGCCATACTTAGACGACTGGCTAATCTGTGCACCGTCCCGGTTGCAGTCAACCCAGGACATGGCTCTCCTTCTCTCTCATGTCACCCGGCTAGGCCTCAAGGTGAACATGGAGAAGAGTTATCTGTACCCCTCTCAGAGCCTAACCTTCATTGGGGTGGCTCTGGACACAGTCACTATGCGGGCCTGTCCATCTGCTCAGCGCCTGGACAACATTCTCCAGCTTCTTCCCCTCTTCAAAAGGGGCAGGTCTCTGGCATTTATCCTGTTTCTCCGCCTCTTGGGCATGCTGACAGCTGCCTCAACTGTCATTCCCTTGGGCTTGTTATCACTGCGCCCCCTGCAGAGATGGCTGAACGGCCTCCACTTAGACCTCAAGTTGCACAGGCACAAAAGAATCAGGGTGTCACAACAGTGCCTCTCCACTCTATCCCCATGGAGGGAGAGGTCATATATGTCGAGGGGCGTGGCCATGGGCTCCGTCCCTTTCCGCAGAGAGACTGTTACGACGGATGCCAGCCTCTCGGGATGGGGTGCGGTGTGGCAAAACAGGACAGCAGTGGTCTGTTCTGGACGGCACGGAACATATCAATGTGCTAGAGCTACGAGCTGTGCACCTAGCACTCAGGCACTTCCTGCCATACCTAAGGGGGAGGCATGTGCTTGTCCGCTCGGACAACACTACAGCGGTGTACCATATAAACCACCAAGGGGGCACCAAATCTGCACGCTTGCTAGAGGTGTCCCAGACTCTCCTGACCTGGGCAGCTCCTTGCCTGGCCAGCCTACGGGCAATGTATCTGCCCGGAGAGCAGAACCAAGTCGCAGACTTCCTCTCCCGTCACAAGCCCCCACCAGGGGAGTGGCGGCTTCATCCAGAGGTGGTGGCCAACATCTGGGGTCTCTTCGGCAGGGCAGAGGTAGATCTCTTTGCCTCGAAGATGTGGACCCACTGCCTCCTGTGGTTCTCCTTGAGCGAGAAAACCAGCCCTTTGGGTCAGGACGCCCTGGCTCATTCATGGCCAGGGTGTCTTCTCTATGCCTATCCACCCCTCCCTCTGATCCTACCAACACTCCTCAGAGTGCTTCATCAGGGCCACAGGCTTGTTTTGGTGGCCCCCTTCTGGTCAGCCAGGACTTGGTTCTCCCTGCTGCACAGACTCTGTTGCGGGACACCTTGGCGTCTCCCCAACAGGAAGGACCTCTTGTCTCAGCTGGAGGGTCAAATATGGCACCCCGACCCCTGCCGCCTCCAGCTGTGGGTCTGGCCACTGGAGGGCCCGACCCACTGCTGAGCGACTGCATAGAGCCTGTCAGGAGGACTATTCTCAATGCGAGGGCACCATCTACTCGTAGACAGTACGAAAACAGGTGGAAACTGTTCTCTGACTGGTGCCAAGGGCGAAATGAGGACCCAGTACATTGCTCGGTGCCTACTATCCTTGAGTTCCTACAGTCCCTCCTGGATGACGGCCGGTGTCCCGCTACCGTCAGGGTGTATGTAGCTGCTATATCAGCCCAACATGCAAAGGTTGACAACAGTACAGTGGGGAGCCATAGACTGGTATCCCTCTTTTTAAGGGGAGCACTGAGACTTCGCCCCCCGAACATCCCAAGGGCCCCTTCATGGGATCTGCCCTTGGTGCTGGATGCCCTATGTTCGCCTACCTTTGAACCCTTGTTAGAGGCAGAACTGAGGTGGCTCTCAGCCAAGACTGCTTTTCTTCTTGCCATCACCTCAGCAAAGCGTGTAAGCGAGCTTCATGCCTTGTCTGTAAACAGCTCGTGTCTGAGGTGGAACTCAGATGGCTCAGGTGTCACCTTATGGCAGAACATAGCGTTCCTCCCTAAGGTGCTGACACACTCTCACTTTAATCGGCCTATCCAGCTGGCAGGGTTTGACCCCCCATCAGGAGAGGGGGAAGAGAGGTCAAGACTCCTATGCCCGGTGAGGGCCCTTAGAGCTTATGTCCAGACTACCGCAGGCATGCGTCAGTCTGACCAGCTCTTTTTATGTTACGGTGGTCCTAGAAAGGGCCATGCGCTCTCAAAACAGCGCTTGTCCCACTGGATCGTGGACGTCATTGCCCAGGAATACAGGGCGAATGACCGTCCCTTGCCACACAGAGTAAAGTGCCACTCTACCAGGAGTGTCTCCACGTCATGGGCGACCTTGAGAGGTGTGCCCCTGGAGGACGTATGTGCTGCGGCCACATGGGCATCTCCGAGCACATTCGCCAGATTCTACAGGGTGAATGTTGCCGCCCCTCACCCGCTGGGTGTGGTCCTCCTGCAGAGTCTGCCTAGACCATCCTTATAAGGTGAGTATTCAGACTTCCTCGTGACTCTGTTGGTATAGGTCATCCAGTGCTAAAGCACCGCCTCTGGCGGTCAGTAGGTATGAAATAGAACGATAGTTACGTATGTAACTACGGTTCTATGAATACTGGATGACCGCCAGAGTTCTTGGTCACTCGGAATTTCGTGTTTCTGCGAGAAGATTCCATAGGACTGAACTCGTCGACGGCACCGGAACTTATGCCTTCCGGGTCGTACGAGGTCACACGTGACTTTGTTGATATAAATATTCGACCTACGCATGCGCGAGACAGAAGATATCCAGTGCTAAAGCGCCGCCTCTGGCGGTCATCCAGTATTCATAGAACCGTAGTTACATACGTAACTATCGTTTTACATGGTAGTTGTGGTAGTTGCGGTGATGCCTTCTCCTATAGAACAGATGATCTCATTGGATTTTCCAAGAAATGTGTTTCATCACAATAAACGTGTAATGCAACTTTTCACAGATAAACTAATCATGTCCTTTAACTTTATTTAGCCTCATTAAAAAGTCCTTACACAAACCCAACCAGCGACACGCACATGCACACATTTGCCGTGAGACTTCATCAGTTAACAACGGGCTCTTTCACCAATCAGTGACCACAGCAGCTTTCATTGAGCGATACAATTAATGGAAAGCACAACACACCCATTAAACATGATCTCTCTCTATGTTGTTACTGAGGCAGTTTATAAAATTGATATCTGGGTCAGCGCAGATACAGCATTATAGATTAACCCCCTCCCATTAATTACAAGTGACCCACTTATAGCGATATAAAACTCTCTTGAGAAGGGGGGGGGGGGGAACAAGGCTCTAAAGGGCGAAGCATTTATTGATTGACCATAAAACACTTGTGACAGGCAGCTTGTAAATAACACCCATCCCTCCATTGTTCCACTGCGCACAATAACAAGCAGCAGTGACATGATGGATGGACTGTTGTATGAAGGAGAATAAAGCTCATATAAAGCCCTTATAGGAAGGCTGCAGTTCACACAGTGATCCAAAATAAAAAAGTGATGACAAAAGATACCTCGACTCAGCAGTATCTTAGTTATTGATCAGTAAAGGAAAGACATCTTTCTTTGTGTAAAGGAATGAATCCATGTGAAAAAAGAGAAAGATGTGAGCCAAATCTCCAACAGCTGGGATAATTAACACATCGATTTGGGATGAAATCACAGCTAAAATGAGAAAAAGATATATGGAAAAACAGCTAAGGTGGGAATTCAATGATTGTTTTCTTCCTCACAGACATACATAAAATCATGTTCTGAAGCATTAAGAGTCATTAACTGCTTATTTTAAAATGTAGACAAACTTCATACAAGTTGTAGGCTTTTTTTATGCACATAAGATATGCCATTCCCTTAAGTAGTTAAACCTTACGGACATAACTAATGTTCTGTATGTTTGTATGGCAGTGTGAATATGAATGGAAATGGGAATATAAATAAATAATAAATGGAGAAATAGAGAAAACTACGGAGCCCCCCTGGTGACATTGGTGAGAAAAATATTAATACGTGGCCACGTATTAATAATGCGTGGCCACAAATGAGTTATTATGTTCCCACGCATTAGTAATTTGTGGGAACACAATAATTATTACGCAATAACTAAATCCAGATAGTCTATAGAAACTGATGACTGAGTGACAACACTACAGATGTAGCACCTCATTTCAGACAGTTTGAAACGCGAGGGCCGTGGCCGGCACGGGGTCTGCCCTCGCTCAAAGGAAAACCTCCAGCGTGACTTGAGACCGCCCCCTTGATAAATACATTTAATTATAATGAAGCCAGCTGCAATGGATCATGGACTCTGATATAGTACGGTAGATTTGTGTCTGGTAGGCTACTACTGTATGGCGGATCTTTGTTAAGATCCATATGTCACGGATAGGATCATACTATGTGCTAAATAAGAGACATGTAATCATTTAGGCTACAAAACATCACCATGTTTTTATTTAACAAAATAATGTTGGTTAGTCCACAACTAGCTACTGTACAAAAAACATCAGGAAGCCCGCCGGCTCCAAAAACGAACGGGAGCAAATGCTCTCGATTTGTAATTCTAATTTAATCATCATCTTCACCACGATCATTTATGTTTATGTTCGCCGAATTTACATGAAAGCACTGACAAATATGAATATACTGTAGTCAACTTCATTAAAACGTTATTAACGTGCCTAAACTCAGTAATTCACTAAAAATATTTATATTTTAATGGAGCCTCGTCAGGCAGATCAGGGTCCCGACGCGTAGCGGAGGTGAGGTTTACTCATTACAGAGCTCAATAATTATTGTGTGGCAACGCATTACTAATTCGTGGGAACATAATAACTAATTCGTGGCCACGCATTATTAATACGTGGCCACGTATTAATATTTTTCTCACCAATGTCACCAGGGGGGCTCCGTGAAAACAACTGCATATGTGAATATAATTTATTTACAGATAAATAAGAAAGGTACAGGTTTTTGTTTATGATGATTCTACATCTTTAAAGTAACTCTAAAGTACAAAGAATATTGAATTATAGATTATAATGATATGTATTGGAGTAGAAGTAGAAAGTAGCAGGAAATGGAAATATAAAATATAGAAGAAGTATCTTTAAACAATACTGTGTGTGTGTGTGTGCACGTGCGTGTGTGTGTGCGTGTGTATACACTAATAAAATCAGTGCAAACTCACCAGTATGTGACCACCGAAGCAAAGGAGGAGGATCAACGCCAAGAGCAGGAACGCCAGGCCAAAGGAGATCCCCAGCACAGCAGTTCTGCCACACACACACACACACACACACACACACACACACACACACACACACACACACACACACACACACACACACACACACACACACACACACACACACACACACACACACACACACACACACACGTGAGTGATTAAATGCAGGTTCTAATGTATTCTACATCCGACCTGCATTCCATTTTCACAGAGTAAGCAGGAACGTGGATATAAGCAGGAACGTGGATGCTACGGTACTGAATGTGCTTTGTAATACAGTAACGCCCATATATCGCATTTTCTGTGTTCGTCTGATTTAAGGACCCTTGCCATAAAACAGATGATGTCACTTCTAAATGTGCGTAGCGATGCTGTGACACACAGAGCCAAGATAAAGACATGTTAGGGGTGAATTGTACGATCAATGGCCCTCAGAAGCTGAATTACACCTTCGGCTCCCAGAGGCAGTAAATTAGCATGACGGTGAATTTCTTTCCTCGCCATGAAAGAGGCGACGCAGTCTGATTCACCTGATCTATAATCACTAGCAGACATGGAGCCTTTTCATCTCGATCTGCTTTTTAGCATCCTGCCTCCTTTCATTTCAACGTGGTACTGTTGATGAGACAGCTGCCGTCAAATGGCTCTTTCTCACATCAACCCGCGGCCACAGCTAGAGTTGGCTGGTATGTAAACCCTTTGGGGGGGAGGCAAACTTACTTGGGCAGGACGAGGACCTGCACGATGAACATACAGCAGAATATGAGGCAGGCGCAGGTCACGTAATACTTGAAGGCTGGTAATGTTGTGGATCTGTACTGTTGAGAGAAGGAAGGCAAATGGGAAACAGGGTTCAATGCTATGAGGAGCAGCAGAAAAAACATGCTACGGCAAAGTCAACATTTAATTATATTGCATGCACGATAACAATATAACAGACTTCTGTGAGGGATAAAGCAGAAAACTATAGATCCATAAATAATGAGTAGAAAAGTTGTTACTGTATATTTTTTTTTAAATGATACAATAATTTAAAGAGGCCCTAATATTCTTTTTGGAGTTTCCCTCTCCTGTAGTGTGTTATATAGGTTTTAGTGCATGTAAATGGTCTGCAAAGGCTAAAATCCCAAAGTTCCCTCCAGAGGAAGTTTCTCTCACACACACACTTCCATTTTTTAAATTAAAACTGAGTTATTCCTTCTAGACTCTTGCATGGATTCTTTTCCCCAGTAAATAATGCTTGCAGGGATTTTGTAAGATTTGCCTACCTCTTTCTCCAGAGCTTTGTTGTGAAAGAACAAAGAGATCCTCTGGATGTCTTCAGACTTCAGCCACTGTCTGCAGACACACACACACACGCATGTATTATATGAATATCTAAAAGCTGTTCTGTATTTGAACATTAGCGTTAGTCTTTATTACATTTTAAG
The DNA here is from genome assembly GCF_902827175.1 of Gymnodraco acuticeps. Lineage (NCBI taxonomy): Eukaryota > Metazoa > Chordata > Actinopteri > Perciformes > Bathydraconidae > Gymnodraco > Gymnodraco acuticeps. Next base: position 655,972 of record NW_022991375.1, read on the forward strand.
AATATTTATAATTGCTACAATGTTATGAAATGTGCTAAGAACACCTTTTTTAATGTAAGACAGCTGTTTCTTTGTGTTTCTTGAAATACAGAATAGATCATAAAACAGATATTTACATAAAGATGAAATCATTGTTGTTTAATATATAATAACTGGAGCACAATAGCCAGATAACTTATGAAGATGCTTTTTCTTGTTCAAGCTGACTTGAAGCTTCTACTTCTCAGTACTGGGAGTCATTCTTCTCATAAGTGATAGTAAAGAGATGAAGGATGTGCAGCAGCAGACATGGTGCTTACTTCTGCGAGTTGATGCCGTCGATGGTGCGAATCATTCGATCGTTGAGTTCTTCCTCAAACCTCCTCCTTTGAGATTTGGACCTGGAAGCGAGGGGTGGGGAGGGGAGGAGCGATTCAAACATGGAGACGGAATAAAAATGGTCCCATATATGTGAAGATATTTTGTAAAAACTGAGTTGTATGTCATGACCTGATCATATTTTCTGGCTCACCTTTCTCGTCTCTGGAAGTGGTACTGACCCATTGGAACGTCCTGAAACAGGAAGTCATGTATCAATGATGGATATCGGCATCTAGAGTGTTTTTCTTTATATCCTTTAAAGGTCCCCTATGATACTGTTTTTCATCAATATATTACAGGTCTCAGATATATACAAAACATGTCTCTGAAGTGTTTGGCTCGAAATACCAAACAGATCATTGCAGTATCCCATAATCCCCTCTGTTTCAGCCCTGTTTCAAAAGCGCTGATTCTCTGTCTGTTACAAGTTTAGATGAAAATAAGGAGCCCCTCCCCACGCCCCTCTGAGAGAGATTTGGTTAAAAAGAGCACAATGGTGCTCTAGGAGCAGATTCAGGTGATAAGGTGTGGGGTGGGGTGGGGGGGGGGTTACCTTGGTTGGTGATTGACTAATGGTTACACAAGCCAAAACATCGTTATGACATCATAAAGTGGCCAAAATCAGTTTTTTATATAAATGGATCAGGACAAAAAGTGAGCAAATATTTTTTCCTGAAACTTCCAGAATCTCTTTACACAGAGGGGACACATGTTTAGGTATAAAAGACATGAAAACGATTTTCCATAATAGGTGACCTTTCAATTCATTGCATTGCACTCACAGTTGTGTTGATCTTGCCGTTGTCCGTGGTCATGCTGTCTCGATGGTGGAGGTTGGCGAAGGGCTTGGCGGCCCCCCAGGACTCCAGGTACCGAGTCATCCTGACAGACGCTCTCATCTTCCCCCCGTCCAGAGAGGGCCGGGAGCGGACCCCCAGCAGAGGGCTGTGCCTCTCAGTCTGAGGAGACACACAGGAACAGAAGATCATGATTTTGTTGAGTTGAACGACAACGACCCAGCAGTCAGACTATGTAACATTTGCTTATGAATTCCCATTGTAATTACTTGTAAGGGAGAACACAATGCTATTTTTGGATTAGCTTGAAACGTGCATAATGTTGCTACCTGGACCATTTCAGACCATTTTGGAACATTTCCTTGCATTGTGAGCTCTTTTAGAACATGTTTTGTTAAATAATGCCAAGCTAACAATCCTCATTGTGATTAACCTAGGTGGATTGTGTTTGATGTTATCAACAAAAAGCGCTGAAATGCACTATCTATAGAAAAACACAGTCAAATGATGTTCCTAGTTCCAGTCAGCTGATTCAATATTTAAATTGCTGAAATAAATGGATATTGTGACTGAAGCAACGTGGCACATTAGTCTATAAGAGTTTAAATAAATAATGGCAGTGTTCATTTCCCGCGGGTTTAGAGAACAGCGCTGACAGTGACGGTCAGTGACAGGGGAGATGACACCTCCTGTGAGCCGTGATCCATATTTGGCCTTGACTCTTTCAGGGCTTTCTTGAAAATATCACAGAGCTCCCACAGCGTTTTTCCAACATCTATCCAAGAGCTATCTTCATTACAGAAATAAAAGGAAAGAGAGTAGCATCTGTCATGTTGTAGAGACCTCCTGGCCATATTCATGAAGCAGAAGGCATTTTAAATACACTGGCTTAGGCTAGTATTTTGTAATGTTGTTGTTGGTTTGTTTTAGCTCTCAGTCTATCAATTAATTATTAAACTTATAGTAACTTCTCAATCCTTTATGAAATAATCTGAGGCAAATTGGAGTCCTTTGTTTACTTCGGTAACAGTGACATAACCAAGCTCTGTGTTAGAGCCATTTTTTGTGTTGATAATGAATGTATTATTTTCTTATTAATTTAGATCTTAATATATTCTTTCCATTTATGAATTAGTATTGAATTAAATATTCGGAGAAAAGCTCTGATTTATTGTGATCAATCAGCTGTTATATAAGGAAGGGGTGCGGAACGGGGAATCGGTACAGTCTTTGACCTCACGTTATAATTTTATGGAAGAAGTAAATAAATCCGCCAGAGGAAGGCAAAGAAATCAGCGCCTACAGAGTTTTATTTGGACTGTTTTTAACGTGTGAGTCAAGAAGCGTGTGGCACACTTTTAAATATCCTACAAGAATGGGCCACGACACTCTGCTATTGGCTAGCGCTTCAACACATTGTAAGTGATAGGCTAAGGGGCGGGACATTTCTGAGCGGTTGACCAATCCCAACAGAGCCGACCAGCTAACCAATCAGAGCAGACTGGGCTCTGGTTTCAGACAGCTGACCACATCATCTGCTCTTTCTTGTGCTTGAGAAGGATATTTATTGGTGCTTTCTGAATGTTGAATGAATTAAACCGTGTTACTAAAGGTGACTGACCTTTGGGTTGATGACCAGGTAGGTGATCACTCCATGTTCTTTCAGGTACGAGTCTCGGCTCAACCCGTCTCCAGGCTCCACCTTATAGGAGCCCTTCAGATGCTCCAGCGTCACTGAAGAGATGTGGACCCTTCTGGAGAGGAGACAGGAAGTGGTGATAAGAGGAGAGGGGGTGAGAGGTCAAGAGCATGCGTCACTGTGCCATTAACAGCTCTCATGACTTACTACAACAATCAGATGCAATTATCCCTTTTCAGGTTTGTTTCTACCGTTGTGAGCAGAGAGAGATTTAGTGGAGAGACAGTTTTTTACAGCGGGATTATTTTTCAGACACCTATGAGCAGACAGAACCATTAGCAGCCTGGTGAGGATACATGAGGGACACTGGGGAGCTCATTTTCTGTGTAGCATCCACAAATCCACCAGCTTGTTACAGTGCAGACCTCATGTCCACATGTACAGATGATTGGTCAAATTAAGTGGCGATAATTGACCGAAATGTTGGGAGGAAGTAGAACCGACAGATGTTACATGTGAGCTTTTAGACATGCGCTTCCTGTTAAACAAGTTAGCAATGAATGGGCAGCAGACGAATTTAATAAAGTATGTTTATTAAATGATTGTACTTTAATTTGATATACTTTTCTTGAGTATTTCAGTATTATACTGCATATACTTCTACTATATTTGGTGGCAAATATTGTGCTTTCTACTCTATTTACCACTCATTGTTACTAGCTCCTTTTCACATATAAAAAAACACATAGTATGCTAATACGAAATTATGAAACACTGTTTTAATAATCTAGCGACGATTTTTAAATGTAACTTTGATTGGCTCAATTTACAAACTTCAACTGTTAAATGTAATCACAAGTATTTGAGCACTTAAAGAACATTTTGCTGATAATACTTTTGTAATTTTACTTAAGTAATATATTGAATAAAGGACATTTACTTTTAACGCAGTATTTCAAAGGGCCCCTATCATTGGCCAACTGCATAAAGATGTCCTGCCCCCTTAGCCTATCACGTAGGTGATAGGCAATGTGTTGTAGCGCTAGCCAACAGAAACGCTAGCCAATAGAAACGTGAGTGTTACATAGTGATGTCATTAGGCTACAGAACTAAACAAAGGAGTCTAATTGAGGCGTGTCAGGCAGGGGGGGGGGACTTTGGGATTTTAGCTTTTTCAAACCATTTACATGCACTACTAAAACCTATATAACAGACTACAGGAAAGGAAAACCCCAAAACACATAATAGGGCCTTCAACACTAGTAGAGAATATGAGGGCTTTTTCCACCACTGGCAATGGGGGAATGAAGAACATTATGGATAAAATGAACTTATATAAAATGATAAATTCCTTCTATAACCAACAGATTCTGCGGAAAGCAGAGAGCATTCTGGCCTCTCCAGGTCATGTTGTTTCACATGAATTTCGTCTGTTGCCATCAGGAAGATATGCTCTGCCTGCTCAAAGGACTAATCGCTTTTCAAAATCATTCATCCCTTCTGCACTCAAACTTTGAAATTCTTGAAAGGCTTTTAACTTGATTATTTATTTATTTATTATTGTGATGCTTTGAACTATTTATAGTGTAAATTGGAATGATCCACATCTGTGCTCCCGGGTGTATCTGTGTGTTTTCTTCCTGTATGTTCCTGCCTGTGCACATGACATAAACTGCTGCTCATAACCAATTGCCCCTTGCGGGATTAATAAAGTTGTTGATTGATTGATTATCATATCAATTGTAACCTTTCTTATTCTTGGTGCTGCTGCAACAGATCAATATGTTGTTCTCTCAGGTGTATCTTCATATTTATATTTCAGGGGGGTGGTTGAATGTGGTTCAACCAACATCGATATTATTAAAACAATTTTTGGTTTGGACTGTCCTAGAGATTATGCTGATTACTGATAAATGTAACGCCAAGTTCTGAGTATTATCCTTTTAACAGTGAAAAAGCCTTTAAAACAACCACCTTGAGACCCAACCTCAAGATAATGATACGTTGGAGCTGTTGGCCTCTGGGACTTTCTCTCTTCTACTTTAGGCCACACGGAGCAGATGGGAATTCTGTGACTTGCTAAGTGCAACTCAACATTAATCACTGAGAGAGCAGGAAGTGTCAAATCCCACAGCTACACACTCCATCTGCATTATGCAACTAAAAAATGATGTCAGTGATTTGCAAAGCAGCATAAGCAGTTAGATCAAGAGTTTTGAAGAATTGGTTATATCTTACCCTGGCACACCTCCCGCCTCCATGTGATTGGCCAGCGTTACGTCATGTGACCACACGTCATACTGCCACTTGCGCAGGCCAATCACGCCACACAGGACATTCCCAGAGTGAACACCGACACGCATGTTGATGTCGACTCCAGTGGCATCTCGGACCTTCCTGTGGAGAGAACGGAGCACGATTACACTTTAAATAAGAAGTTTACTACTTTTGGGTAAATGTGCTTATTCGATAGAAGATTTAAATCAATTGCAGTGTGAAGTTAAGAGCTGGGGTAAAGACGTGTTTGCCTAGCTTATAGCATAAAGATTGGAAGAATGAGGAAAGAGCTACTCTGAATACACCTATCAATCTAAATACATTTATAATCTTATTTTCATTATACAAACCACATTGTATGTTATTTTTTTAGCCTATACACAAACAGAGAAGTCAGAATAACGTGCTCTAACTGTTTCTTGTCTGATAAAACATTGTCAGTAAAATTATGATTTTGGGTTAAGCCCCTGTCTCACTGTCCCGAAATTGACACCAGATGGACACGATAAAGGAAATGTTCAAATTCGGCTCTGATCGTAACAACATCGGGCCATTCGTGAGGGCATCTTAAGCCATCGTATGACCGCCGGTGGAGTTTCTCAGGCTCCGGCATCAACTTCGTGAGCGGTGGCAAAATCTTCTGCATGCCAAAAAATTGCCGAAGGACCTTGCGAAGGTTCATTTTCGTCTTGAATTTGTGTGTCCATTTTGCCCTTCGTAAGGCACTCGTGAGGGCATCTAGTCAAATCGTGTCATCTTCGTCTGATCATCGGTGCCATCGGGCATTTTTCGCCTCACGAAGACAACACGAAGGAAACAAGAAGCTGCCCGATTGTCTTAGGAAGGCAACACGACTTCGTGAAGCCCTCGCAATGCCGTCATGTAGCCATCGTATTATAGTACGATGACATCGAGATTGCATTTATTGCACAACAAAATAATGTAAACATATTATGTAAATAACCCAATTTGTGTTCTGTGAAACTGAAAAGGATATTACATTGTTTGTGTTACTTTCGTTGCAGTTGTATGTCTTAAATGTAATTTAGGTTAACTTCCTGTTTTATTTAGATGCTTTTATTTTGAAGGTGAGTTTACGCTGTTGACAGGAAGTTGTTGTTGCTATGGAAACAACATGACGGAGTGTATGGTTCGGGTGCCATCGTGTGGCCTTCTGTAGGCATCGTACTTGCTTGGCTGTTGACCAAGTTCGGGGCCATCTTCGTGCGGAATTCACAATTCCATATTCGTGTGTCCATCTGGTGTCAATTTCGGGACAGTGTGATGCGGGCTTTAGCCATTTACTCCCATAGCTTCCTGTAACCACTATTTTATTTTGTGACATATTTATTTTTCTCATACTGCCTGTGCTGCATAACCTCTTTTCACCCTCCGTCTGAAACCAGAGCATACAATGTGTTTTGGATTTGGGATTTTAGCCTTTGTAGAGAATTTAAATTCACAAAAACCTATATCACACACTGGAAATGGAAATCTTCAAAAAGCAGAATAAGGCCCCTTTAAAATGTCATTTAAAATGTGGTTTCCTTGTTTCTTGCCTTAAATATTTGTCTTTGTTGATGTTGCAAATGGAAGTAATGGAAGATACGTGTTCCACTATAACTGACAGAAAAATCTTATAGTATTGTATAACTGACACACAGATGATTCAACATGACATCTTTAATCTGATTGTGACTAAAGGTCAGTTCCTGCAAGCAAACATATTGGACAATAAAACTGATGTGTTTGACGTCATGCATGAGTGAACAACAGGGAGACAGAGAGCAGAAAAAATGGCGAGCTGGAAAATAATATTTTTTCATTTGTTTGCCATTTCTAGGGAGGCTTATCATATTGAATTCACATTGTGTTTATTCTGGAGTTCAAACAGAGCTGGAATGAAGTCTGGCATTCCTAACGCTCAATCTGTTTGACGGGCGTGTGTTTGTTTGTTTGTTGTTTGTGTTTGTGTGTGTGAGAGAGGCAGAGAAGGAGAGAGGGAGATCTGGTATTTTACTTGATGGCCTCACACATATCCAGGCCCATCTTCACGCAGTTTCTGGCGTGGTGAGGCAGCGACTCAGGCAGACCGGACACACAGTAGTAACAATCTCCCAGGATCTTGATTCGCATACACTCGTTTTCCTGAAAGACAGAGACATTAAGAATGGAAATAGGTGGATTAAAGGTCCCCTATTATACTGTTTTTCATCAATATATTATAGGTCTCAGATATATACAAAACATGTCTCTGAAGAGTTTGGCTCCAAATACCAAACACATCATTGCAGCATCCCATAATCCCCTCTGTTTCAGCCCTGTTTCCAAAGTGCTCATTCTCTGTCTGTTACTTTAGATGAAAATAAGGAGCCCCTCCCCACGCCCCTCTGCGAGATAGTTGGTTAGAAAGAACACAATGGTGCTCTAGGAGGAGATTCAGGTGATAATTAATTACCTAATAATGATTACCTTGGTTGGTGATTGGCTAATGGTTACAATTACACAAACCAAAAAATCGTTATGACATCATAAAGTGGCCAAAATCTGATCAGCTCATTTTCAGACAGGTTTTTATAGAAATGGATCAGGACAAAAAGTGAGTGAATATTTTTTCCTGAAACTTTCTGAATCTCTTTACACAGAGGGGACACATGTTTATGTAAAAAAGACATGAAAAAGTGGATTTTGCACAATAGGCGACCTTTAAATTGGTCAGGAAACCGTGTACATTTAACGCTATCTTCATAATTTGTCCAACATTTACATTATCTTCAGCAAATTTTCATTGAAAAATATACTTTCTCCTGCTCTGTCTCATGTTCACACAACCCAAACACCTGTACAGGAAGAATTATGATCATATACTTAAATAAAGGTACTATACCACACTGTAAAAAATACTTTAGGTAGGTATACTCATTGGGAATGTACCTAAAGTATTCAAAGTTAGAGTACTCAATAGAGAATTCTTTTTTTTTCTTGGAAAATCTCTCTCTATATATAATATAAACCCTTTAAACATGTAGGCTTTGTTTGTAACTTTTTTGAAATTTGAAAGGTAAATAGCAAATAGAGCTGTCAGATAAATATAGTGAGAAATATAATATGTAACATAAGCAGCATCAGAATACTTAATTTATCAAGTAGAAAGTTGGGTATATAACAGTTCCTCCATTTGAAAAGGAAATAAAATAAAAGATAATTTAAATAAAACAATACAATATATATACAGTCAAAGTTAGAATGTGCAATGAAAGGTAAAATATAATAACTATAATTATATCTACATATAACAAGCACTCATCAACGACTCAATGCTTACAGGGGGAATAAATAAGTGTTTTTATTTAAGTTACTGTCCAGCACACACACACACACACACACACACACACACACACACACACACACACACACACACACACACACACACACACACACACACACACACACACACACACACACACACACACACACACACACACACACACACACACACACACACACACACATTCACATCCAGAATCATACACCCCCACACATCACACATCAGCTCCACATGTGATACAGCTCATCGTCGGCGCGGCTTTATGTAACGCCGGCTTCGTCAGAGCTTCTGGACAGGAACGCGGAGAGAAACTGACTCAACTGTTTATCCCCGGAAAACTGAGAGCCCACGAGGCCACCCACACACACTCTGACCAGCCCACACAACCCAACCTGCAGCTGTTAACATGCAAAGCACTCTGGGAAGGTACGACGCTGGCCCCAGGACAGAGAAGACTTTCATTCAAGGCCGAGCAGTGAGTGAGTGACAGCACAAAACTCAACCTGATCTCTCCTTCGCTGTATTTAGCAGATTTGTGCAAACAATTCCAATAAGGTCAACTTGTAAATACATCAGGCCACATTAGCTGAAAGCACTGGGAAATGAAACACATTATTTGATGTCTTAAACATCCTTAATTCCTCTATTAAATCCAAATGAATTCTTAATAAAATTGTCATGTAATTCAAGATAGTGGGCTTAGTAAGATAAGATAAGATAGAGCTTTATTGTCTCCCTTAGGAGAAATTTGTCTTGGGCATCGAGATAATACACATAAAACATTCAGGTCAATCAGTCATAGAAACAGAACAGAGATCACATATCACATGGCAAAGAAACAAACAAGAAACATACAGCACTTTCCCTATTGCACATACATAATCTAATTGCACTTTCCCTATCAGTGTTTCCCATACATTGATTTATGTGTGGCGGTCCGCCACAATTAAATATCGTCCGCCACAAATGGATATTATTATTATTTATTTGTATTTATTTTTTGGAGGTGGTCTAATGGATAGTGAGGTGGGCTGATGATGCGAGTTCAAATCCTGCCTGGAACACCACTACTAGTGTGCCCTTGAGAATGTCCCTGTAATTGGTCATTGTAAGTCGCTTTGGAATAAGGCGTCTGCTAAATGCCTAAATTGTAAATTATATTTTTGGGAGAATAAACCCCAGAGATCCTCAACTCCGGTGTGTCTCACTCATAAACAACGCAACACAGAGCAACAAGAACGCTGTCTACAGTAGCCATGAACTCGCATGTATTATCTTATTTGATAACCCGAATTGGTTAAGGGGCCTTTGGCTTTTCTTGCCGGGGGGCGGTGCGGTGTCCCCACAAATAGAATCAAATTCTGTGGGAAACACTGCCTATTATATATATAGTATATATATATATATATAGTGTTGTTGTGTTGTTGCATGGAGGCTCGAGCAATAAAGAGTGTTTTAGGAGATCATTAGGGATCCTTGGCTTTTCAATTGCTTTAATCTGAAGCAGCACGCTGTGTATAAAATGTGGTTATATCGATAAAATGGGATATTTCTGAGTTACCTTTGCAATTTGGTCAAATTTGCCGAAAAGTTCATTCAGCATGTGGACCAGTTCCCCGGGGGAGCAGTCACTGGCCAGCCTGGTGAAGCCCACGATGTCTGCGTACAGAATGCTGCACAAAACAAGAACAACAAATAATATAATTAAGATTTCATTACTGAATAAAACTACCGTGAAATAACACTTTCATTCATGGCATATCTTGTTTGTACTGCATTAGGAGAGGCAGGAGAGGGCCATTTTATTAGTAGAGCAACATGAAGATGGAGCGTTTATTGCGTTTTGCTTTGACTTAACTTGTAAACTTGTTAACTTAACCTGCAGTGTTGTTTTCCACAAAGCTATTCAGTTGAACACTTTCACATTGGTGGCAGTAGATTCAACATTTTACTATGGAATAAACCTTCTCCTTTACTCCTTCTAGTAAACTTGAAAAACTACAAACCCTACAAAGACTGAATGAAGGAACACTTCTCTATTCAGGTTTCTAATGCTATGCAAGTTATTGTCATCTTAATGATAGGGCTTTGTACTTGCAAGAATCTGGATATACGGTACATGTGAGAATACAGGGGTACAATTCTAAATATTGCAATATCTTTTGCAAGTCCTATTGACTCATAGTATCATAGTATAAAGAACACATTTCCATTTGAATAGAATCTGAGTCAAAAGTAGACATTTTAGGGACAGCAGAACAGTGGGATCTGCAGTCCCTGTAACATCAAACCAGTCTTCAATCTAAGTAAAGGAATTAGCATTTATTTATATCAGTAATTACCGACTCTTTTTGCAGTATTCTTAAAAGTAAAATTATCCAGAATTGAAACAATATCACAAAACAAACTATAAACTTCACATCTTCCTGAATCCTGAACAATGTGGCAAGTTTTAGCTAAATGTATAAAAAAGTTTAGAAACAGACTTCTAGCGTCAACACTTCTTACGTTTTGTCTGCTCTTTGGAAATATGACAAGTCTGCAAATGCACCAGACGATTTCCAAAAGAGAAGGACATGTCTTTCAATGAGCATAAAACACACACAAAGCAACCAACAAGCAATTATCGCCGCTGCAGAGAGGAGGCTGCTGTTTGTCTCTGCACTAACCGTGTGTGTGTGTGTGTGTGCGTGTGTGTGTGTGTGTGTGTGTGTGTGTGTGTGTGTGTGTGTGTGTGTGTGTGTGTGTGTGTGTGTGTGTGTGTGTGTGTGTGTGTGTGTGTGTGTGGGAGGAAGCAGCAGATTCACACTGCCACATATCCTTGGGTGTCACTTCTGAGATTGCCCTCTTCTCTGTGAGCTAAGACCGAGTGAGAATCTGTTATTACTGAAGGATAAAAGGCAGATCAAAACACACACACACAAACACACACACACACACACACACACACACACACACACACACACACACACACACCTGAGGCCCACTTGAAACGCTCACAGTCATTGTTTCCCCTGTAAACCTCAGGCATGATGGGAAACAGGTTTTCTATGGAGAGGCTCTCATGGTCAGCCTGGATTTGTATTGCTATGAACCTCCACAACATAGAAGGACGTCTTTGAGTACAGATTGACCTTAGAACCAACCTAAGAACAATGGATGAGGATTAACTATTGATTTAATTTGGTCATAGCAATAAAAATAGATAAGAACATGGGATTTAAAAGTGATGGCGAAAAAAGAAAAGGCGAGGAGGTTAGAAAGGGAGACTATAGAGTCGTTCAGTCCTAAACCCCAAAATGAGTTCTTAGCACTTCCAGGTTTGTAATGAGTTTTTGGTCCGATGCCTGAAATAAGCTCTGTGGTTAACACAAGCTAAAGGGATTATTAGGTTTTGTTCTACGGCGTTAGATACGTCAGTAAATACGTTAATACTCCTCTCGTAATGTCCAAAGCTTCTTTGTGTCTTTACAAAGCTAACAAGTGACTATAGGAGACTATTAAACCAATTATTAGCTGCCTTTAGCTTAGCTGTGTTTACATGAAGTCGTGAGACCGTGATGGAGTTTGTTTATAGTTTATGTAATGTTATAGTCTTCTGGTAATTGCTATTATGCTTCGACTGCAATATTTCAAAATTCAATGGAAAAAGGCCATTGGCTTTCTGCAAGGAAACCCCAGCAATAATAACTCACTGCTCGACCTAGAAAAATACGTCAACACTGCACCACTCTATAGAGCACAGAGTAAAGAAGAAATCCAAATATAACTGCAGGTAGACTGTAAAAAAAGAAGACTAGGGGGAGGACAGGATGTTAAAATAGAGCAGGAGATTATAACCTTCATTTTGTGGAAGCACAGATAAAGAGAAGCAGCCTCACCTGACGTTGGTGTGTCGCTGCACGTAGAGGTTGTGGAAGTTGTTGGTGCTCTCGGTTCGACCGAAGTTGGGCCCCTGCAGCCTCTGTATGATCTCAGCCTTCATCACCCGGGCTATGTGAGCCGGCAGTAAGGACAGCAGTAAACGCTCCTGAGGACAGAGAGGGGGGAGGAGGGAGGGGTGAGGAAGAGTCAAGCAGCTAGGATGTATTAAAATATGTTGAAAACTTAAAGAAGCCCTATTTGGCTTTTGGGGGTGTTCCCTCTCCTGTAGTGTCTTATAGGTTTGTGTGCATGTAAATGGTCTGCAAAGGATAAAATCCCTGTGTTTCTCTCCCACAAAATGTGCGTTATATGTCCTATTTAAATGTAAACAACAACTTTGATAATGTGCTGCTTGGCCTTTTTGTTTTAGTGGGGCTGGAAATGTTCCATCTCATACAGCCTGACTGCTAGATTGTGAGTCAAAGGCATAGCCGCAAGTGGAAATAATTCATCATTAAGAAGAAGTGTTATTTGGGGTGGTAGTTTTATTCTGCTCTACTGTGTTCTGTCACTAATATATATGCATTTAAATATAACCTTTGTCCTCCACAGACAATATTTAACCTGTTGAATATATTTATACATTCCTCTAATAAGGGTTCATCAGGGGTAATTTTTCAGCGCTGAGTACTGGAAGATTAAGTCATGCAAAGAAGAGCGATGGTGATTTTCATCTTTAATAATTAGGCAGCACAGCAGAGGAAAGAAAAGGAGCAAGTTCTGCTAATGTGATCCTACATAACCACTCAATCAATAAATCCTCATGTATAGAGCACTTTTTATACACAAACATGAGGCTAACACAACAAAAAACAGTAACAACCCCACCTCCCAATCCATAAATCGAAAAAATATATATATGTTTATGATTAATATAGTGAAGAGAAGTGACTAAATAAAGCCATATTAGTTGGCTGAGTTGGCCCTAAAAGTATGAACATAAAGAAGACACATGTTTTATAGACAATACAAGTAATAAATGAACGATATTGATCCCCTTGCAATCAGTGTAGTGTTATACTGTTGTTATCTGTGTGCCTGCCTGATATATTCCTCATTGTAAACTTTTCTTATAGGAACTTTGGAAATGTTTACAACAATATGTCATTCTATAATACGGTCATTTCTCTGAGGGAATGGAGAGCTAGAGAATCAACATCCATCACTCATAGCTGTTGTGTAAGTTGTGGGTTTTGGCTTTAATTTAGCACCATCCATATTGGATGGAGGGCAATGTTGAGCGTGCATGAATGTTTGGGCATGTGTGTGGGTGTGTGTTTGTGGGTATTTTAGAGAGAGCTGCCTGAGGGGGTGTGACTCATATTGCGGATCGCAGCAGAGAGGGTCATTACATTGTTCACACACCACAGGCTCATTTCCTAAAACACAGCAGCAAATTAAGTAGAGAGAGGGGTGCTCTAAAAATAGAAACCCACACGTATTTACTTATTCAGCACTGGAGCAGCATGAACTCTCTGCTGTGAGAGCGCAGAGGGGGAATAACAGCCTGAAGAGATGTGGCTTTATTAATCATGTGTTTGATTAATGGACTTAAGTATCTGCATTCAGCTTTTGAATGAGATTTGGCATTTCGTTTTGCACTGGCATTTACATGCACCCTCACCCTCTCTCTCACACACACACACACACACACACACACACACACACAAACACACACACACACACACACACACACACACACACACACACACACACACACACACACACACACACACACACACACACACACACACACACACACACACACACACACACCACACACACACGACACACACACACACACACACACACACACCACATCACACACACACACACCACACACACACACACACCACACACACACACACCACACACACACACACACACACACACACAACCTGAAGGTCCTTGCTAAGAGAAAATATGTTTTGTTATTCTGCAAGCAAACTCAAATATTCACATAAGTGTGTGACTAAATATTCATCTTTAAAAAATGAAAAATATAGAAATAACATTTGTTTTTTCACATGAATTTGTTCTGCACACCTGTAGAATGAATGCTATGTTAAACATGTCGAAAAAGGACATAAATGATAATAAATTGTAAATATATTTACACATAATGGGGAATTTGCAATGACATTAACACTATCATATTAAACAAATGCATTTAAATAGGAAACATTGATGTTAAAACTATATTTCACAACAAGCAAGGACAAACTACACATTTTATATTTCCAAAAAAGAGTAATCCTGGTTAGTCTCGAGTCCGACTGAGTGGACCACCTTATTAATGAGCAATTTCCTGTGTCATTTCCCTGGTCGCAAGGAATGGCTAATGTCAAGCAAATGTCACAAGATAATGCCTCTTCAGACATCACCGACAACTCCTCATCCTGACGAACTCAGGAGAGAAATATTTGGGTAATAAAACCAGAAACTTTTAAAATGAATTAGAATACTCAGTCCTACTGCTCTGAATAAGAAATATAGGAAAAACAAGGAAATGCTAAAGCTAAGCTAGCAGCTCGATGAGGCTATAGAATTGTGCTAAAGTCAGCATGCACACATTCTAACATTGACAATGCAGATACATTAAGCAGGAAAATTGCTAAGCATGTTAATCGTATTTGTTTAGTTGTTAAGCATGTTAAAATATTCAAAATAACAATGCTAATACATGTAGCAGGAAATGTTTTCATGTTCACCATATTAGCTTAGTTTGTTAGCATGCTTGCATTTGCTAGCACTGAACACAAAGCTGAGGTGTATGGAAATGTAATTATTTTGCAGGTTCGTTTTGGAAATAAAATCATTGTGACTTGCTGAAGGCGCCTTTAATTCTATATGATTATACAGAAACAAGAGGTGAATTGTTTAGATACAAAGACATCCCCAAATCACGTAATTGTTTTACTCAATATCGCAATTACGACGACATAGAGTAAAAATATTGACACTATGAGATTTTAGATGTTATGTTATGTGGACTTAGTAGGTAGAGATCCAATAATGAAAATTGTTTAAATGACATGATTTTACTGTAACAGAGGCTTTGAAACTACCAAAAGACAACACGCATGCCATATAACAACATTAAAATATCCTAAATCTAAATCCACAACTAATCCATCCATCCATCTTCTCCCGCTTATCCGTGGTCGGGTCGCGGGGGTAGCAGTTCCAGCAGAGAGCCCCAGACTTTCCTTTCCCTGGCCACATCAACCAGCTCTGACTGGGGGATCCCAAGGCGCTCCCAGGCCAGCGAAGAAGATATAATCCCTCCACCTGGTCCTAGGTTTACCCCTTGGTCTCTTCCCAGCTGGACGTGCCTGGAACACCTCCCTAGGGAGGCGCCCAGGTGGCATCCTAACTAGGTGCCCGAACCACCTCAACTGGCTCCTTTCGACGCGAAGGAGGAGCGGTTCAACTCCGAGTCCCTCCCGGATGACCGAACTTCTCACCTTATCCCTAAGGGAGACACCAGCCACCCTGCGGAGAAAACCCATCTCGACCGCTTGTATCCGCGATCTCGTTCTTTCGGTCATGACCCATCCTTCATGACCATAGGTGAGGGTAGGAACGAAAATGGCCCGGTAGACAGAGAGCTTTGCCTTCTGGCTCAGCTCCCTTTTTGTCACAACGGTGCGGTAAAGCGACTGCAGTACCGCTCCCGCTGCTCCGATTCTCCGGCCCATCTCACGCTCCATTATTCCCTCACTCGAGAACAAGACTCCGAGATACTTGAACTCCTTCACTTGGGGTAAGGACTCATTCCCTACTTGGAGTGGACAGTCCATCGGTTTCCTGCTGAGAACCATGGCCTCAGATTTGGAGGTGCTGATCCTCATCCCAGCCGCTTCACACTCAGTTGCGAATGACATCCACAACTAATGTCATTACTATATTGATATACAATCTATATTGCCCAGCCATTGTTGTAGATTAGCTATTGGATAGGTTGCAATTTGCAGTCATTCATTGAAAAAAATGTACTCAGATCTAAACCGTATTAAAGCAGAGTCCTTCAACGTGACACATGCATCCTCAGAAACCAGAGTTTAACCACAAGTTCACTTCAAACATTTCCATCTCTCTTTCTGTGTGTGTGTGTGTGTGTGTGTGTGTGTGTGTGTGTGTGTGTGTGTGTGTGTGTGTGTGTGTGTGTGTGTGTGTGTGTGTGTGTGTGTGTGTGTGTGTACCTGTTGGTGCTTCTCAAACTCCAGTTTAATGGGGGACTTGATGCAGTTGCAGGTGTCTTGGTAGGTCTGTTTGAGGGCCAGGTCCATCAGGTGTTTGTGGTACGCCCCGGCTAAGTTTCCACATGTGAAGATTATCACGTTGGCTAAGATCTGCCACATACACCACATACACACAAAGAGTAAGGCATTAAAGTAATGTCAGGAGGTGACGCATGTTCCAGGTATGCAGTTATATGTTATTTTCTCATAACATTGTCTGGCTTCTTCCACTACTACTATTACATCGTAAAAACAGAGCCCGAGCACACACTGAGAACAAGCTTTTTCCACCACTATGTCAACCTCAAGCTCTTTAAAATGTGACCGTGCATATCAATAGGTCTTCCAGCGCTGTATCCAATTAACGTTTCGTGAGCATGTTTTATTGTTAGTGTGCTTTTCCACTGAGTGTATGTGTGTATGTGTGTGTGTGTGTGTGTGTGTGTGTGTGTGTGTGTGTGTGTGTGTGTATGTGTGTGTGTGTGAGTAAAGAGAGTATATCAAGAGTTGAGTGTTATCAGCCTGTGTGTACTTTGAAGGTTGATTAGAAAGAGTCAGGGACTGTGTGTGTGTGTGTGTGTGTGTGTGTGTGTGTGTGTGTGTCAGCCTCATTTGATGCAAAAAAATAAATTATTTTTTGTCGTTAAGTGTTATCTGTATCTTAATGTAAATGTACAGATGTTATGCTTAAGGGTCTGTGATGTTGGTGTGTCACACAGGTTCTCAAGGGTCCATATCTTATTTGTATTCAAGGTCAGACATCTTGAACAATTATTATGCCCCATTATGCTTTTTGGGGGTTTTCGATTTCCTAGAGTGTGTTATATAGGTTTTTTCTGCATGTAAATGATCTGCAAAGGCTACAAATTCCTCTGTTTCCTCCAGAGGGAGTTTCTCTCCCACACACTCCCCCCTGCCCGAAACGCCTCCATTGCACTACTTTGTTTATTTCCGTAACATACATCACGACTTAACATTGGCGCATCTATTGGCTGGCCGTCCAACACATTGTGCGTGATAGGCTAAGGTGCAGGGCATCTCAAAGCGGTCTACCAATCACGCCAGAAACGGCCAGCTAACCAATCAAAGCAGACTGGGCTCTGGTTTCAGACAGAGGGTGAAAAGAGCTGCTGCAGCACAGACAGTATGAGAAAAATAAATACCTTTTTGAACATTAAAGCATGGAGACATGTCACAGTAGAGGCACAAAGTACACATAGGAACCTGAAAATTAGCTTAATAGTCCACTTTAAATGTATGTTTCTTTGCAAATCAAACATGCTCTGTGCTGACTGGGATAACATTAACTCATATATGTCTTTCCACTCCTTTTTAAATACACAGTTTTCCTCATACATTTTTTTGCAAGACCTAACTTACCTTTTTTTGCAATTTGTTGAAGTCACATCACTTGTGATTTGGCCAGACGACACCAACCCACACAGTTTCTGACTTCCGACCCATTCTCTATCTCCGATTTAGAAGCTGATTTACGACTGAGCCAATTGACTTGTGATCCAAAAGCGCTTTGAGTGGTCGTAAAGCGCTATATAAAGGCAGACTATTTACCTTTTGCATAAACAATTATCTGTGTTACCTGCCACACGAGAGGCTCCAGATCTGGGGCGGTGGAGGCCAGGCAGACGCTGAGGGTGACGGTGTGAGAGAAGCAGGTGATGGCGCTGGCTATAATGGCTCCTCTCATGGAGAAGGGCAGCATGGTGTAGACAACGAACACGATGAACAGGAAGAAGGACACCTGGAACCAGGAAGATGTCGATAGGGGATTAAACAAAGAACGGATCAGTGCAAAGCTCTTCATGTTGTGAACAATCTTCTGATAACTTTTCTTTATTTGTGTCTCTCAGCCTATAAATATGAGTGAACAAAGACCACTAAATAATTCAGCTACAGCTTGAGAGAAATGTCATCATCATCATTTTCCAGCTTTGAGAACCACTGTCTGATTTTCAGAACCAAAACTGCACACGACATGCTTTCCCTGAAATAATGTGGGACATAGTCATATCTATGAAAAAAGGTATACATCAGGAACATGACTGCAATTGAATCCCTTCTGCTTTTGCCCAATTGGATTCCTTTGTTTACTTCTGTAAGATAGTGACAACACTCGTGCTTCTATTGGCTAGCGCTACAACACATTGTACGTGATGGGGGCGGGAAATCTCTAATCTCTTGACCAATCCCAACAGAGCCAGCCAGCTAACCAATCAGAGCAGACTGGGCTCTGGTTTCAGACAGAGGGTGAAAAGAGGTGATGCAGCACAGGCTGTATGAGAAAAATAAAGAGCTTTTTGAACATTAAAGTATGGAGACATGTCAGAGTAGAGACAGAAAATACAAATATGAACCTGAACATTAGCATTATCTGGGCTTGAATATATACAACAACATTTCTTTTTTTTCATATGAGAATGAAAATGAGACTTTACTTCTACAAGTTTTTGGTATTCCAGGTTTCCATCAAAGTCTCTTACTCTGACCTTGCCCGGACTTTGGACGTGTGTGTGTGTGTGTGTGTGTGTGTGTGTGTGTGTGTGTGTGTGTGTGTGTGTGTGTGTGTGTGTGTGTGTTGTGCACAATGTGTAGAAGTGTGTTTCCCACTTTGACCCTGCCCACTTCCCAAGCTCTCAGTGCTCCACTTCCTGTTATGGTGGCGAGCAGCGCAAACAGGTCACAGTTTCAGGTGGGACTCCAGATTAACTTTGACCTTCCTCTGTCTGTTTACAGCAGACAGGATTCTTCTTTGAGCGAATCAGGTTTGTTTAAAAAACAAACCCTGACAGAAAGTGATCTTGCTGCGACCTGGACCCCAATGTGTCACTCACTATTATCAATGGTGCCTAAATGCACAAACAAAGGTGAATATTGTTATTAATAAAATGGCAATGTATGATCATTTCACATCAACATTAATATTCATACAAACAGTCTAAGTCCATTTTATTTTTGGAAAGAAAAGGTTATCTATACACAGTTGCATGATCAGCACCATGGACAGAGACATTTTATATACTTCCCAACATATCTATTACTACATTTCGACAAACATACACTAATTAAAACCCATGTTTTTAACCACTAAAAGCTGGAAAACTATTCACGAAAACAGTTCACACAAAGAGTAAACAGATTAAATACTTGAAGCCAACATAGTAAAATGTTTAATACCAGCTCTTAGCTTGGGATGTGTGCAGATGTAATTGATTAGAGTAATTGTATTGGGTTGTAACTGTGCCCACAGTCTTCAGATAACCGAGCTTTTGACGTATTGTCTATTATTGATGTAATGTTGTCTTCTATCAACGTCCTTTGTCTCCTTTGATCAAGCGGGAAGAGCTCTTCACAGTGTTTATGTTATCAAACATAATTCAAAGTGACAGGTTACTTGGTGAAGCCTTGTAAGGAGAGTATTACTCCTTCCAATGACCAGTTGTATGATTCCTCAGAAAAAGACCTCGACAGAGAGTGTTTTGGACGGGCTTTTTGTTGCTAAGGGGACTCAAAGGGAAGGATGCTGACGTCGGAGGTAGAGAGTCATGTATATTTATCTTTGCCATAACCTTGAACTCAAAACTAACCCTGAACTCCCAGCACTGACAAAAATACGACAACAGAGGGCAGTTGGAGTGCAGTGTGACGTGCAGTAAGTGTGGGTTTCGGTGGGAATTGAGGGTGGCTTTCCAATCTCAGGTGCGTCACCTGCTTCTTTCTGCCAGGCAGCCAGACACAATCTCCCCTGCAGCGCAGCCTGAATCATAATACCTCCTCAAACACATCGAGATGGGATCTGCAGCAGTCATCTCACTTCAGCTCCTTCGATTACTTTTCTTTTCTTTTTTTAACTCTCTTTTGTTCCAGGAGCTCAGCCCTCCTCTGTCTCACACGCACAGATATGCATGCTTCAATTCCCACATCAAGAATGCCTGCTCACTTCTTGCTCCGTCTTTCCTCTAGTCAAACGTTATAACTCCTCCCCCTTCAGTGAGGAGAACTGAGAATGGTAACCTTTATATATACAGTCTATGATGGTAACACCACCAGTAGTGTAAAGTAACTAAGTATATTTACTCAAGTAGTGGACTTAAGTACAATTTTGAGGGACTTATAGTATTTCCATGTTATGCTACTTAGAACTTCTACTCCACTACAATTCAGAGGGAAATCATGTATTTTTATTCCACTACATTTATTTACCTTTAGTTACATTGCAAATTTGGATTAATGATGTGAAATATAATCAACACTTAAATAAGACTTTAATTACATCTTTTCACTTTAGTATGTAAAGTCATTCAAATAGGTTCCTCCTCTTAATCCTCTTAATCCCCACGGACCCATATCCGGGCCCGAAATCGCGTAATTTGCAGGAAACAACGTCTAAGGAACCTTCATATTTAATAAACTATGAATGTTTTATATTCATATAACGGAAAAAAACTAATTTGCCTGATCTTTTTCATTTTATTTTTTTTAAACTCAAAATGCTAACAGTGACCCTCTGAATTAGCCCCGAGCGAAAAATGCTAACCTATTACTGCACCGAAAATAACTCCTAGCACCCTTACTGATCCTAGCTGCACATCCAACACATCGTTTATGATCGTAAGGAGACACAGCATCTATGGGTACCCACCTCAACACTCAAAGATTACAAATTCGCGGAGAAAATAACAAAAACCTACATCAAAACATGTGGCGCTAGGTAGCCCAAAACGCTAACATGGCTTACCTTGGTCTTTGTCTGGTAAAAACTGGTCTTCAATGGCATTAAAAACGATGGTGTAGTTAACCTATGGATTAACTACACCATCGTTTTCATCGTTTTAATGTGTCTGTGTCCCCTTTGAAATGTTCTGATAATCCATAAACAATAAAAACTGCTTTTCCGTCTCAAGATATCAGAGCAGGGATATTCCTACGCTCTGCAACAATATTGCATGCGCAGAGACACAAGCTTTTTTAATATGAGAGTCGATGGAACGATTTCCCTTCGATTCTATTGGCTCTAACGGTCAGGAAGAGATGTCACATGTCAAAATCGAGGAAGGGGGGCCAAAGATATGGAAAATCCACCCAAATGGCCCCAGAAGAGGTTTTTTTTGCTAAATCTGTCTAAAAGGTCAAATATCACTTGTTTTGCATCAATCTTGATATAGGGCACTTATTATCTGTTGTACTTTGGATTCCTAAAGCTTTTAGTCTACTAACCCATCATCCAAGGTTAGTTTTCACTATAAGTATAACATATTTTTTGGACGGACACTATAATTTACAGTTTTTTACCATGTTCAATCTGAATTTTCTTTAAAATAAAAAACATCTATATTGATTCTGACTTTTCTACATCCAACCCACAGGTTTATCATTACTTTGAGAAAAAAGATTATTAATTTAACCCTTTTAGAAGGGAAGATATGGTCATTTGTTCTGGGAATGTCATTTTCGAGCCTGAAACCTGAAAAACAGGCTTTGGGCCTAACCATTTCTCTCAAATATTGTTCACAAATCTGAAAAAATCTGTGATAGTGAGCACTTCTCCTTTGCCGAGATAATCCATCCCACCTCACAGGTGTGGCATATCAAGATGCTGATTAGACAGCATGATTATTGCACAGGTGTGCCTTAGGCTGGCCACAATAAAAGGCCACTCTGAAACGTGCAGTTTTGCTTTATTGGGGGGGGTCCGAAAACCAGTCAGTATCTGTTGTTACCACCATTTGCCTCACGCATCTCCTTCGCATAGAGTTGATCAGGTTATTAATTGTGGCCTGTACTCTTACTTGAGTAACATTTTGAAAGCAAGACATTTACTTATAACAGAGTATTCCTACATTCTGGAACTACTTTGACTTAAAGGTGGGGTAGGTAATGTTGGAGAAACCAGCTCGAGTGCGCTAGAATTTGAAAATACACAGCTGGAAAAAATCTGCCACTTCCTTACAGAGCCCCTCCTCCAACACACACAAACGCGAACATGACCAATGAGGGCACGAGATAAGTTTGTGCACAGATGGAAGGCTGACAGGCAGGTAGGCCATCCAGTTATTTTAGCCGGGCCGGCTCAGATGATTGGTTGTGCTTTTTACAGTACTACGGATTCCACAGATGACATTTATTTATGGATTTTTTGTCAAAGCACTTAAGATATTCATTGCTATCGGGATGTTAAGAGCATTCCATGGAATATAACAACAAGTGTATCTCGAGCCGGTTTCTCAAACTTACCTACCCCACCTTTAATGCATCAATAATTATAATCAAAACACATCATTTATATTATTCTGAAAAGGACCAATCTGCAGAATAATTACTTGTCACTTTAAGTATATTTTGATGCTTATACTTTTCTACTCTTACTTGAGTAACATTTTGAAAGCAAGACATTTACTTATAACAGAGTATTCCTACATACTACTAAGTATGTGAAATATCATTAATATCCTTACAAAAACATTCTCTGCTTTGCAATGTCATGTATAATAATAATACCGTGCAATAATAACATCATATATGCCAAAGGTATTATTATTATGTTTATTGTACAGAATATTTTGTAACTCTGGCACAAGAAGTTCCTTCAGGATAAGTAAAGTCTTATCTTTTCTTTCTTATGAAAAACTCATTCTTACATGAGTGTATAGCTCCGTAGCACGCGCACACACACACACACACACACACACACACACACACACACACACACACACACACACACACACACACACACACACACACACACACACACACACACACACACACACACACACACACACACACACACACACACACACACGCACACACGCACACACACACACACACACTCGTTCCTGTGGTACCAGGTGTGGCAGCCATGTTTATTCTGCCTTCTAGATGGATCCGTGGCGTTCCTAAATTGAATCAAACCCAGGCTAACGGGTGGATGCAGCTGGATGCTGGCAGACACATCTTGTACGTTCATGGACAAGATGTGTTTCGGTACACAAAGAGCAGGTTGGAAGTGCATGACAGAGCAGATCAGCAGCTACTCTCCCTCTGTCTCCCCCTCTCTCGCTGTTATTAGCTCTCTGTTCTCCGGTAGACATGCTGTTCCCTCAGTAATCACAATCAATCCGACCCACTGAGAGCAGGCCCCAAATCCAGCTGTTCTCTCTCACAGGATTTCTGTATTTCACTCGTTCTCTCCATTTATTTTGTATGCTATTTCAGTCTGCTTTCATTTTAGGAAAGAGAGCCAGGGAGAAAGCCTCCAGTCTTTTTGTTTCCTACCTTTCTATCAGTCTCTTCTACCTTTCTTATAGTCTCTCTTGCCTTTCTTTGAGTCTTTCTTGCCTATATTGTAGTCCTTCTTTACTTTCTTTGATTGTTTCTCACCTATATTTGAATCCTTCTCTACTTTCTTTTAGTCCTTTTTTCCGTTCCCTAAGTTTTTCTCACCTTTTTGGATAGATGGATGGATGGATAGATAGATAGATAGATAGATAGATAGATAGATAGATAGATAGATAGATAGATAGATAGATAGATAGATAGATAGATAGATAGATAGATAGATAGATAGATAGATAGATAGATAGATGGATGGATAGATAGATGGATAGATAGATCAGTTGGAGTCATGGGAGCAGAATAAAGAGATTAATAATGCAGAATGATTATGCTCCCACAGGTGGCTGATGATAAAAATATCTCCAGTGCAGGGAGAAGGGAGGGAGGGTGAGGAACGAGTGGAGAGAGGAAATTTGGGCTTGGTACGGCGGGTCGAGGGGGGTCTGAGGAGGAGGGGGGTGGAGAGAAAAATGGGATTTGATGAATAGGTGGAGACAGCAGGTTAGACTGAGAAAATAGGATTCCTGAGACTGAGAGAGAAAGGATTCTGACGCTGAGAAATAATGTGTCTGTGTGCTGATCTGCTCACCTCCAGCTCTCATCATGACTCATTAAGAGGTGTCACACACATTCATTCTGCATTCTTGACCGTGCACACACACATCTTTTGAGAATTGATTCAGAATCTTATAAGAATCCTGACTTTTGAATAAAATAGTGAATGTTTCATAACCCTGTGTTGAGTACTCATTTAAAAAAAAGAGTCCTATGAGAACATGAAAACGTCAGCTGCAGAGACAGTACCATTAGCCGTATTTGCCAGTTAGCTACAGCTGCTATGATGTGCGTACTGGGCTGAAATACATTTTTGTAAAGGCCGAACGCTGGTATTGTAACTTCCGTGTCACTAATGTGATGCCATTGGGACACAAAGCCTTGTGGACTTACATTGGTAAAGTCACATCTGTCAAACAGCATTTTTATGATATATGGTGAATTGACTTCGCAGTACAAAAACCACTATATCATTGAAGCCACTATTTTAATCAGTAGCTGAAGTTAGAGGCATGGATTGGATTGAGAAACGGCTGTAACGTAGTGGCTTGGAGGCGGAGTTTAATGAGATTGTGATTCACATGCTCTTTGGCTCCATGGATGCAGAAGATTGCAGTAAAATCTATAAAACAATCCAGCTATTCTTGTTCTCAAGAGTCAAGCCATTTGTGCTTCATGCGCCAGTGTGCCACTTCAATAGGAATGAATGGGGCCTTCCTTCCAACTCTTTATCCATTTATCTTCATACATTCATGTTCAAATCAGTTAGCAACAGTTTAATTTTCAAATGGTCAATAGTCGCCAGCTCTAATGAAAAGCCTGCTCATAGTTTAGGAAATGGGTAAGAATTTCAAATGGTAAATCCTCCACCATTATTACTGTCAATCGCAATATGTGACTTGCAAGACCAGAACAGCTCATTTAATCCATGTGCACACCAAACTGCTACATTAGGAATAACCATGCCAACAGATGCATCTGCATGTACTTTTACACACACACACACACACACACACACACACACACACACACACACACACACACACACACACACACACACACACACACACACACACACACACACACACACACACACACACATCCAGATACACACACATAGAACACATGGATTTATTTACCTGGTCCCAGGGGCTGAGTATCCCTCCTGAGAACATGAACAGGTAACCCATGGTGACCAGACATGCCCATATAAGGATAGAGAAGAGGCGGAGCATCCGCTTGAAGACCGATTCGATGCAGACGAGGATGAAGATGGACAGGAAGAGGAAGAGCGCAGCGGGCACCGTGATCAAGAACGTCAGGTGGTCCTCTGTTTTCTGGAGAGAGAAACAGAGAAACAGAGACAGTTTCAGGTTTGGAGTTCAACAAATTCATAACCTATAAACACACTTATAGAATATACTTACCTGTTAACACATTCAGAAATTTCAACAAATGAATATAATTTGTAATAATGAACAAGTGAAGACTAAACTATAAAAAAATATAAAATGCCTTTTTTTCGTAAAATATTTTGTTTTGAGGACATTTTGGATTTACTCTGCTAAGATTTTTTTTAAACATCTAATGGATATATTTCTTCAAATTTGTCTTTGTCTATTTTTATGGAAGATATTTAAATAGTCAAAGTAATTCCCTTGCTTTTTTCAGTTAATTTGTTACCTTTATAATGAGCTCTATCGGGTGGATAGAGCTGCACCACTTGTGCAATAAGAGGCCACTCGTTTGTTTCATGATTTTTTACAAACTCAGTTTTACACACAACCTTATACAACCTTAAGACTTGATGACTGTAGTGTTATGTAGTCTTGATTTGGGTGTTCACAGCTACATTTCGAAAATGTAGTTCTTAAACGAAATTGTAGCGCACCATAACGAATCAATGAATCTATGACTTAAACCGTAAATCCCCAATAACAAAATGTGGCTATAGTGAAAATGCTGAGTTGCCTTTGGAAAACCAATAGCCGAAGTGGCTTGAAGGCAAAAAAAGGTTTATGTCAAGCACTGATTTACCTGCTGCAATGCATAAAACCAAACCAATAACCGATCAGGAGTTAACCAAAAAATATCCTTTAACCTTAAACCTAAATATCAAGATACAAATTAACACAAAATGGACGCCACTATAGTCAAATTCTCCCTTATTTTTGTGTCCTATTGAGGACATTCAGTCCTTGGATAGATGTATAACATGAAAAACACACACACACACACTAACAGATGACACACAGTTCGGCAGACAGACAGTATGAGCCCAGAGAATGTGCTACAGCATCACTTCTGCACTCACACTGTCAGCATTTAAAGCTGTCAACACACACTCACACACTCATACACAGCATCTCTATCTCTGTGACTCCGACTAGACCTCCATCATCCAACTGCCGACCCTGTCTCCGAAAAATCCTGTTTCCACTTTCCGAAAAAGTAGTTCCTCCTTGTCACAGTTTTAAACTGCCCTATAACGCCTCCCTTTCCAGTAGTGTGTTATATAGGTTTTAGGGCATGTTAATGGTCTGCAAAGGCTAAAATCCCATGGTACCCTCCAGATGGAGTTTCTCTCAAAACACACTCCCCCCCTGCATGCAACGCCTCCTTTGGACTCCTTTGTTTACTTCAGTAACATTGTGACATGTGACACTATGTAACACTCGCACTTCTTTTGGCTAGCGCTCCAACACATTGGACTGGGCTCTGGTTTCAGACAGAGGGTGAAAAGAGGTGCAGCAGCACAGGCAGTATGAGAAAAATAAAGAGCTTTTTGAACATTAAAGCATGAAGACATGTCACAGTAGAGACACAGAATATAAATATGGAATCTGAAAAGGAGTATAATAGGTCCCCTTTCAAATATATTTCCAATATCATGGTTATGGTTTAAATAAGTATGTGTTTTGGACAACACGAGTTATGAAACGTAATTCTGCAGAATAAAACGACACTGGGAAAAGCGCAGTTTATTCTTGTTGCAAAAATGATGAAAAGTCTGTGCAGTTATCCAGATAAAATAAAGTAAGCAAGACATGTCATGTGTTCCATTATTCATGTGAACATGGGGGGAGTGAAACACCTTTCAGGTCCCTTTAATGTCTTCCTCTCTAGCACTTTCATCCTCTGACCTGTCCCTGACCTCTGAATGTCCGTGTCCTACAGATAATTATACATTGAGTGGCCAAAGTACCTCTCCTGATTCTGACTAGAAAACCCTCTATATCCAAAAATCCCATTCACACAAACACGTAACTCCACAAACATGCACACACAAATGTGTCAAGGGTGATAATAAAGTACTCTCTTTGGTCTTTTGCCCTCTTCAGACTGTGTAAATTATGAAACAGCAGCAAAATCACCATCACCTGCTCCAAGAGAGCACTGAGAGCTTCTCCACACTAAACCCACTCTCAAAGACTTGATCCGTCCACACACCCACGTAAACCATTTTAACTCATTCCAAAAGTCATGATTGCACGGACGGGTTCGGCTTCTGTAAATGTTAAGTCAGCAAGCCACCCCATCATTAAATATCACCAAATTTGCATCAAAATGAACATCAATGTGGGCACAGAAATGTGTGTGATTCGCTCAACACGCAATTCACTAGGGCAGCGAACAAAAAATATGTCACCGACTTAAAGAGCACCTATTATGCAAAATCCACTTTTTCATGTCTCTTCTACATCAACATGTGTCCCCTCATCAACATGTGTCCCCTCTTCTCCATATCTCTTCTACATCAACATGTGTCCCCTCTTCTTCATGTCTCTCTACATCAGTGGTTTTCAAACTTTTTCTGTCAGGCCCCCCCTTTGGAGAAAAAAAAAAGTCGGGCCCCCCCAACACAAGTCAGGCTCAGTGGCGGCGCCAGAGATTTCTTTTGAGGGTGCTGTGGGGTAGCTTGACGTTTCATAGAGGGTGCTCAAACATTTAGGGTTTCCCATTAATGTACTGGTCGCTACAGTGGAATTTTCTACTGCAACACTCCCCACACGATAATCAGCTCACGGCTAACAACAACGATCTCCGGTACCGGTGCGCTCTCTCTCGCACACAAAATGGCTCGTTCCACACACACACACACACACACACACACACACACACACACACACACACACACACACACAACACACACACACACACACACACACACACACACACACACACACACACACACACACACACACACACACACACACACACACACACACACACACACACACACACACAGAGCCGAGCTTTAATGAAACACAGAGACCCAGACGTAATAGTACTGTACTGCATCATATTATTTTCGAATCAATCATTTTTAAAATTATGATTTTTTTTTTAAATCTTTTTTTTTTCCCACTTTGAGAACCACTGCTCTACATCAACATGTGTCCCCTCTTCTCCATGTCTCTTCTACATCAACATGTGTCCCCTCTTCTTCATGTCTCTTCTACATCAACATGTGTCCCCTCTTCTTCATGTCCTCCTTCTACATCACTATGTGTCCCTTCTTGTCCATGTCTCTCTACATCAACATGTGTCCCCTCTCTTCATGTCTCTCTACATCAATATGTGTCCCCTTCTCTCAGGTCTCTCTACATCAACATGTGTCCCTCTTCTTCATGTCTCTCTACATCAACATGTGTCCCCTCTCTCATGGTCTCTACATCAACCATGTGGCCCTCTCTCAGTCTCTTCTACATCAACATGTGTCCCCTCTTCTTCATGTCTCTTCTACATCAACATGTGTCCCCTCTTCTTCATGTCTCTCTACATCAACATGTGTCCCCTCTTCTTCATGTCTCTTCTACATCAACATGTGTCCCCTCTTCTTTCATGTCTCTTCTACATCAACATGTGTCCCCCTTTTCTCCATATCTCTTCTACATCAACATGTGTCCCCTCTCTTCATGTCTCTTCTACAACAACATGTGTCCCCTTTCTCCATATATCTCTTCTACATCAACATGTGTCCCCTCTTCTTCATGTCTCTCTACATCAACATGTGTCCCCTCTTCTTCGTGTCTCTTCTACATCAACATGTGTCCCCTCTTCTTCATGTCTCTCTACATCAATATGTGTCCCTTCTTCTCCATGTCTCTTCTACATCAACATGTGTCCCCTCTTCTCCATGTCTCTTCTACATCAACATGTGTCCCCTCTTCTTCATGTCTCTCTACATCAACATGTGTCCCCTCTTCTCCATGTCTCTTCTACATCAACATGTGTCCCCTCTTCTTCATGTCTCTCTACATCAACATGTGTCCCCTCTTCTCCATATCTCTTCTACATCAACATGTGTCCCCTCTTCTTCATGTCTCTCTACATCAACATGTGTCCCCTCTTCTTCATGTCTCTCTACATCAACATGTGTCCCCTCTTCTTCATGTCTCTCTACATCAATATGTGTCCCTTCTTCTCCATGTCTCTTCTACATCAACATGTGTCCCCTCTTCTCCATGTCTCTTCTACATCAACATGTGTCCCCTCTTCTTCATGTCTCTCTACATCAACATGTGTCCCCTCTTCTCCATGTCTCTTCTACATCAACATGTGTCCCCTCTTCTTCATGTCTCTCTACATCAACATGTGTCTCCTCTTCTTCATGTCTCTTCTACATAAACATGTGTCCCCTCTGCGTTAAGAGATTCTGAAAGTTCCAGGAAAAAAGATTGTCCTGATCCATTTCTATAAAAACCTGTCTGAAAATGAGCTGATCAGATTTTGGCCACTTTATGATGTCATAAAGATGTTTTGGCTTGTGTAACCATTAGCCAATCAGCAACGAAGGTAACACCCCACCTGATCACCTGAATCTCCTCCTAGAGCACCATTGTGTTCTTTGTAACCAAATCTCTCTCAGAGGGGCGTGGGGAGGGGCTCCTTATTTTCATCTAAAGTAACAGACAGAGAATCAGCACTTTGGAAACAGGGCTGAAACAGAGGGGATTCTGGGATGCTACAATGATCTGTTGGGGATTTCGAGCCAAACACTTGAAAAACAGTATAATAGGGGACCTTTAAATCAGCAAGCCACTCCATGATTAGATATTACCAAATTTGCAGCAAAATGAACATCAATGTGGACACAGAAATGTGTGTGATTCGCTAAACAAACAATTCTCCGGGGCAGCAAACTGAAAATATGTCACAAACTTAAATATTTGTGGCGGATTTGACAGTTTCAGAAGCTTTTTGACCTGAGCTAATTTGGGAAGAGATCTTTTTGCTGTGTGTTGGTGCAGCAGCATGATGAAGCAGAGGTAGTGTGTGAGTCAGGCTCTGGTGA
Organism: Gymnodraco acuticeps; assembly: GCF_902827175.1. Taxonomy (NCBI): domain Eukaryota; kingdom Metazoa; phylum Chordata; class Actinopteri; order Perciformes; family Bathydraconidae; genus Gymnodraco; species Gymnodraco acuticeps. The sequence continues at coordinate 686,741 of NW_022991375.1, forward strand.
AGGGATCCCGTGGGATATGACTGCTGACGCCAAGCCAGCTATACAGTCAGCCCGGAGCGCACGTTGAATCCAAATGAGGATGTGAGCAAAGACTGCAAACACTGGAGGGATACCTGAGTGGACTTTATGACAAAAACCCATCCTAGCTGTATGCTCACACATAACTACTCTCAACAATTCACTGCACTCTGCACATTTCTGATTGTTGGCAATCTAATCCTGTTAAAAACCCTTTTGAAAGCTTTAAAAGCCATTTCCCTCGACATGGCGTAGAGGCAGGGTGTTGTGCCCGCTATAATATACTCCATTGTCATCCAGAACAATTATTTCCCTTTTTAGCCCAGTCTGGCTTATCCAGCTATTATACTGGGAGGAAAAAGGGGAGACACAGCAGCGGCAGAGAAACGCAGGAATCTAATTATTCAGCAGTGAAATGAGAAAAACACACCAAATACATTATCAGAGAAAAAGAGGGGGAGAGGTGGCACAGAAGCTTGTGTTCAAATCATGGTACTGTAAGCATTTTACATGTTTTGGTGCCTTATTATTAATATTCATCCTGCTTGAAGATGCAGCAGCACTCGTGGCAGATTTCTTCTTCACTCTGCCTTCAGCTTGGTCATCAATAATCAACAAACCTTTACTTGAGTGCTCCATTTGCAGGAGGAACATTAACATATACCTTTGCTAAAATAGGTCAGAGCATCGAGCCTTGACCCAAAATATTATGATATAAATTAAAGGGGCCCTTTTATGCTAATGTTCAGGTTCATACTTGTATTTTGTGCCTCTACTGTGTCATGTGTCCATGCTTTAAAGGTAGGGTAGGTAAGAATGGAGAAACAAATCTGCCCCTTCCTTCAGACTTCCTTACAGAGCCCCTCCTCCAACACACACGAACGCACACATGACCAATGAGGGCACGAGATACGTTTGTGCACAGATGGAAGGCTGACAGGCAGGTAGGCCATCCAGTTATTTTAGCCGGGCCGGCTCAGATGATTGGTCGTGCTTTTTACACCGCCACGGCTTCCACAGATGACATTTTTAATGTATTTATTGTCAAAGCATTTAATATATTCATTGCTATCGGGATGTTAAGAGCATTCCATGGAATATAACAAAAAGTGTTTCTGAAGTGAATGACCTACCCCACCTTTAATGTTAATAAAGCTCTTTCTTCTTCTCCTACTGCCTGTGCTGCAGCACCTCTTTTCACCCTCTGTCTGAAACCAGAGCCCAGTTTGCTCTGATTGGTTAGCTGGCCAGCTCTGTTGTGATTGGTCAACCGCTCAGAGATGTCCCGCTCCTTAGCCTATCATGTACAATGTGTTAGAGCGCTAGCCAATAGAAGCGCAAGTGTTAGGTAGTGATGTCACTATGTCGTGGAAAGTAAACAAAGGAGTCCAATGCAGGGAACTTTAGGATTTTAGCCTTTGCAGACCATTTACGTGCACAAAAAAACGATATGACAGTAGAGTATAGGGAATACCCCAAAAAGCATAATAGGGCCTCTTTACTAAAACCAGTTAGAAGCATATTCTCAAGTCCTGATTACTTATACAAAAGGTAAAATGTGATACCACTCTCAATGCTTAAAAATATAATTAACTTCAAAGGTGAGTTAATTCTGGCGGATCTACACACCAACACATTTCATTGTGTAATATTTCAGACGTATACCACGTATTCTGATGTTTTTCTGCTGAGAGAGACCTTGAGGTTTTGTTTCTTGTGAACTTACATCTCTTCACCTCAGCACCCGGGGGAGGAACGCAGTGAAGAAATAGAGATTTCATAATCCATGTCACAGCAGTGGGAAGACGCTGCTGCATCAAATCAGTTTGAAACACAGATATAAGACCACATATTCCCACCAGCCAAATCATAAGGAACATACAGGATAAAGCCATGGGAAAAGGATGATGGCACTCAGGAAATGTGTAACTCAGGAAGTGTGGATTCATTAATATTAGGAATTTCGAAATTCTGAAGGCTTTTACGCCAAAACAGCACTTGATAATCAAAGCAAATGTAGTATTTCTTATATTTAAAATCACAATTACATTGCATTATAATATCTTGCAAATATAAGGGGCAATTCGTCTTTTATTAACCTCTATTTATCTGTCATTGGAAGTTGGTATTAGCCTGTAAAGAAAATGGCATGTCTTCTGTTGCTTTAGTAGCGCTTTCTATGAGAAAATAACATTTATAAGGTTAACATATCATAAGGTTTGGGTGTTCACCAGGTAAGCAAAGATCTGTCACGGTTTGCATCATGGGAAGTGTAGTATTTAGTCTCAAACTGTATCTACTCTATGGACTAAAAGGCATAATATCTCAGACTCTGTTGCTCCATTTTTTTACCGAAAAGTCTTTGTTTATTTGGTCAATTGTGAGATCCTGGAAGTTTGATACTAAACCGATGGATACTCCTTTAATTTGAATGTATTTTCTGTCAAAATAGCACACTAGCATGATATGTATGGTTGAGTCCAACACATATTATCAAAGAAGTAAAATGGCTGGAATTAAATGTGAACAATTTGATTTAACTATAAACTGATGTAATTTCACAATGAGAAATTAACAAAATATCTTCATTTCTTCAACATGTATTATTTGAAGTCTTGTGTTTGCGTGTAGAACATTAATGCTTTGTTGTATTGCGGCTCTGACCACACCTCGGTCGGTGATTCATTCACAGTCCTTTCTGATTGGTGATCCATCATCACAAAAACACCCTGCTCTCACTGCCCTGCATCTATCAACCTGTCAACGAGATGGAGAGAAATCATTGATTGCAGACTAATAATACAAAGATCAATCAAAAGACTAAAATGCAAAGATTAATGTGGGTGTTGCAAATGGTAATAACGTAAAAAACATGAACAGAAATGACCATTGCAGTCAATAAAAGAACATGTTTTTTGTCATGCGTAGATTTCCAATGTTCCATTACCAGATATGTTATTGATGTCGATTAAACTGTCACTGAGTTAGCATACTGCCATGTAAATGCCGGTTAAGTGCAGGCACAAACACACAAGGACACACACATACTTATACACACCCCAATGAATACAACTTCAAGGCAACCAAAATAAAAAATAATTATTTTTGGGGAAAAATGCAGATAAGCCCGAAAAGGAAATGAGAGACTTCCCTTAGAAACACACCCAAACAAGTCACAGTCACAAACATACATCAAAACGAACACACAACACACACACACACAACACAAACACCACACACACACACACACACACACACACACACACACCACACACACCACACACACACACACACACACCACACACACACACACACACACACACACACACACACACACACACACACACACACACACACACACACACACACACACACACACACACACACACAACACACACACACACACACGCGCACACACACACACAATGTAAAGTATGGGTGGATACATCTATGATCTATGTCACTACACTCACTCACACCAGCCCTGATCTCTAGGGAGAGATAAAAGTTTGCAGTCATTTTGGGAGCATTAGCGCTGCTTTGGTTGACTTTCTGCCGGCTCACTGATAAAGTCAGAACAGTTACAACAACATCCTCTCCTCCTTCCCTCCCTTTCTCCCCCCCCCTCAGTTCAAACCCAACCCTCTATTTATTCCTGCCATTCTTCTTCGTCTAGCAGTAATACATACACTCGATTGTAAAGCTGGGAAGACCCAGAAATAGAAAATGGAGAATAAGATGCCTGGCCGGGGGCAATAAGATCTATTGATTCGTCTTAAATAGAAGTAAAGGAATCGATTTGGGTGGAGGTTTTCCTGGGAACGGCCCCAGTGTGGAGCTCAATAGAATGTAACAGGATTTTATTGACAGAATCCAGCAAAGTCTGGTTTTAGAGGTGGTGTAACATTATCAGTCTCTACACAATGTATAAATATTACTCATGATTATTTAAGAGGCCCTATCATGCGTGTTGGGGTTTTTCCTTTCCTGTATGGTTTGTGTGCATGTAAATGTTCTGCAAAGGCTAACATCCCCAGGTTCATATTGATATCATGTTATAAATACACCTAGGCCTACATATTGTGTTTATCATACGGCGCCTCTTAAAACTCACTTTCCATTAGTGTAATTATTATTTTTGTACAGTTACTAAGATTATTTTTCCATCACACTTGTTTTTCGAGTGTAAAACAAAAGGACAAAATAGAAGTATTAAAAAAAAAGTCAAGATCAGGTTTTCGTAAGCTATGATATTGTTATTATTGGCCGCAAATAATGGTGTAGTAACTATCTGGTATTGTGACAGCCCTTATTGCAGACTAAATAGAGTGGTGCAGGAATGAGTACTAAAACCTTGAAATGACGGTTGTGGTAAGAATCCTGAAATAAGATCTGTGGTTAACACAACCTGAAGAGATCTTTAAGTTTTGTTCTACAAAATAAATACAAACAGTAAATACCCCACTCATAAATGTCTGTAGCTTCTACAGTAGGCCTATGTGTTATTAAAAAAGCGATTGCTAACAACTAAACGTCAGCACGACAAACATTAGCCGCCTTTAGTTTAGCGGTGGTGATGCGCAGTCATGTGACCGTGATGGGGTTCGTTTATAGATTAACTTTGGCTTACTGCATTTACACTTCAAAAATCATAAAGTGGTATTAATATGTAGAGATGTGAGTATCATAAGTGTGCAGGGTTTCCCACACATACACTTTAAAGTCTATTAACGTCCGCCACCCATTTCGCTACCCATTTAGGTTTAATCCTTTTCTATCCCTCCGCGAGCACGACGCCATCTGTGATCGATTAACTACCCCTCCTGTACCTTTTCCCTCTGCTATCGCGTGAATGCGCTCCGCAGTAACTCCGCTCCACTAGCATTCCCCCCCCCCACATTTTTTCGAATACCACCACAAGTATATTTCAGATCTGTGGGAAACACTGGTGTGGGTTTGCTACAAAGCCTATTTTCTGCAATATTCTAAAATCAAATGGAAAAATCCCATCGCTTTTGTCGAGGGACCCTCACTTCAGGGTCGGCCTACACAAATACGTCATAATTGCAACGCTCTATAATGCCCGGTTGAAGATATTGCCTTTAGTGTCCAGGCGCTACAGAGAGAAGAGGTCGTCCCGAAAATAAAGCAGCAAAACAATCAATCTGAAACAACATCACGGCAGTGAGTGGGATTCCTTTTGTATGGCTTTGTCATAAAAAACACAAAAGCAGGACTTGAGAAACAATAGCCTGTGTTTGAGTGTTTGAGTCCAAAAAACACTTTTCAGTTGACAAAAGCAACAACACCTACACAACTTCAAACTAAACTCTCATCCCGCTCTTCATCCACTCTGCAAACCCAGCGTTGCCATTTTAAAGTGTCGCTTTACAGCCTCTTCTGTTGTCACATATAAGCACATACACATATAATCACACACACACATGAACATTGGCCATTCAGTCTCGTGACGGTGCAATATAAAACGTATTCAGACACTTCAGCGATCCTAACAAGAGGGCTTCTATCGCATATTTAGCTTGAAGCCATGCAGAATCTGTTATGGTGCTTCAAATGAAATGTGCAGTATTCCACAACATCAAACACTGTGACAATATTCTGACAAACCTTTTGTTGCAGATTTAGTTTTTTGAGAAATATTTTCTTTAGGAAGAAGAAATGCAACTTTGGTCTTTGACTGCAATTGTGGTTATCATCTAACATGAAGAAGCACAGGATTTGGAAAACAGGCCAAAATAAAAATGATTAAGATCGCATATATAATTCAAAACCATCCATATGTTCCTATTGTCTGCAGTTCTGTAGACGGTGTGCTTCTCTTTGGACTGCTGACCTATTTCATGATAAATACGCTTATTCATTATCTTTTCAAGAGTTAGAGGAGAAGAATAATATCACAATTATGTGCATTCAGTAATACTTAACCACGAACGTCAACAAGCGCTCTGGTCCCTCTGGTTTTAGTCTCCCGTTTCCGTTTAGTTTTGAGCTTCTTGCAAAAAACAACTCTTTTAATACCACAACATTTTAATAAATCACCAATTAAGCTGCCTTTTACTGTTGTTAAAATGTTGTGAAATGTACAACAGAAAACATTTCCTGTTTATTGATGCGATAAACTGCATTTATATTCAACGCATATATCAATATATCAAAGTACACTATACTGTATACTTAAATGTATTATGCCAATCACAGAACTGTATTAGGTTAGTTGCAAGCCATAATATTACATTTAAATAAAAACAATACTAGGTTCAACTTAATATTATTGATTTCACCTTACCTAATACAGTAATGTGAAATCTGTTGACTTAAAGGTCCCCTATTATACTGTTTTTCATCAATATATCATAGGTCTCAGATATATACAAAACATGTCTCTGAAGTGTTTGGCTCCAAATACCTGTCTGTTACTTTAGATGAAAATAAGGAGCACCCCTGAGAGGTATTTGGTTCAAAAGAACTCAATGGTGCTCTAGGAGATTCAGGTGATAAGGGGGGGGTGGGGGGGGGGGTTACCTTGGTTGGTGATTGGCTAATGGTTACACAAGCCAAAAAATCGTTATGACATCATAAAGTGGCCAAAATCTGATCAGCTCATTTTCAGACAGGTTTTTATATAGACAAAAAGTTAGCGAATCTTTTTTCCTGGAACTTTCAGAATCTCTTAACGCAGAGGGGACACATGCTGATGTATAAAATACATGAAAAAGTGGATTTTGCATATTAGGGGACCTTTAATACATTTAATTCAACGTATTAGTTCTTTCAGTGGTCACTAACCAACGCCTCTAAGCACTTACCTATGCACACACACTGTTAAAACACACACACACACACACACTGTTATCCCACACACATACACTCACCAGTCCCGAAGCGAAGAACACGGCGAGCAGTGCGAGGCAGGTTCCCATGACGATCAGCAGCAGGAACACGATGAGCGGGTGCTGCTGGCTCATCCTGTAGTAGGACTCGTACAGCCAGTCCTGGGGCTTCTCCCCCTCCACACACACCTCACCCTGGAACCCCAGGCCCCCGTCCCCCCCCAGGCTCTCGGGCCCCTCGCCACCCTCGCCGCCATCGCTCTTCTCCAGCAGGTAGCGTCCGCGGGTCCACAGAGCCTCCTGCCACATGGGGAGCGTCCTCCAGGAGGATGGTGCTGCTTTTGTTTATTACTGACCAAAACACACAGTCCACCACCTCCTAGTCCTGCTTTGTAAAAAGTTTGGTCAGCTGTGAGGGATGGATGCACGGCTGAGTGGAGGAGACACAACTTTTACCAGCATCCTCTGCCGCTCCTTCAGCTTGAGGTGACAAACTGAGTCAGGACAGTGTGAAAACCAATCTCCCTCCTCTCTGAGAAGGTGGTCAGACAGCGAAGGCGAGAGATGAGTTCCTCGTGCTTCTCCTTCTTGTTTATTTTTGGCCAGTCGGATAGAGAGCCTCTGCGTTGTAGCTCAGACCAGGCAACATGTTACTCTGCTGAGGTGCAGATGAGGAATGAGAGCTGAGGGGAGAGAGGAAGAGAGATTGTGAATAACTGGGAGGGAGGAATGAGAGGAGAGAGGGTGTGTACTAATGTGTGTGTGTGGTGGGGGAGAGCTACTGGGTAAAAGTGTGTGTGCTGTACCTCCAACAATGTGAGAATGGTGATGTGTGAGATTGAGGAGACTCGAGATGGTGTTTGCAAGATACAGCAAAAGAAGAGATTGTTTACATAAGAGAGTTGGCAGAAGAGAAGAGATGAAGAAGAAGTGTGTGTGTTTGTCAGCATGTGTGTGAGTGGTTGTAACAGCTGTGTAAAAAAGAAAAGAAAAGAGGAGCAGCAGAGTGAGGAGGGTAAGAGAATGAAATGCCATGCAGCAGCCGGCAACGAGATAAAAAGACGAGCAAGAGAAAAACACAAGGAAAGGGGGGAGGACGGGGAGGAAGAGGAAGAAGAAACAAAGTCAGGAAGGAAAAACCTCAGGAGACAGACAGAGAGTGGGAGGAAGAGAGACCCGCGCTTAGGAGGGGGGGGAGAGAGATCTGGTAATGAGTGAAAGTTTGAGAGCGGCAGTAACTGTTGTGTCAGCGCTGGGAGTTAAATAGAATCTGACGAGCCAAATTCCCAATATTCCTCCTCCTCCTCCTCCTCCTCCTCCTCCTCCTCCTCCTCCTCACCACTTTCATTTGTGTCCCTTTTTTATCCGACTTCTGTTCTGCACGACAGGTTCCATCTCGTCCATTTTGCCAAGCTACATGTGATGCTCCCTGAAGTGTGAAGACGGCCATGCCACTTCATTCTGTCAAGTTTGCTTTCAGCACGCTAACCACACAGAGTCAAGTCAACATACTGTAATATAAATATAACTGGAACTGGAGGTCACTTTGAGAAACCACAAACGACGCAATTACAGCGTTATAAAAAGATTGTTTACTTTATCAAAATAAAAATAGCATGTGCCTCTGAGCATTTTCTCATAGGCTTCGATACAATCTGAATTATGTTGGCCCCCTGCTGGCTATTAGAGAGAATGCAGGTTATAAAGTACTTCTGCATTGGCTTCAATTTTCAGACCCAGATCCATTTCTTTTAAATATGAAATGCTCTTGAAGCGTACCATGAGCGGAACACATAACAATGAAATTAAATGAAAGCTGTATTTGAAAAGTTAAAGAACCATCAAAGTTAGCGTAACATAGACATCTACTTAATTTTGAGAGAGACCATCTTTTTGTTGAGATTTCTTCCACAAAACTCAAAATACCAACCTCTATAAACTAGAACTAGAAGAAAACATGGCAACCTATCCAACATTTGGACCAAAGAACTGAACAACCAAAAGCCCTGCCGCTAGCTTTGCAACACAAATGCACTTTTAGCAGTCTTTAACAGTGCTTGTGTTGCCTTGTTTCAAAACAGTTGCACACATGATGTAGTCAGGACATTATTAGAAATAAATGAAAAATCCCATGTGATGGATTGACACGCGCCAGGATCAAAGTATTTTCTACAATGCATTATTCAATGTAATCAAATAGCATAAAGAAAACAACTAGGTATCATGAACTCTGATTCAACACCACCACTAACTACAGTCAGAGAATTGTCTGGACATTTCAGGGCCAGTTTGCTGCAGAAATGGGTCAAGAGCATCACATCCTCAGTGTCAGTGACCTCAGAGAACGACTCAATGTTATCAGGATGCTGCTGTAAGAGATGAGGCCGTGTGGAAGAGCAGGAGCCCAAATATTTATTTTAGAAAGACGGCAGAGAGATAGGAGGGGATGACTGACGCCAAGAGTCACGCATTGCAGTAACCCAGATTCCCTCTGACAAGATGATAGCTGTATGACATGAAGTGTGATGTATTTACAGACAATCACTGTTGCTCATTCTGCCTCTTGAGAGTCGGCGTCTTTTTAACCCCGAGGAAATTGGTGAGAATCTGTTTCATTGCCATCAAATCCCCCTTCTGGTGGTAACAGACAACATGTGATGAGGTCTTAATCTGCAGTGTTTGGTGTCTTTTTGTGTGTGTGTGTGTGTGTGTCTTTCTGTCTGTCTGTCTGTCTGTCTGCCTGTCTGTCTGCCTGCCTGTCTGTCTGCCTGTCTGTCTGCCTGCCTGCCTGTCTGTCTGCCTGCCTGCCTGCCTGCCTGTCTGTCTGTCTGCCTGTCTGTCTGTCTGTCTGTCTGTCTGCCTGTCTGTCTGTCTGTCTGTCTGTCTGTCTGTCTGCCTGCCTGCCTGCCTGCCTGCCTGTCTGCCTGTCTGTCTGTCTGCCTGCCTGTCTGTCTGCCTGTCTGTCTGCCTGCCTGTCTGTCTGCCTGCCTGTCTGTCTGCCTGTCTGTCTGTCTGTCTGTCTGCCTGCCTGCCTGTCTGTCTGCCTGCCTGTCTGTCTGCCTGTCTGTCTGCCTGCCTGTCTGTCTGCCTGCCTGTCTGTCTGCCTGTCTGTCTGTCTGTCTGTCTGCCTGCCTGTCTGTCTGCCTGCCTGCCTGTCTGTCTGTCTGCCTGTCTGTCTGTCTGTCTGTGTGTGTGTGTGTCCCATATTGCAATATCTCATAATCCTTCCTGCTACGTTGCCTTGTGCATTGTGATCTAATTAGGTCTGCCCTGACAAAGCAACGACAACATTAATTAACTGAACTGAGCTTGTTGCATGCAAACACACACCCATAACAGTTTAGGAGTGTGTGTGTGTTGGTCATTGTGCATGCAGCATAAACTGCTTTCCTTTATTTAACTTGTCCTTTGCACAGTGTCATAAATGCTGGGGTTTTTTCAGGAGCCCTTGGGCAATGTTACTCAAATTCGGGGATTCCCATTCTTTGCTACCCTAACTAACAAACAAACACACACACACACACACACACACACACCACACACACACACACACACACACACACACACACACACACACACCACACACACACACACACACACACACACACACAGATAATTTACTATAACGCCTGTTTTAGACACGCTGTCAGAATACATCACATTCATATGTGTGGCTTTATTCTGCTATTAAAGGGACGGTCTATTTATATTAACTCGTATTCTCCATCCCATTAATAACAGGTGCAGTTATGCTAACCACCTGCTTCCCACTCTACACACACACACACACACACACACACACACACACACACACACACACCACACACACACACACACACACACACACACACACACACACACACACACACACACACACACACACACACACACACACACACACACACACACACACACCACACACACACACACACACACACACACACACACACACACACAGCGCCAAAGGCATTGACAGAATGAGAGCGCATCGAGGGAGAGTCGCCTTAACACACTAACTCTGCATCAACACCTTCCCACTTACAGACAGGGGCACAAGCAGATGGAGAGGACCCTATGCTGCCTTCATTTGCCGTGGGAAATACTGCAACTATAGGATGAGCATGCATAACCATAGTGAGACTGATGTCTGTCACTAGTTTTAATGTTAACACTGTTTCTGTGGATTTCCCACCATGATGTGTCCCTACTGTGAGATGTTATCATGCTTTAATGTTCAAAAAGCTCTTTATTTTTCTCATACTTCCTGAGCTGCAGCACCTCTTTTCACCCTCTGTCTGAAACCAGAGCCCAGTCTGCTCTGATTAGTTAGCTGAACGGCTCTCTTGTGACTTGTCAACGCTTAGACCTGTCATGTAAAATGTGTTCAAATGCTAGCCAATTAAATTGTGAGTGTTAAATGTAACTGTTCCTGAGGTAAACAAAGGAGTCCAATGGAGACGTTTCATGCAGGGGGGGAAGTGTGAGGGAGAGAAACTCCCTCTAAAGGGAACACAGGGATGATAGCCTGTGCAGACCATTTACATGCACAAAAACCTATATAACACAGTACAGGAAAGGCAAACCCCCAAAAAACACTTGCCTGCTGCTCGAAATGAGGTAAGTTTGTGGGCCAGAAAATCCAAACAATTACCTAAACGAAGCTACAAAGGGTATACTCTTAAGGTTTTTGGCTGAAAATCTATGGGTTTGTCACTATTAGGGGCGGTGGTGGCGAAGTTGATAGGGACTTGGCTTGGCAACTGGAAGGTCACCAGTTCAAGTCCCGGCAAGACCAAGTGCTACCGAGGTGTACCTGAGCAAGGCACCGTTCCCCACACTGCTCCCCGGGCGCCGTTCAAAATGGCAGCACACTGCTCCTAACACTAGGATGGGTCAAATGCAGAGAAACAATTTCCCCACGAGGGATTAATAAAAGTCCATCTTAATCTAATAAAACCACGTTGAACATTTTACATAATATAATCTTACATTTTACATAAATATAATCTGTTCAATATTTTATATTTTATATTCCATATGTCATGTATGTATATATATATTTGTATATATAATATCTACATGTATATTTTCTATTTTATTTTCATTCTTGTTTTATTGTAAAATGCCTTGTCTTTTATGCTGCTGCAACAAAAACAATTTCCCAAATTGGGATCACTAAAGTACCATCTTATCTCTTATCTCTTATCTTATCTTATACAGCGATACACAAATAATTATATCACATGATCCAATCCAAAACAATAATCAGTGCAGCTTTAATAATACGATGGATACTTTTTGTTTTGTGGGCACACTAACCCCCAAATGTTTCAATTCAACTTGAATGAAAGTCTGACTGTTGGGACACATTTTGTATCCATATGCTGAATTGGTCATGGTCTATTCCTGATGGAAGCTGATGCTAGCCTGAGGTGTAAAGTGACAGCTGCGTCTGACCCTCACAAAGGCTTTGCAGTGGAGATAAAGGCCCTCTTTCAGATCTGCTAAATTGCACATGTGTCTGTTCCTGTTCAGTTTCAGTGTGTTGAATTTCCTCTGTCTGTTTAAGCATATTTGAGCGTGTCTTTGGTAATCAAATGAGTAATTAGGATGCACCATGCTGGCAGGCCTGCTGAGAGAAATGTTCAACGTGTCACTTTTTTAAAAAGACCGAGCAGTATGAGCTCAGGAGGAACAGAGGAAATGACAATTGGATTGAAGCTCGGTTTCTTCTGTCGCCGTTTTAAGTGTACCATTAACAGCAAAACAACATAGTCTCACACCCACTAAAACTGTCAGAAATCAGTATATAGACTGAAGTCACATTTCCCCGTTTGCTTATGTGAAATCAAGAGGGAGAAGCATGCATTTTCAGGTCGATTCAGAACCCGCTCTTCGGCATCCATAATGTACACTGTTGGAGATTTTGATGGCTAGAGATGATTTGTGTTGGCAATATTGAATTATTGCTCAAAATGGATTTGAACTCCAATGCAGCTGCAAACGACAATCACAAGGGGACTGACGGTGTGCTAAACATTTCGCTGATTCCCCACATTGACGAGAGAAAACAGGAAATTCATCGCCTTACTGAGTCTATTCCAACCCCAAAGGTGATTAAAACACACTGAGATGACCTAGATACGTAGCAATCAAGATAGGAAGGTGGGAAGCAGAGAGAGACACCGAGAGATACCTCCCACACTGAGAACTCCTGATTCCTCATTAGGACGAACACTGTGGGATCCATTAAGTACGAAGAGCAATGATTTTCTCAATCAAACCTAGTGATTTCCTACCGCACCGTGCTCTATACTCAAAGCCTGTTTTGCATTTGATCAATTGACAAAAACGCCTTATTTGGAAGAAACACAAAGTATTGACAATTTGTATTCACAAAATGCCAAACTAATGAGGCTTTTAATTGCCTTTGATTGCTATTGTTCAGGGTATCCTAACAAGGCTGGCTCAAAATTCTGTTTGGCTCAAAATCTTGAGAAATGGATGATTGTCGAGTTAAGACTCCCCGGAGCTCCACAGCATCAATAAATTACCAGCAGGATTAATGTGAAGTGTGTATGATAATTCAGTAAAGTAAAGAGGGATTTATCTCCTCTAATCCCTTTTTTATAACTGTCAGCCGTGTACAAATTATAAAATGAAACAACCTAGGAAGGAAGATTCATTCGATTGTTAATATGCAGATATTCTTGGCCAGCAGAAACAACTTGGAAACATATCACTGACATTTATTCAGTTTTAAAGGGGCCCTATTATGCTAATTTTCAGGTTCATATTTGTGTGTTGTGCCTCTTATGTGACATGTCTCCATGCTTTAATGTTCAAAAGCTCTTTATTGTTCTCATACTGCCTGTGCTGCAGCACCTCTTTTCACCCACTGTCTGAAACCAGAGCCCAGTCTGCTCTGATTGGTTAGCTGGCTCTGTCAATCACTTAGAGATGTCCCATCCCTTAGCCTATCACGTACAATGTGTTGAAGTGTTACATAGTGATGTCATTATGTTACAAAAGTAAACAAAGTAGTCCAATGGAGGCGGGTGTGTAGGAGAGAAACTCCCACTGGAGGGTCATTTGGGATTTTAGCCTTTGCAGACCATTAACATGCACATAAAGCTATATAACACACTACAGGAGAAAACTAAACAAAAGCAGAAGAGGGCCTGTATAAGATTAACTTTTTGTTCAGTTTTAAAGAAAAATCTGTCTTTTTGATGCTAAATTCTTAATTATGTGACCCAATCAGTTTCTTAGTGCCTTGGAGTGACCTTCGATAGCACTTTTAAATTCGACAAACAGGTCAGCACCGTAGTCAAATCCTGCTTTTTTCAAATAAGACTATTGGCCAAGACCAAGTCGTTTTTATCTTTTAAAGACCTAGAAAGGGTTATTAATGCCTTTGTTACCTCGAGACTGGACTATTGCAACGCTCTGTGGGTATGGACCAGGCCTCAATTAAACGCCTGCAGCTAGTCCAAAACGCAGCTGCACGTCTTCTGACTGGCTACAAAAAGCGTGACCACATCACCCCAATTCTGGCCTCACTGCACTGGCTTCCAATTCGGTTCTGAATTGATTTTAAAATCCTTTAATTTGTTTTCAAAGCCCTAAATGGGCTGGCTCCGGCCTATGTAGCCGAACTCCTCCATCGCTACACCCCTGGTAGCGCTGGTAGTGCCCAAGACCAGGCTCAAAACCCGAGGACACCAATCCTTCGCAGCAGCTGGCCCCAGGCTCTGGAACAGTCTGCCCCTTCATGTGAGGTCGGCCCAGACACTAGGGTTTTTTTTAAATCCACACTAAAAGCACACTTCTTCTCCCTGGCCTTCTAGTCAGAGCGGAGCATGACACCTGACTATTGCCTGTGTTATTGTTTTTTACATTTCTTTTGTAAATGATTGTCTTTTATTGTGATTGTAGTAATGTGTTTTTATTACATGTACAGCACTTTGGCTAGACCAAAAATCGCTTTTAAATGTGCTATATAAATAAAACCTGATTTGATTTGATTTAGTGTGTCTACTGTTTGGTGCGGGGCAGGTATTTTAGCAATAATTTTGTAAAAGCTGCAAACAGAACGAGAGAGTGAATGAAAACAGTAAAGGTGGGGTTGAGCTGCAGAACTGTGTGATATCTCCCCGGCTTGTTCAAACATGACACAATGTTATTTAATCCTTCGTTACTATAGAAATATGGATTATAACAGCTCTCACAGCTCATATGCAAACTGTAAATATGGGAATCATTAGGGTACTAAGTCCATTATGAGCAGATGGTCAGACAGGAGCCTCATCTGTCTGTACTCTGCTCTTCTTCTTCAAACAACAATCAAACCAGAGTATGGATGAAGAAAATCACTGATTCACAAGAGACTAATTCATTGACATTGAGAAGTGTTAACTTGTTTAATTTTGCGATTGCTGATAATTGTCAATATACAGTAGTTAAGTGCATTTCTAAAATATATATATTTGACATATGATTTCTTTAAATTACTATTTCTATTTCTGATTCTTTATGAAACACAGCCCTTATCCAAGCTGAGGAAACAGGTTCAGTTTGCCTGCAAATACAAAGACAGGCTCTGACTTGTCTCTGGTTTGAACTTTAATACGTGTCACCCTGAGAGCACCCAGAACACTAATCCAAATGTCTCACCTTTGAGCAGGTAGCTGGTTTCAAATGGAAAATTACTCACTTTTTGGGCCCCTTTTTAGCTTCACCCGAGGCGTTAGGTCTAATCCTCTGAAGTTCACCTCTATTACTGTTCAGGAGGTCACACCAGTGGAGTGCGTCAGGTGCTTCAGAGCTGGAGACAGGTGGCAGACAGTACATGTAATCCTGAACCAAACATACACACACCTGACAGCCACTGTATATCCACTGTAAAGCTTAACACCTCTATATTTGGTTTAGGGGTTTAAACGTACAGAGGACAGACGGTTAAGCAACTCAGTCATTTTATGTTCCTCCTAATCCAGCACCAACAGAAGTACATGTGCACCACCCAGTGTTGAGGAGAAGAAGCCCATGTTAATGAAGAAATAAGAGCCTCAGACACTCAGTATAGGATTTAGAAGATCCATGAACCGTGTGAGGGTAATTAGAGACAGATACTAGAGTCTTCTGAGAATTAGCAGCTTTTAAAGGAATAGTTTGGATTGTTTTGTTGTGGGGTTGTATGAGGTGTTGGTGTATTGGCATGCCACCAGTTTGAAGAAACAGATAGGCGCACATAAAGGAAATCCACGCCATGTTGTGTTGTTTACATGGGTTGCACCAAAATGTCATCTAACTTAAAATCCTCAGTACCAGTGTAATTCTGCACTATATTTGGAATGGTTTCAACTGCTTTAATGTGCTATCGCCAGCCTTCTCCAACGAGGAACTGAAACACTGAATATAGGCTTCAAAGCAACCAGACTCCATCGACAAAACAGTAATTTTACCGTGTAGAACACAGGAGATGGTGGTTTAAGGCTGCCTTCAATAGTTACATGCGTCTGTGTCATATTTTGTGTTTTAAAGCAATGGTTCACATGTGTTTCCTTCTAACTACCTCTTTTGTATCAACGAGTTAACTGATGACCCCTGTTTTAGTGACATTTAATGGATATTTCCTGGTAATATATTCAATGACAGTGACAAACAAGTCTGTGTGAAAACCTAAAAAGTGAAAGCAACACTCGTAAAAACGAGCAATTTAGAAGAATTTTGAGCAGAATATTTGCTGTGAATATTGCAGGGGGAACTTTTAATAATCTCTTTGTATTTCGCTTTTTTGTTGTTGAATTTCAAACTAGTCTTAGATATGTTTTCTTTCTTTTGAAAAATGCTGTGTTTTTGTTCTCCCTGGCACTTCTTCTATTGATCTAATAACTTTTCTACCTAAAACACTTTTAGTCAAAAAGCTCTTGCGACCCCTAGTGGGGGTAGAGACCCTCATGTTGGGATCCACTGTTGTAAATGGTTCGAATTCAGCAAAGTCCCACAATATTACAAACAAACGACAACAGCAGACAAAAAACGTGTGTGTTCTGCAAAGTACAATTGGTGTTTTTCTCAATGGAGTCTGGTGTATTTAAGGCGAGCATAGATAACAGCGTACAGAATGTGATATACAGACTATGGATAAGTACCGCATACTACTAAAAAAACTTTTCCTTTAAAAGCTGAATATTACTTTTAGGACTTGTGGAGACCGACACATAGGATAAGGGATTATTAGACTTACATTCACCCGTTGGCCAGTAAAACGACTTCATCTGAAAGGGTATATAAACAGTTTGCATACATTATGAAAACTATGTAGAATAACAATGGGTCATTTATGAGTTTAGAGTTACACGAAATGTATTAAAGGTCCCATGTCATGCTTTTCCGGTTATTACCCGTCCCTTGTGTGTTATGAAGTTTTTTCTGCATGTAAACGGTCTGCAGAGTCACAAACCCTCAAAGTACACCCTGTAGCGAGTAAAACTCGAACACAGAAAATACCTGTCTGCTGCCCCAGAACGCCTCGTTGGACATTTTTCTTTTTCCATTTTTTTTCTTCCTGGATATAGTGACATGACCAAACCCAAATGGACCCATTGGTCCGTGGAGACACACACACACAGGGGGGGGGGGGGGTGGCTGGTGGAGCCTCGCTGATGGGGGCAGCCCCCTTAGCAATTGCAAATACTGACTTGAGCCCCACCATAGGGGTTAGCCCTACCATAGATTATCCAACAAAAAGAGAAAACCAATGTGAGTTTGGAAAATTGCACAATATAAATCTATTTGAGTAGACCTCAACAATGGAATTATGATCAGTAGAAATAACCATGACATGGGACCTTTAATGTAGCTCTGAGCACCCTTATTTTTCACTGTCAATTAAAAAAAACACCCACTGACTGGCAGTTTTAAAATGTTTATTAAAAAATAAAATAGAAAAAAATATATTTACATACAAATGTCAAAATACCAACCAAAAAAAAACCCAACCACGAGCTGGGCAGTGGGTCCCTCTGTCCACCGGTAGCTTAGTGTGCATTCAGAGGGCCACTGCTCACAGGAATCAGCCAGGACAAAGAGGGGCTGCCGCTCTCTCTAAACAGCAGCCGCCAGTTTAAAATCCCTCATTGTGTTGCAACGAGGGGTTGTATATCACTGCATCTACGTGTACGTGTGCACGCTAAAATCTCAACGGCCCCGGCTGTCTCTCTGATGCTTCCATTACCCGGCGTTAACACTTATCTGGAGAATCAGAGCACAAGCTAAACCGCTGAGATTTTAATCCGTACAGACTTCTTCGGATACTGCATGTCAAGTCTTTGCTGTGGAGATGCTAATCTGTCAACAACCGTCTTTTACCAATTTTATTGCCAGCCTCTTAATCAATGCTTATTCTAATCTCTAAAAGCTAACATGGCTGCAGTTTGAAACTACATCCTGGTTCTTATCCAATTTATTTAAGGGCTAGGATTTCATGTAACTGAGAGTTTCATGCACCAAAGCGACGATGGAAGCTGTTTTTTTGTCAAATAATTGAATGAAAATGGGGTTTCTTAAGGTAGAGGTGATGATTAGCTCATCATCTGCGGTCAAATCAGAAAGCCTTCATTTGAGAAATGATGCCAGGAGCAGTTTTGACTGACGGACAGAGTTGCCATGGTTTTAAAAGAGAAAAGGTAAACGTAAATATTTTAACAGCACTGTAGAATAGTTTTTGGACACTTTCTGAAGTGCACCTGCAGAGGGCCAGTCGCTCTCTGGGTGCACCTGCTCATGAACCGTCTAATTTATTAAAAATAAAAAAAACTTGGTGTCAAGTCATGAGTCTCGATACTTTCTCACACACATTTCACTTTGTCACGCACTACACAGACCCAGACATTAACATCCTCCATTCCTTACATTTCACTGATGTAGAAAACTAGACTTTGAAACGTTTTGGGGCCTTCATACAAACACAACGATGGGGCGGGGGGGGGGGTTTCACATGAGATGGCTTACGAGTCTTGACAGTCAGTAACATCAGTCCAACAAGCAGTGTTTGTCATGTGGAGGAAAAAAAGACCCAAAGGGAGAGACAAGAGTTGACACAATAATCTGAATAATCCACTTGCATAGTAATAACACCAGCGTGTGTGTCGTGTTCGGGGCGAGTCACAGCCTTCGACAGTGTGTGTCTCACAGGAAACGACGAACACACACTCCAAGTAAACACAAAGAAAGGCATTGCAAACAATTAGCGGAAGTACCTGGCAATCAAAATATACACAAGATTCCTGAACGGAATAAAAATATAATTCCCTTTCACTGGGGTCATAGGTTCAGGATGACCCCCCTCCTCCTCTCCTCCATCTCCTTTGTCTGGGAGCATAGAGGGGAAATCTTATCGTGAGCATCTTAGTGTTGGTCTGCACTCTTTTACAGCTGCGGACAAGGGCTGGCCTCAGCGCTGGGATCAGTTTTCCAACAAATAGGTCCCTCGACCAGAGAGACTACAAGGATTTCTCTGTGACCCTCTTTCGCTAATCTTAAATCAGATACGCTGTTGCTTTCTTGGTCGCAACCCTCTTACAACATGTCATAAAAAGAGACCAGCAAAAAAAGAGGACATAAGTTTAACAGGCCGAAATTCTCCAATGTATGGAAACGTTCCCTTAAAAATCCCCTCTGAGAGAAATGGCCAACCGATCCACACTTACGGAGAGATACAAAAAACACACAATCTCAAGGTGGCACTGCTAAATCTGCTCTTATAGACCAAATCAGAATTACACCCTCTCCTCTTGTTTTTCAGGATTTCCCATGTTGCAATTTCCCATCACCCTACTTCCCTCCAGGATGCCTTAGACCAACTGGGCTGAGGAACAAAACTTCCAGGAGGAATTCCTTGTTAACCTCGCCCCTTTCCCACAAGACGGACGAAGGAAAGCGGAAGGAATATAAAGGAAAAAGCTCCCTATCCCTTTAAACAGAGAGAAGAGAAGGAGGAGGGGGTCTGAACGGGGGTCCATCTCAACCTGATCAAACACAGCGCACACACTCACATAAACAACTATGGTACACACACTCCAGAAAGGCTGCCCCAGGAAAGGATTCGTAAACAAAAATTTAAAACTCTACAAAAATAATACAACTGTATAAAAATGCCTTTACATATAAACACACAAAATTAAATAAGCATTTACTTTAGTTCCCGGAAGAAAAATAACATTATTGCACAAATGAAACGTTTGTTCTTAAGAGTATAAACTGTAAAAAAAAATATAAAAAAAGAACCAGAGGCAGCTTGGCTGCAGATGAGGTCAGGTGAACTTGGCAACGGCGTCACCACCAAGTCAGTCAAGAATTAACAAAACAATAACAGTGAGAGACCTGAAACCAAGATGAGGAAGAAATACTGAAAGGACCATAATACTGAAAACCTATAAGAAGTCATGCAGAAATGGAAAGGTAGAGATTTTAGGAAGAAGATGCTGAGGGCTGTCGTTCTGTGTGGCAGCAGCCCGGGGTGTGAAACTGCTGGTCCTCGGTCCGTCCTCCTCAGAGACCGACGGGGGGGTTTGCATCCAGAGAAAAGGGAGCAGAAGGGGGGGGGGGGGGTGGGGGGGGGGGGAGGAGTGGTTTCTATCTGCTGAGGCTAACCGGGAGGCTCTCCCTCTTCCTGCGCCGCCACGTGTTGCGGTGATACTGTGTGTGAGAGTGAGTGTGTGTGTGTCCGCGGTTCACCAGCACGGGGTTGCTGACCAGCGGAGGGTTGTGGAAGCCCTTCACGTTGAACTTGATGCCATTCTGAGGAAAGGGGAAAGTGGGGGGGAGATTAGAGAAGAGAGACAATTAATAAATACATCTAACATATTTACTGATGTTGCACAGGCCAAGAAATTACATTTAAAAAAAAATATTCACTTCTAGACCTAGTATGTTTTTCTTGAATAAAACGTTATTATTTAATATTAGTCATACTTTAATAAGCCAGCAAGCTGTAAGGACTAAACCAAATGAAGCTCTAATCAATCATGTCCCTATTTTTGAGTGTGTGTGTGTATGAGACAAAGTTTGCCTTGATGGTGCATTTGAGTGTGTGTGTAGGTGTGTGTGTGTGTGTGTGTGTGTGTGTGTGTGAGAGACAAAGTTTGCCTTGATGGTGCGTTTGAGTGTGTGTGTAGGTGTAGGTGTGTGTGTGTGTGTGTGTGTGTGAGACAAAGTTTGCCTTGATGGTGCGTTTGAGTGTGTGTGTAGGTGTGTGTGTGTGTGTGTGTGTGTGAGAGACAAAGTTTGCCTTGATGGTGCGTTTGAGTGTGTGTGTAGGTGTAGGTGTGTGTGTGTGTGTGTGTGTGTGTGTGTGTGAGACAAAGTTTGCCTTGATGGTGCGTTTGTGTGTGTGTGTGAGACAAAGTTTGCCTTGATGGTGCGTTTGAGTGTGTGTGTGTGTGTGTGTGTGTGTGTGTGTGTGAGACAAAGTTTGCCTTGATGGTGCATTTGAGTGTGTGTGTGTGTGTGTGTGTGTGTGTGTGAGACAAAGTTTGCCTTGATGGTGCGTTTGTGTGTGTGAGACAAAGTTTGCCTTGATGGTGCGTTTGAGTGTGTGTGTGGCATCCGGCTCCTACCTTGTGTGTGTGGCTGGACAGAGGCAGGGGGCAGGAGGGGGCGGGGGCATGAGCGTGGGCGTGGGGGTGCATGTGGAAGAAGGGGGGGAGTCCGGTGTCTATACACACCTGTCTGCCAGGTATGGAGTGCATTGCTAGACCACCGGGCAGCTGGACGCGAGCCTGGGGGACGGAGGGGGAAATGATTCGTTACGGGGGGGAGCAACAACATCTAGCAGGGTTTCTAGACCATGTTAAACATCAAATTAAAGTACTTTCAATGCACAATTCCTTCAAATTCAAAGACCTAACCAGGCAAAATTGAGGCACTAATCAAGGTAATAACATCCTTAAGGTTAAAAACAAAATATTCCCATTCTTATATAAAATGTGCAGATATCAATAACTTTTACTGATATAAGTCTAATCATGTTTTTGTTCAGAAACTTTAATTCCCGTTCAAATTCAAAGACCTTCAAGCATTAAGGGACCTTAGCTTAGCATGGCTAGCTATTCTTGATTCAATCTCATTTCTGGCTTTAGCTATGACTACATATTTAGGGTTGATGGAGAAGCTACGATGGGAGCTTAGCCTAGCATGATAACTCTTATCTCCATTCAGAAACAAATTATTTCAAAACGTTTTGCTTTCCCACTTTGGATAGACTTGACAAAACAATACTTTTTATATTCTAATCTATATCATTGAGAAGATATTTTGGACACATTCATTGCTATTAAATCACAGCAACATATGTTCATTTTGGGTTCATCTCACTGAAGTAACCAAAATGGATTCACTGCTTTTGGTGTGTCACCCCTGGTGGCTGTAGCATACCCAGCATGCCTACCTGTGAGCCTGGATGCAGGAGGAGGTGGTGCCCCCCCATGCCGTGCTTCATGTTGAGGCACGGGGGCAGAGCTAGCCCCATAGGCGGGAAAGAGGGGAAAGGTGGCATGGTGGGCGGAGGGACGGGACACGGCAGCGCTGAGTCCGAGTCCTTTCAAACGACACCAAAAAGAAGAGATAATGAGTATGTCACTTCTGCACGTCTCCGTTTAAATACCACAGTGTAATTAGATCCAACGGGACGTGCTTCTGATTGATAGGTTGGAGAGTATGAAAAATGTTAAGCTGCATGTAGCTTCATCAGGTGGGTGGCAGTGTTTATACATTATGATGGATGTCAAGTTCATCACATCAAATTGTAGTTGTGTATATCATAGAGGTAAAACTGGTTAGGCAACGGTTAGTCTTTGATGTTTCATACCACCACCAGTGTTGTCTGTAGACATCATTATATATATACGGGATTTATTTTAAATGACAAATATTGTATCGTAAGGTGTGTTAAGACCAAGTGTGTAGCACATTTTTCAGAAGGAGCACAGAAAGTCAATGCAAAGATGGAAATACTCCCAAAACATGACAGTGACTATCATTTGAGTGCTTCTACAGTTTGTGTGTTTGTGCTTTCTTACGTTGTCTGATCCCGATAGTGAGGAGACGGAGGAGGCCGAGGAGTGCTGCTGGGGGCTGGAGATGGACATGGGGGAGTCTGCGCTGTGGGGAGACCCCGAGTCCCTCTGCTGCTCCTCCAGCCCGACCCCCCCACTGAGCTCTGGCTCCTTGGGAGGGGAAACTGCAAACAACAAATAAGACATTTAACGAATTATACATAAAACGTTTTTGGGTCAAATGTATGAACTTTTTTAAAATACATTTCTTCTTAAAACTCAATAAAAAGATTAGATTTTAACAAAAAAACATTTATAGGCATAACATTATTTACTCTGTACTCCCCCTACAGTCTTAATGACGTACAGCACTCTTCCCTCATCGTTATAAAATGTCATATTAAAGTCTGAGGGATCGTACCTCTGTTGTCTGTTCGCACCAGATCCCTGCCCCCCCCACTTCTTAATGATCCATTCCCTGTAGTCGATCACTTCCTGGGTCAACCTGATGATCCTCCCCATGGTGCTGCAGGACGGAGAAACAGATGGGTTTTAAAAAAAGAGCACAACTTTTATCCAGGGTATCTTTTTTTTAAACTGTTGAATGGATTGAGTAGAAACCTTTCAGAGTCTGTGTTGGGGTACGAGCGAGCGAGCGGGGACACGGCGTGACTCAGGACGATGTAGGCGTAGTCGAACACCTGCTTGACGTGCATGGCACCATAGGAGCCCCTCCCCACATCATTACCTGCATGGAGCAAAGACATAGACAACAACACAATAGTTAATATTTATGGGGAAAGATGGCTAAGTAAGCTGTGTGCCACTCAAGCTTTAATTTAGTTATTCTTAACTCCACGCTTGCTGTTAGACTCACTCAAAATCATTAGTTTGGTTTATGTAGTGCTGTATTGAACTCAGGGATCAACTTCAAACATTTGCCAAACTGTGTGAACCATTGACATTAAAGCCATTATGCAGATTTGTTAAAAAGGTTAGCATCTTTCAAATGATGTAATGGCATAGGGTTGTTTATGTACAAATCTCTAACATCCAGGTGCTGTCTATGTGTTTCTTTTATTACTCTGTGTGCTATCTTTATTTTTTTAAACTACCACCAGATGTCCCCAAAATGAGGAATTTTCAAATCCTGATACATTGTATAAAATGATATGAACATGTGTGCTCATATAGGTCAAGTATTCCTCAGTACATTCGGAGGTGGCTGGTGAAAAGGGCACATTTCTACAAGTACACTGAATCTCTAGTAGGTCTATAAAGTCTATCTGTTGATCATGCCTCCTCTTTAAATCAAATTTAAAAAATGACATGGCACTGAGTGACACAGTTTTAACACTTTGGTTGCAATAAGGATAAACATTTAGCTTATTCTTCTTCTTTGTCCTTTTTCACGAGTAAAGTGATTTTAATCAGTTTTGTTACAATGCAGCTATTAATAAAAGGTAATCAATACCCTTGGTAACTTTTGTATTTCAGGTGAAAGATAGATATGTCAGTACCATTTGTTACCAGTAATCGACACACACACACCTGGGAGCAGCGGGTCCTCTATGCAGAGCATGGATGGTCTGTATCCATTTGTCATGGACTTCATGATCTCCTCTTTGGCCAAGTACCCGCCCCTATTTTTGATACGAATCCCTGTTTTCAAGTAGTTGAAATGGCGGCCGTACAACTCAAAGAACTCAATCAGCAACACGCCCAAATTCTCGTTGGGGTTCCTGGCGTCGATACGTGGATGGAGCTGAAAGAAAGAGCAATGGGAGAACTGATTAGTATGGATTAAAAAAAAAAAATTACTATGCATTAGTAATGATTACTATTGATATCTGTCAACACTGGATATGTCTGAAGCTAAGTGCTACTACAAATTCTCCTATGAATGCTACTTTCATTAGCTAGCACATCCTGCACTGGGCTACTTCTTTTACATCACATGTATTTTTCAGGGAGGTGTCTGCATCGTCCTGTACCTGTAGAAAGCTGATGACCATGAGGATGAGGCTGTAGGAGCTGATTCCCCCGGTGAAGACTTCGTTAAGATCCCTCTGCAGCAGAAACTGCTTCAGGACAAAGATCAGGTAAGGCAGCACCGGATACATCTGAGGGAGGAAGAAGATTTAGGTATGAGAACGCTTTATCTGTCAACCTCTGGATTAGGTAACGAAAGAGAGGATGTCTGTTTGACCCCGGTTCCATTTATAGTCAATAAGGAAGAGTGGGGGTGTCTAGTGAGTTGTGAAGAATTAAATGAGCTTGAGATAGGACAAGACCAGTGGCGGTTCTAGAACATTTTACATGGGGTGGCAGAGGGGGGGCAAGAGGTCATGCCAGGGTGGCGGACAGTACGTGGTTAAATCATGCCCTAACACACGTGTTCTTAATGCACAAGAGAAACAAGGTGTTCAGACAATAGTGTAAAACAGCAGACAATACTCATGATACCCTAGAATTCTGTTTACTGTAAGTACAGTCAAAGTACTTGGTTATAATTAAGTACACAAATGACATCACCCATCTCTTAAGAGAGCTAAAGGTGACACATTTCAATAAATATGTGTCAATACTAAGTGCTGCTAGATTGTGCTGCTGTGATGGAATATTTATGCAAGGAGAATACAAACATACCATGTGGTTCAGCTGGAGTCTCATCTGCCTCCTGATCACTGCCTCTGTCCCTCTTTCTGACACTTCCTCTTTATTCCTCACATACATTTCTTCTTCTTCACTAATGTCTTCATCTCCTCCTGGCTTCCTCCTGCTCTGACCCTCCTGGTCTCTTCATCTCCTCCTGGCATCCTCCTGCTCTGACCCTCCTGGCCTCTTCAGTGAACTCTCTTTTCCTTTTCCTCTTTCTGTTCGTCCTGATCACTTCTCAGATATGTCTTTTTGTTGTTGTTGACTCACTCCAGCTACTCTGGCCTGCAAGAGTCTTCTTGGGAAAAGCACTGGTACAAATGCTTGTATAACTTTACACGTTAGGGCCATGTAGCTAATAAGTAGCATAGCCTATAATCAATATAAAATCAGAAAGTATTTATCAAACGCACACAGGCAGCCGTGTTTAGACCCAGTTTGACGGTAAAGGATGTATCCTGGTTTAATTTATCTGGCCTCATGGCTGTGATGTGTAATTTACGTGGATTTAATAGTACCGCATAGTTTAGCAAATAAAAGTGATCGATCTCGGTCTGTGTGGTATTTTGTATCGTAACGCCCCAAACAGCAACCGTCTGTTAAACGCTATCGATTCAAAAAGCAGCGTTTTATTAATATTTTGTTTCAAGCTCTCGTCTTTAGTATATAAAAAAAACTAGTGGAAGGGGAAATGCTCGAGGGGAAGCTGATCCGCCTTCAGGTAGGTGCTGGGACAGCTCGGTATCTCTGCATCTGTGTGAGCTGCGGTCAGTTTAATGCAGGGCCGTAGCTCCGTTTTTAACGGGCCTAAGATGATATTTTAAATGATTCACTTTGAATTAATGTAATGCTTGTTTCGTTGCTTGTGGACATAGTGCATACTTGTTTCTACAGTTTTAGGGCTGCCCCCCCCTTGCCCCCCCGTAGATCTGCCCCTGGACAAGACTATATTC
The DNA here is from genome assembly GCF_902827175.1 of Gymnodraco acuticeps. NCBI lineage: Eukaryota > Metazoa > Chordata > Actinopteri > Perciformes > Bathydraconidae > Gymnodraco > Gymnodraco acuticeps. The sequence continues at coordinate 713,282 of NW_022991375.1, forward strand.
AAATTGAACAGCAAGTAATTCACATTATTGTAAAAATAATTACAATATGCTTTACTTAGCACCAGGGGTGGGAATATTTAGCATTTGCAGAATGAGTACTTTTACTTTGTAGTTCTAGTATATTTTGATGCTTATAGATTTGTACTTTTACTTGTAGTTGAGTATTTTTACTTGTACTCAAGTTAAGGTTCTGAGTACTAAGTTCCAATACTGGACGGTACTAATTGATATACCAGCACTACCTGCAGCCTGAAGAGTGGAAATGCTGTGTTGCCTAAGGTAGCTCTATACATACAATAGTCATGTTTTTGCAATAACTGTGACTAATAATAATAATACGTATAATGTAATGTGTCATCCCTATTTGATTTTCTTTTAGTAAGCTTTAATCCTGCCAAACCAGTGAAAACCCCTGCTGAAACCACAGTTTCTGCTGAAACCACAATGATCTCACTCTTGTTTTTAAAGTACAGCTGACTAACCAATTTGGTTGTGATGTGTAAATTGCTCCACTCCACCATCAATTAATTACTCTTTCTAGCCTCCAACAGGATCAAACGTACTAAAGTAATGTGTTAAATGGGGCTTCCTAGAGCCTCTGACTTAATAACGTGCTGAACCCCCTTGAGGGCCTGGGAATGGGAAATACAAAAATTCTCCTTTTCCAATTGAAAAGTGAGCATGACCTTCTGGCAGTATGTGTGTGTGTGTCTGTTTTGTGTGTGTGTGTGTGTGTATCTGTGCCAGTGGAGCAGCGGGGCTTGGTTGACTTTTCAAATATGCTTTTAGAGAAGTGATGCTGGGAGATGGACTCCAACTGGCTGCGTGGGAATCTGACATGTGAGGATTAGCTCTGAGCTGACCTCTCAATGACAAGTCAGTCACACCCATGCATTAGCAACATCAACTTTCAGTGGGTTGAAGCTGAGAGTGGATGTCAACAGGAGGCTTTCCAGCTCAGACATGCACTCCCAGAGGAGCATAATACATAAAGAAACAACAACAACAAAGGGGGAGAAGAGCCAAACGCTGACAGCTGGCTGAAACGTCAGCTCCTGGAATTCCTCTCGTGCATTAGCTACTATAACCGTGACTGAAGTGAGCAGAGATCCACCTTCAGCAGGAATTTAGTCAGAGCCATGGGGAGGAATTCACCTCCACCGAGTTGATTTGGCAGCGAGGTTTTTCAGCAGCAAAACAGTACTGAGTTAAGTGGAGATTATTCTGAGCACGGTTGCTGGGGTCCGCTCCAGCTTCACTTTGGAAATGAGATGTGCCAACGCGAGATTGAAGTGTAATGCTTTAAAGTGCTCTCTGATACACAGGGAACTTCTACAGTTCTGTATTTAGACGCCGCTGTAAAAATAGTAATTATGTGACTCGTCAGGTGGTCTTTATTTAAATATGTCTACATGACCTTTTTCTGTTCTCTTCTTACATATCTATTTGTTGCTTGTATTGTGGATTTCCTGTAGTCAATGAAGACTTCAATTCCCTATCTGGTTTAAAAATGCAATGGATTTCTGTGCGTCATTTGATGCCTTCTGGTCTGATTTGATTAATATAATTTATTTAATATAGTTTGCTAACTGTGTACCTTTTTTATTTTTATATATGCACCATGACATCAAGTCAAATTCCTCGTACGTGTGAACCTACCTGGCGATAAACCCGTTTCTGATTCTTGATTATTAAATTAAATATCACTACGATAACATATGCACCTGTGAGCTGCACATCCTGACAGGCGATAAATGTATTTCTCACCTTAACATAACCTTTAATGAAGCTCGCCGCCTTGACACCAGTCTCCACATTGAAGCTGATGTCCACCTTCACCTCCGTCTCCTGGTCTGTCAGCTTGATGATTGGCACCTGAAGGCAGAAAGGGTGACATGCATTAGCAACAGTCTCTGTGTGATGAGGCAAAAAAGGAAACATGTTCCAACAGACAGCCTTGAGGACGCAAATACTAATCCAAAAAGGTAAAATTCATCCATTAGCTACTTATTATCATGTCAGTACAGACAGCACTGAAGCAAGCTGTGGTTAGCTTGTTTGTGTGCACACACCACATGATGATGGTGCATGTAACAGAGCTACCATACATTGGGGGGTTGAGTGAGTGTCCACAATATACGGGACATATTATGTGCATTTTTAGCAGAAATACTTGGGTTTAACTTTAAATAGAAAAAAAAAACCTTCAAATAACAGGCAGTTAACAGTGGAGCATTGTGTGTTGAACTAATATCCGGCGCTATTGTAATATTATGGTGTACAGTTTTTAAAATCTAACTTTTCAAGCTATGTTGACCTTAAAAAGGTGTCAAAGTCTTAAAGCCATTATCATCACATCTTGAGTGTGGCTTTGAAAGCTTTTTAACAGAACTTGTGTCTTCTCATGTCACTTTGTGTATTCATCAGCTGTTGACCCAAATGTATTTATTATTGAAAGTTTTGATCATGATTATTTAATGCTTAGCTAGCTGTAGTCAGATATGGAGACACCGGGACACAACAAACAAATGACGAACAGGGCCGTTTCATTTGAAATATTTTAGGTTTACATGAGTGATTGTGTAGATGGAACACCATACTATGTTAGAAATCTAGCATTTGTCAAGGAATATAATCAAATCCAAGCATTTTCTGTATGTTAAAACCATGACGGTTAACATCTATAATGTTGTACAAACCCTGTGAACTGTGTATTTACATTTGAGCAGGGGAAATGACCACTCCACTGGCCGAGTGCCACTTATCACGCAAACAGAAGGAAGACTCTAATTAATGTCAATTTTTCCATAGACATAAAATAGTAATTGAGCCAAAGCTTTAGATACCCAACGGACCGTTTGAAGTCCAGAGGAACTTTTCTAGGGATGTAATAACTTCTGCCAAATTAAGCTTTGGCTGGGTTTGTTACAACTGGTCCCGCATTTAGTGTGACTGTAACATTCTATTATTCACTTGGAAGAATAAAACCAAGATATGTGCCAGATCAATGAATCACTGCATCACTGAAAATGGGATATTTTATCAAATACGCTAGTGTTTGATGGATATCTGATGTGGCAAACAAGTGCGGTTTTATTTAGGGACTCAATATGAAGACAGTAAAGTGCTCTGGTTACTCACCGTAGCTTTGTCCAGCACTTTAATGGAGAAAGGTTCTGCCACATTATGTTTGCGAAGGGCTTGTTCCAGGTCTTGCAGCGGGGGTCGATCCCACTTCCCAAACACCACCAGGTCAATGTCACTGAGGGCAAAACCAGTCCGAATGTTAAATTACTGAACACATCAGGTATAAAACATTCTATGTTTTTTAAATAACATATCATGAGGGTCTTACCTGGTTGGAAGGTACAGCCCTGTGCTGAAGCTGCCAAATATTTGGACCTGGAAAAAACAATGTTGAAGAAATATTACAAAACAATTACCAAACTGAGGAGTAGTTGAAGAAAAGAGAGAAATACAAATAAAAACGCACTGGCATTTCATAGCCCTTCTTATCACATTCTAAATATAATGAGTTTGGCTTCATTTTGAAAGTACAGATACTGTATCGTGCAATAGCTCATTTGTCGAGATGATTTAATCCATCTCAAACTATCAGGAACTAGGTATTTCCACATTCCACTTTAGAGACGGTAAACGCTAACAAGTGAAGAAAACTACCAAATTAAGTAAACAACAGCTAGGGAAAAAATGCAGTGCGTGGAGGCTGCCTGCGAAAGCTCTCCAAAAAGGAAGCAGAGTTCTTTCCCTTTCCATCTGGTAAATACGACAAGGCAATGGCACAAAGTCAGGCCAGGATTAATAGGCTGAGATGAAAAGGGAGGCTGGTACAAATCAGGGTCTTGATCCATTTACCTGACAGTCAGGCTCACAGAGGAAGAGGGGACGACTGGCAGCCAACCAATCAGCACTGCGCATGTTTCACATGATGAGGTAATGAAGGGGGCATTACGTTAACACTACGTCTCTGCACTACACAAACTACTGCAGGACCCTCCATCACCAACTCTGAGTCTGAACATGCAACGTGAGACAAACTGACTTATAATTACATTTGATGAAATTACTTGTATTATTTGTTACTCTGTCCTTGTTATTTTGCAGTTGAAAATTGCAGTTAGCATAAATATCTCTGCATTAACTAGTTAACTTTGCAATATCACTTATTATATATATATATTATACTATATTACAGTGTATATTATCATATATTATCATGAAAAACAGACTTTTTCCTTTCTTTTGCATATACATTTGGGTATCTGGAATGACAGACAGCCCATAAATTGTGAAATAAGATAACCTAGTCAGTTTTTTGGGCTGCCTTGCTCAGAGAACATGGGATTTGACAAGTCATTCAGATTTTACGCCTGCTCCATTGTCATTAGAAAAATACTGTATTTCAATGATCACCTCCACATATTGCTTCCAAAACTACCCCTATCACTCTGAGAAACAAAGCAAAATAAGCACATCTCCCCAAGTGTCCAACTGCCCCTTTAAGTTGAATAGAATACAAAGCAGGAATAGGAGAGTAAAGTGTCTCACGACAATTCTAACTAAAATTCATTTCTGCAAGCACTGAAAGAATTGAAAACCGAATAGAAACAAGGAATACGTTGGTGTTATCTTGAACAGACACTCAACTTTAAAAGAGTGTTAAAACACACACTCAACAAAGAGTTAGAAGCAATCTGAGATCACAGTTAGAGTGTGTGTGCCAATAATTCTCCCCTTAGAGTGGGCTGCATGATTTAAGAGACTGCTCTCTAAGATATAACACATTTGAAAGGGGGGGAATTGATCCTGATAAACCGTCCGAGTGTGTGTGTGTGTGTGTGTGTCTTACATTTGCAGTGGGCCACAGCTCCTTGATGACCATCTCTATCCGGTTCACCACCTCCTTCCTCATAGCTGCTTCCTCTGGGCGAGGAGACATGAAGTTGTAGAAGTCAATCACCTCCTCGTGGAGTCTGGAAAGAAAGGAGGATAAAAGATAACAGTTATTCCCAACAGTAATGCTACGCTATGCTACATACACTAGTATGCGAAGGAGTCTTGCTCAGGACTATTTCATATTGCAAATGCTTGAACAGCTACACATTTACTTTATTATTACACCATATCTGGCTAACATTCTAAAGAAAAATAAAACTCTTTCCAGGTGGCCCAAGATAAGTTCCCTTGTTATCACTGTGCTGGTTAACCCGCATGATGCCAGCGACAGGGAAGCAAAGCAACAGATTTTTGCCCTGAATGTTATTTCAGAATCACAACTGTGTGAAACCATGAGCTGTATTTCTAAAGGTGGCATATATTTTGAGACAAAGCCTATCTTTTCAATGTAGAAACGTGTCCCATCAAGTACAGAAACTGTAACCAGGCACTAACCCACAAATAAGGCAGAACATAAATGGTCATGGTAAAGACTGAGAGAAACAAACAATCTTATCTCACCATCAGTGTCATCAAGAAAGAGGTATAACACCTTTAAGGTTTTCAGAGGACATGGAAGAGGGTTTGGTAAAACAATGAGGGCCATGTCAGCCTTAGCATGCCGGAGGTCCCAAGCCTTACCGTGGTTGCTGATATTGTTTTGTGGGGGGTGCATATAATGTAAAGATTTCCAACCAGTCAAATGCCTCCGAACAGTGGAACTCTGTTCAACCCCGGGGCCATTCATTTTTTTCTAGGAAAGCATGCCATGATGTCAGTGTGAAATACAGAACAGGGAGACAGAACAGGGAGACTGTCACAATCAATTACCAGCGCCTGAAGGAAATGCAGTCCGCCCATGTGCCCACTCTTTGGGGAAACTCTCTGCCAGCAGGCCAGGGCGTATCCATGCCAATAGTCCAGTGATGACAGAGGGCTTGCTGGTTGTTGGGCCCCCCACAGTCAAAATAAACTGCTGCTATAGCTAGCCCTTACAAACTAGTGTGTCATCTCCTCTCCTTAACTTTAGGGTCCAGTGATAAAGAATGAATTACATAAAACTGTTTTTCTATTAACCTAATCCCGGATCATTGCAATATCATACAACATAACTACACTTTCATTTAAATGTGCAATTTTAAGAGGAAATCCCTCTATGTAGGACTTCAAAGTGTACCCCTGAGGGAAACTACTTTAAGTGCACAAGCCAAAAGTTGCATCAGAAAAATACTTGCACAAATACAAACAACCAAAGAAAAGGAGTCGGACATATGTTATCCTCTAATAGCAGGACAATATCATTAATAACTTTAATGTTGTTCAGTGTCTTTAGGATTTAGGGTTATTAGGATACTAAGCATCAAGCAGGGAACGTGCTTTCATGACAGACACCGATTCCTTGTACAGAAAATTCCCAGATGGGTGCAACCAGCCATTACAAATATCACAAGGTCATGCAACACATGTGGAAGTTCCTTGGTCATCCGTTTTGGGAGAAGGTTTTTACAAGAGCAAAATAATTACCCTTATAACATTAAACTAAGACAATCCTTTAATTTAATTATAAAACTCTTACTACATTAACAATACTACTGATCCATTATAAATACCACAATGGAAAAAGTTAAATACAGCTTTAGATATACAATCCAGGAGTTAATGTACTTAACCTATGTACCAATACATTTGTATTGCATTGCATTCATTTCCCCTTCCTTTAGCGAAAGTATATTTACTTTAGGTCCTATTCTGTCTGATCATTAATTTATGTATGTATTTGAACAAGGACCATGCATACAAATACATTAATCTCAGAAAAGAGATGATGTATGCCAGATTTGAGCTCATAGTTTATTTCCATCTGCAGTATGTGTTATTTAAGTGTTGTTAAGTGAAAGCTACATGTAAAATAACCTGGAATAAGTGAGTTAAATATGACTGCAACTTTTATGTTTAAGATCTAAATAACTTAACTTACTGAAAAACGTACTATAATACTTCACTAAAGTATGACAAAATGGAGTGGAAAAGGCTGGAATATACAATAAACTAGATCATCCTTTAAAGAAAGTTGTTTTCTATACTCCCAAAGCAAGCTAATGTATTTATTTGACTAAATAAAGCAATACATTAGAAACAGTACAGGCACATAGGAGACTGCCTGGGATGAATGAACTGCTCATTTTACCTCACCCCACATTACACAAGTTGAGGGTTATCCAACCCCTTTAGCTAACACCAAGGCTAGTTGAAGTATGTTATAACAACACAAGTTTAAACGGTTCTTTCTGGAAAGTTAGTTACATTTGTGCTTACATTTCTAACCGTTTAAGTAACTAAGTACATTTACTCAAATAGTGTACTTGAGTATTTCATTTTATGTTACTTTGTACTTCACCCATTATGTGTCATGTTACTTGCATTACATGTCACTTGATGGTTATCCAACCCCTTTAGCTAACACCCAGGCTTGTTGTAGTATTTTAAAAATAACACCAGTTTACATTGGCTTTTTCCCTAAATGTAATGCAGAATGTATTCCATTGTACAGTATTTAATTTGACATTCTGTTTATGTTATTCTATTAACATGTATGTATGTAGACTCCTGCATTTCCCTGGTTACTTACTACATTAATTGCAACATTTCGATGTTGGTATTTTATTTAACATGTTTATCATTCTCTTCCCATGCATTAGTTTGCACATTGGTCTTGCAACATATCTAGCACTATTCTATTTATACTCTTCAAGCACTATTTTACAAGTTATTTTAAATTAGTTGTGTGGCTTATATTTATTTTATGTGGCATTGCTGGAGGAGCCTGTGACTTAAGATGTTCATTGCCGTGACTACACTGTTGTGCATAAGCTTTCGAATTTTAAAATAATGTTGAGACCATACGTTGAGACAAAAGAGATAACCGTTAGCTAACCTTAGCCACATCATGCTAACAAACCGACTGAAGAGCAACATATCCGGTTAAAATCTTCTAAATAAATCACCCTTTAGATAAAACACTTAAATAAAAAGTGTTGTTGTATTGAAAGACACTATTATAAACTCCTCAAAAACGCTTGCTTTTTAATCACACTTCTCAGTAGTTTGTTGTTATTTTGTGATTTCTTAACGGCTAAATTCAAACTTCAAGTAGAACATCCGAGCACTTCCGGTTTTTGTCGGCGTTTCTAACGGTAGCTTGTCAGCTATAAAGCTATATAAAGCTAACAGCCCAACTCCAGTTTAAACTGCAATGTCGTACAAAGCATTAACTGCGTTAGCAAATACATATCTTTATTGCGTTTTATGAGCCATAATATTATACAAATATGTATTTAGAATTGTCAAGCAACTTTTAACAAATTAAACCAAAAGACAAATATGTAATCTAATATGTTATTTATGTCAATAAGCTATTTCAAACTGCTGATACAATAGTTTATTTTAGCCATGGTTGTGTACTTATTTGTCTTCATTTAATTAAATTCTAATGTGTGCTTTTTTTTAAAATATCATTGCTTGTCTTTTTAACCTGCTATGTCACTTTTTAAATATCCCCACTGTGGGAATAATAAATAACAAATAAGATAATACTTGATCGATCCCAAATTGGAATTGTTTAAACACATATATACATTTTCTGGAAACCTTTTTGATCTTGATGCTGTACATTTAACCCCTTTAAACCCCCGAGCAGTGATCACTTACCCCAGGACCCCAGGGCTGTACTTCCTCGTCTTCCATGGCGTCCAAGAAGTGCACGTATAATTGCCATTAGTGCAGTTTGAAAGCAAGTAATTCATCCCATAAGTGCTCGCTTTGTTGTCACTTTTCCTCCGGCTTGGATGGTGATTGTGTGTGGGGTTTTCAGGTACGGAGGGGTGAACCTGATGGCGCTTCATGCAAAGCTGCTGGAAAGCCGGGTGCTGATAGACATTATTATCCATGCCGTGGAGGAGGAGATTGGCACCCCCAACGTTTTTATTTGTATTATTAATATTGCCAGTTACATTTCCACCCATAGTCCTCTCACAGCTGGAAGGGGTGCGGAACTCCTGCAACGACGTGGTGGACGAGATTCCCCTTTTCTGGAGCAAGGTTTTCCCCTCTGGTTCAGCGGTGGAGTTGTCGTTGGACAGCCTTAAATCCAGGGAGGAAATCGCAGTGCTAGTGATGCTCTGATGGCTACTGCTACTCTTGCTAGAAGCCACATTTTTTAAAACCCCCAACGCAGCGTATTTCACACATTGGTTGTAATTCTGGTGCTGGGCGGATGAGAGGGTCCGTGTTCCCTGAGAGGTCTCCCAGACGTGCATCCATAAGGCGTTCGCAGGTCCTTTCTGTTCCGGCTGAATCCAAGCTACCCTCGGATCCATTCAACTTCTTTTTCTCTGGTAACCCCCCCCCCCGTTACTACCACACACAAGCCCCGTTTTAAAATATGCTCCCCTGGTGTCCCTTGCAAATGTCGCTGCTCTGTGCCAGATAACGAAAAGAGAATTTAAGCATTAAACCGGAATGATAAACTGTCCCATTTACACACCGCTAGCTGCCAGGGGAAAAAATGCAAGCCGTTTCCTACGGGAATTCAATATGGCGTATTCTCTTCAAATCCATGCGCATGCGCTGTACGGTAGGTTTCTTAAACGATGACTGCGCCCCCCACACACGCCCACTCCTTCATCTCTCTCCGGCCGGGTGATGAATTGCACATCGTACATATTTGAATTTTAATTCGATAAATATTTAATTGAAAAACAAGTAATTAAATCCAAGGTAAATCGTAAATGTGTATCACCCCTGTGGTCCAATGGCTTTGCAGAAGAACACTTATACTGTCTTTTTTAATTCAATTGAAATAGCTTTATTGGCATGACCATAATGACATATAGTATTACAATTTATAAATTATAACATCTATACATCAATAATCTACTGTTATGGAAAACAAAACACTTTTTGAACATGAACTTGAAAATACATTAAATATATATATTTGATGATATACTGCCAATATAATTACCAATGACATTACATTGCATTTACTGTAGCTGACACTTTTATCCAAAGCGACTTACAATTCCATGTAATTTGTATGTGGGCACTGTGGTCCAATTGCTCTTGCAAAAGCTCCTTTATTACTACTGTACACTAACATCCAGCATCATTTATATATGTTGAAATGTTGGCACAGATTTACATTAAAATAAGAAAATGTTAGACATGTATGTGCATCTATAGCTGTGGATTTCAGAGCCATTTTGGACATGAGGGAATACAGTATGTCTGCCGAGATACGCCAGAAAGATAGAGACAGCTTGTGTCTTTGTTAAGTTAACCATTACAATGTTTGACGAATTAGAAAAACATAACACTTCGACAAAATGCAATTAACATCAGACAGAGGAGATGTTATCATCTCAAATAGGGGCCATATCGCAACATCTGGCACTCAAAATGCTGCTGATACACATTCAAACAGCAGAAAACTCAGCATTCAACAGGAAAATCATAGTTCTTTTCACTTTCTGATCGCAAATGGAGATCAGGATCTTTTTCCTTTGATATTGTTTGAGATGCACTCTGCAGACCGTGAATCCAAATGCTCATTTCCAAGGGGCAATGCACAGCAGGTGGTGTTGATCATCCCAGGCTCTCTATGCCTCCCAGCCAGTAACAGCCATCTCGCAGCCCATTAAGCTCGGTGATGGAGCGGAGGCAGGCTGGATAACCAGCACCTTCTGGGATGTGTGTGCATGTAAAAGAAGAAGAGTGAGGGAGAGAGGGCCTTGCATAATGCCCGCCCCCAACTCCTGCTACTCACGTGCAGCATGTGACAGAGTCAAGGAAAAAAAACCAGAGCTAACTGTGTGCCAGCTAGGATATGTAGCTCTCTGACTATGCATACACACAGCTGCTCACAGCCGGTACAGTGGTACGTCCATATAAATATCTTCTTTCTATCTCCCCCTATCTTACAGTGTGTGAACCACAGGCGCTTGAGTGACTCACCAGAGTGAATAGGTTATTCCTCTCATCTCTCATGTCACAGACTAGGCCCGAGCCAAAAGACTGTGTGCCAGTGTGTGCGATTTCAAGGCTGGTTTGCCTCATTGTCAGCTTTTATGGGATTACTGCATGGGTGACGACTGGACCATGGCTGACAGATGCCTCACACACATATACAGTCAGGGGCAGGGTTGGAGAACTGTATGCTCTCAGGCATAACAGTAATAGCAGATAATATTAAGAGAGCAGGCAGTAGTCAGAGACTGCATGTGGCTTGAATAATAATGAGGCCGCCGAACGTTCCAGATATTTAACCCACATTAGGGAAGCTGCATTTACACTGTTGAATCAACAACTATATCACATTTATACACATGAACATATCGCCTGTGGTGGGTCAGTCGCATTGTGGCTTTTTATACAGCATAACAAGGAAAGCATTATAATTGGCCCAGCAAATATTTGCAGAGCACAAATCCCGATCTGCACTACCAGTCAACGTGCAACCACGTACAGACAAAACAGAGGTTTAGACCGGAAAAAGTAGCCTATGCGTGCTGATGTAGGCAAAAATAACACACATTCTAAAATGTTAAAGGGGGCCTATTATTTTATTTTTTTAGGGCTTCCCTTTCCTGTGTTGTGGTATACTGTATGTTTTTGTGCATGTAAATGGTCTCCAAAGGCTAAAATTGTAGATTTTCATCCAGAGGGAGTTTCTCTCCCACACAACAAGAATATATACATTTTGTTAATGGCCAGAACAGTTTTTCCGGTCACATGGGTTATAGTGTACTTCCTTAAAAAACACCGACTACAAAAGTTCAAGGTTATACAGAAACCTAATGATCATAGAAAGCTAACATTTGCAAATGTAGTCACAACTTGAATTCCCAAACCCTCCCACATCAGTCATAGAAAAAGGAACAGACACCACTGTTTGTTTCCCTGTGGAGGAAGTGTTTTTATTCAAGCAGCTATTCCTATATGTGTGTGTATTATGAGATGTTGCATCTCTACTGCTGCTGTTGTTTTTCTTTTATGTTGCACAGGTTGTCATATGTACTGTTTATGTATGATTCTTGAAAGCCAGTCCAGCAAATTACTTTGCATATAAAAAGAAAATCCATTGGTGCCTGCTGCCTGAAGATGAAGGGTATTATATTCGTACGGCGGGCTACGTAAATACACTGGCTGGGTAATATAGTGATGCAATTACAAGGAGCGTGGACAAAGAGGATACACAGAGGAAATAGCCTGGAAGAGAAAGAGAGAGACAGAGGGGGAACATGAAGGATGTCAGTCTGCATAGCCTTCAGCGACACACAGCCTTCATTTTTCATCATACACAGAGGTCTTTTATTTATTGATGAGGCCATGTTTAAAAATGATGACATAATAGAAATGTTCAAAAACAACATATTAATTAAATGTGACATGACCTTGGCTTGATGTAACATTTCCTCAACTGGGAAAAGGGAGAACTTATGAAAAGTGATGGGAGATTTTTTGCACTTTTTGTGAAAAGACAGGCTTCAATGGAAACAATGTCATTTTCACTTGTAGATGGATTTGACTTGTGATGAGATAATTGCACTTAATACTAAACCTATTTTAAAAAAACACCAAACATTAGGCAGATCACATTCTTGGTATCTAAAAAACAAGACATGATTTCAGGAAAGCCCTTACTCAGGGTAATGAGATTATGGTAAACGTTATTTTTAAACAATAATAGAATAGGAAAGATGTTATAGATGAAGTGTTTTTTATGTCTTATCTTTTCTCCGAAGCTCCCTCCTCTCCTTCATTCAGTTTATGCTCAATGTACTTCTGCTTTCACACACTCAATCATTTGTTCTCTCTTTCTCAGAACACCCAAACAGGAGTGATGTGTTGAGGCGGCGCTCTCTTCTTATTTCAGGCCTGGGTGAGTTATTGAGGGACATGCTTGACCTCTATTCGATTTCCCTGCAGCAGAGTAGCAGTGGACAGGCCTGCTACAGTATCAGTCTTTAAAGAACGGAGATGCACTGCAGGAATTTGTAGCAATGACACCCGGAGCAAAATGAGGCAGAAACATGTGTTCGGACTTCATTAAATCTCCTTCTTCTTCATTCAGTCAACGGATGTTAAAAAAGATGCACTGGCAACAGATGACTCTTGAGAATGGATGGAAACTTTTAAGTGTCTGCTTTGCATTTCCGAGTTTGTATTCCATCTGGGAGAATATGCAGATCAGCGGAGAGTCTTTAAAGAGTTTATTGCTGGTGCAGAGAGTGATAAATCCACTGTATTACTGTTGAGGTACGCTCCATTCGCCGTCCTATTTCCTCCTGAGGAATGGTAAATGTTGCCTCTTTGGCAAACAGAGCATTTCAATTACATACAGTTCAGTGTTGCTAAGGTTACTTTGCTTTATGGGCGTTATTACCAAAGTAAGAAGCAACGGTATGATGTTTTTGTAAACCGTTTGCTTGCTTGCAACACACATGAGGTCATTTACAAGCTTGCAGTCTGTGTTTTTTTTCAGTTTTCAGAACTGGGTCTTCAAATGTAGCTTATTTTAGAGCTTATCTAAGTTTTGTAAAATGTTGGGAATGTCCCTTTTCAGGCTTTCCAGGCTTCCAGTACCCACAGTGTTTTTAGAACAGAAAGGGAATCAGTGCCTTCCTACTTTTCGGGTAGTCTTCGAACTTAGCGTGGTACCATCTGTAGAGAGTGAAAGAGCAATGTTCTACTATTACTTCAGGTATTTGCTTCAACGTGTGCCTTACACTGCATGAAATCCATCTTTCTCTGTATGTGTGTGTTATTATACTTACTTGTGGTGTGACACAGCCCTGCTGGAGAGGACCACTGCGGTGGAGATGGCGAAAGCTGTACTATGGACAGAGTATCCAGCCAGAGCGAAGCCGGCCCACTCTGTTATCTCTCCTAAGAAGTTGGCTCCAGACACATATTCAAACAGTCCGCCTGTGGGTGGAAGACACAGGAATGAAGACAGGTATGCATAACCTTTCATATGTTCACTGGAGGCAAAACTAACCCAAATAGTTTATTCTGGAAGAAACATAACTATGATGTATTTTTAACAACTATAAATCCATATCTGGCAGTAATAGTACTGACATTTCAAAGGCTAAAAAGGATCCGATAAGGTCAGTGGAGCACAACTAGCTCCACTGACCTTATAAATAGCTTAGCCTTCACTCTTTGAATGCAGGCCATGGGTAGTGTTGCTACCATCTGTGTGAAAATCGCATTCCTGGCTGAGGGGAATCCAGACGTGCCAGTAAGTTCATTTCCAGCGCGGCTTAAACGGCTTCCTCCCTTCTCGCCCTTTCCGCGTTTTTTCCTTAAGGGTTTCTTTGTTTTATTTCCCTTAAGGGTTCGGGACGGATGGTTTCAGCAGGTTCACCGCAAGTTCAGGCTTGAGGTGAGGGACCATGTTCTTAGTCAGGGTAGCCCTAAGGGGCCCTAAAATGCTTTTTGAGGGTTTTTTTCTTTCCTGTAGTGTGTTACATAGGTTTGTGTGCATGTTAATGGCCCACAAAGGCTTTTTGCAGAACTTATTATTTAAGCAAAAAGGAAAAATCCATTTGAATTTGCCAATAATGTAATTTTAAATAGCAGGAGTGTATATGTATATGTTTTCCTAACACATACTGCCCTCAAGACTATTTGTCAGAAGCAATTTGGAAATGGGCCAAATCTTGTTGAGCCACCCTTGCCTGTCACTTGTCATACAGTGGCCATACATGTTTACATAGTAAAGGTCACACACTCTATAAAATACCCACCTCCAAAATGTTCTCTCATTCAGAAATGTATGCCTAATTCTTGTTTTGTTTTCAAATGAACAGTTCTATGTTTTGGGAAATATACTTGCTTGTTTTCTCGCCCAGCGCTAGACTAGAAGATTTTTGAAAAAACAGAAAATGTGCACATATCTGTAAAACTAACCCGTTGTTTTTTTAAGCATTAATCAAATAAGATAATATTGCCTGCTGGCTGTAGCATATATTTGCTGTACAAACAAGAGTGTGGTATTAAGCAAATAAGTGGAAGATTAATTCAAAATGAATCTGGAATTATTCTGGTGCTGACATCATATAGCCTGCAGTATAATGTCCATGTTCCAGTATGGGGCTGGCTTGCTGTCTGACATGATTACTATAAACACTGCGTGGTTTGGTACATTTCTCTTTCTGTTTTAAGTCAAGTAAAACCACACACACAAACACTAGGAGTATTATGAGCCAGTGACACACAGCGGGAGCAGTCAAAGCAGCGAGAACCTTTTTAAACACTAATTTAAGGGTTCATAGAGGGCAAGGCAGAGAGGAGGAGATCTCTATTGACAACCAGTGATTCTGCTCACAGTGTGATCCTGTATAATCATGCGACCACACTGGAAAATTAGCATATAGTGCTGTGTACATGGACCACAGAGGTCTGTGCCATGAAGTGATTACTGCTTTCCTGGCGGTCTTGCCACCCCATGGCAGTACAGGAAAAAAGATTTCAACTCTAAACCTCAGTCGAAGTAGCCATACAATGTCAAATGAGCCTTTAACAGTAAATGTCTTGCATTCAAAAATAGAAATACTCATCGGTCTCATTTCAGTTAAATATAAGTATTGTTAATTGTTTACAGAGGTGGAAGACATACTTAGGTGTTTTGCTTAAGTTACAGCATTTAAAATGTACTTATAAGTTACAATATTAACTTCAAAATAAAGTTAAAGTACCAAAACAAAAACAAAAATATATATTGGAATGGAGTAAAAGCACAAAGAATATCCGGCACTTAAAAAATGTATATATTTAAAAAACACAGGAGTTGCTAGTCTATCGCTGCAATGATAGAGTTAGCTGTCTTTGTTTTTTTTTGTAATAACTCACAATTTTTTTGTAATAACTCACACATTAGCACAGACAAATTAAGCAATAAAAGGCACTAGTAGACCAGAAGTTCCTGTGTTTTGCAAGGTCAAATGTGGGGTTTTTCAATGTAGTCTGGTGGCTTTAAAGAAAGCAAGGCTAACGGCTGCAGTTTCCTGTCATATAGGGCCATATATAACAACAAGGTGAAATGGTAAACATATTACAAATATAGCACCAATAACTGATATTGAGTGGGTAAATGTTTCTGCTGCTGCTATTGTTGTTGTTGTTGTAAATGTATGTTTTGCTGCTGCCCCTGTTCACAGTAGTTCTGTTTCTCAAAACTGGGGGATTGCTGACACACATCTACTCTTATTTATACACTGACTTTGGAAAAGTACCTCACACAACCCAACTTCAAACAATCCAAACTACTTTTTTTTGTTTTTATTATTTTAGACCTCTCATCAAGTTTTTTCTCTTTGAAAGTTAAGTGTACTGTAACAGGAGTATAAGAAGAGTTGACTGTGGTGAGAGAAATCCTTCGGCCCAGTGTTTTCGTGACTAAAGCCCTTACCTGTGGGAATCTTGTAACCAGTCTCTCCAGGCTTCCTGAGGTTCCTCAGGATGTGGTCAGAGTGCATGTTCACCAGCCAGCCGACCAACCACAGAACAGACCCTGGAGACGAACCCACAAAAAGCTGCGTTAACATGACATTTGACTGAGTGAAAGCCAGTCAGACAACTCTCAGTCTCCTCCCTGCTCAACCTCCACACAAATCTGGTTTGGCCTCATTTTTTCTCATCTAACTCTCAGTAATGCAAAATGAGCAGACATACCAAGATTACCAACATGTTGAACATGTTTATAAAGATACATGTTTCCACAGTATTCATCATTAGTATTGCTGCTGCTGTCACACACAACACTCAAAATAAACGTATTTCATGACACACTGCATGAATACAGTGAAATGTTCTTTTTGAAAACACTTCTTTCAGTAGTTCATATTAGTTCTATGCTAGGCTCAAATATATTAAAACCATTTTAAAATTCCATATCTGACCCGTGTACACATTGTACATCTATAATCTACAACAATAACTAATTACATAGATGTCTGTTCATATACTCAGACAAACGTGGGACATTATATTATTAATTATAAAACTGTAATTATTTTCTATTTGAATGTTTTTTTATTTTGTTACTTGTCTTTATCTAATGCAGATGTGGTGGTTTGAAAAGTCAAACAGGGTAAGGTAAGGGGAGTGGAGGGGCGGTCACAGTTAAAAAACACAAACATTTGAAATTGTAAGTTTCCTGCTTGAACAGCAAGGTAGCCAAGAAAAACTGCTGAGCACTTAAAGGTTTGGAAAAAGGGAAAAGCACCTGCAGTGAAGCAAGAAACAAAAAAAGGGGAAATTACAAGGTGGACAAAAGTGTGTGAATGACAGCCATGGTTTTAACACTGGTAACACAGGTTTCAAAAGGGTAACAGCATGCCAGAGGGTTGTTCTGTAGCTTTAGATACTGTATGTAATGCGTGGAAGGAGGCTAAATTACCTAAAGTTTGGTATGGGGAAAAAATGGCATGGTGGTTTTCTGCTGTGCTATTCAGTATGTTTATTTACATAATCTGATCAGACTAAAACACATTACATTCACAGTTAGTTACACTTTGAGAAATCAATCAACACAGTACTTACTTTTACTTGATTTTGTTTTGTTTGACTTGAGTATTCTTCTTATGAAGTTTACACCACTGCTACCTCTCTTATCCTTATATACGGTGTTAAATTAAATTATTTGAATGTCTGAATCTGCTAGTAAGGACAAAGTATACCTGTTTCGAGGCTAAAAAAGGATAAGAAAGTAATCAATAATATACTGTTGTGTGCAGGCGTTACCTTATGCACTATAGCCTTGCACCTACCGGATGTATGTATAATAATTGTTTCTTCAACATCTGTCAATATATAAATATGAGCAATTCTTCACTTCCCATATGCTAATGTCACATACATAAACTTAATATGACTCACACTCAAAGCCACACCAGATATATTTTACATCATGAAAAAGTGTCAACAAGACAAGCGTATGTTCAAAATTAGACCATTCATTTGGCCTTTTTTGAAAGAGAGTTAGCAGACACAAGACACCAACCTGCAATGAAGCGTGGATGTGTAACCCAATGTGCCGGGTAGTCAGCGTAATGGCTCAGGTACCTGATCTGCATGTATCCATTATACATGCAGAACATAATGGCCAGCACAAATGAGTCCAGTGGGGTTGGTTTACCTCCTCGGATTAAAAATGGATAAATGAGGGATCTGTAGCAGAAATAAAACAAGTTATTTCAAGTGTTTGCTTTGACATCTTGGATCAGTCAACTAGTACAACTATAAGCTATATAACTAAATAATAACATGGAAAATGTTTCTGTATATTTTGCACATTTCCACACAATGCTTCTTAAACTCTTCAAATATTTTAAATGTTGATATACTGCACATTTTTTATTATTTTATTTAACTTTCAGATTTGCTTGTAAACATCCTTTTGAATTAATGATAGTTTTAATTTAAAATAATTCTATATTTGCTTCTTTTTTATAATTGAATGCCTTCTGGATAAATATTCCTATAACTATGTATCCATCCACCCTTATACATCAAAGCAAATTCCTTGTATGTATAAACCTACTTGGACATACAACTGATACTGACATTTTTTTGTGTACATTATTGAGTTATCTTATTATGCATATAGATTTTTATTTGAGGGAAATAGCAAGAGCCCTACATGTACACTTTGGGAGCCATGCACTTAATACATTATTTGTGCTGGTAATTGGCAAGCATGTTAATTGCTCCAGATGTAATTGACTGTAATGATGACCTACCTTTGAATATAGTGGCAGAAATACATTGCAATGACCAGCTGGTTGGGCAGTAGTGACGTTTTTGCCGAGGATGTCCAAACTACCAGACAGAAAGGCACCAGGAAGGCAGGCAGCTCCTGCACGAACCAAGCAATCCGGGCATCAACTCGAAACCTGGCGGTGCTGGGAGCGTATCGTCCGTACGGGACATCCTGGAAAAGCAAAGCAACGAAAGTGCAGGCTGCCATGACAATCATAAAGTAACCCAGACAGTCCAACACGTACAACTCCTCTTCTTCCGAGGAGAAGAGCCTGGATAGGATTGCGTCCATCACGGCAAATGTTACAAACTATAAAGGTGGCTAAAATGTGATTTAATTCAACGCTGTGTCACCGAGTTATGTCATGGTTTTTAAGACTATTTACAGCCCGTGGATGTGACCGCATGTACACGTCAAAAGCAGGGTTGTAGGGTTGTTTAACTCCAGTAAGGACCTATCACAGCCACTGACAAGGCTTGTCATTCGATCCTTTCAGCCAATCAAAACGCGCTATTGCAACACGTAATTCAAAATGGGTGGGGTCTTACGTGCTGCTGACAATTATGTTATTACGGTTATTACGTGTTGGTTCTGTCATTCATTTATACTGTATATGTATGTGTTTCTCCAGATGTAACATCAGCATGGATGAGAGTAACAAATGCGTCACTTCCGGGCAAAAATAACGGCTCCGCCCACTTTTTGGGGAAAACAAAGCTGTCAGTTGAACTGCGGTCAATACAAATTCTGAAGTTTTTGCCAATCCGATCAGAAATGGAAGAAAACCAGAGATGTTTGGATCTTCAAAGAGCCCGATTCCAATAGCCAGACAGGCAAACAATTGCATTAAGCCATTATAAATCGACGATCGGGCTCGAAATATGGTTAAATATAGCAGTAGGCTATCGATTTTCATAGATGAGAGTAACATCTTTTTGGGGGAAACAACGATGTCATTTGAATGGCGATTGAGCCTGAAGCCACAGAGCTCTTCTTTTACTGTCCTTTCTTCTTAGAGGAAGTACAGAAACACTGAACTCTTGATTATTTTAACAATGGTTGAGGTGCAATAAACGACACAGCAGCTTTTTGGCATGATAAAACTATTATGTTCCGCCTTGCCAGGGTCGGCGTCATGGGGGGTCATTCGCGGGCCATGCCCCCCCAAATGAGTCACTGTGCCCCTCCAACGCAGGGTTGGCAAGCCTTGCCACTTTGCCGTTTTTTTCTTTTTCTAATCATATAAGTGAAAACGTTTCCACTAAAGGTTTTTTGTGTGAAATACATCAGAAATAAAGAATACAAATATAAAACACAGCCTGAGGTGTGCTCACTGCTGCTCTCTGATTGTTGCTTGACGAATGACCCCCGACCTTTTTTTTGTTATCATTACGTGGCTGTGTGTTTAGATGAAAGCCCAGTGGCGATCTGTTCATCTGTTATACTGATTATACAGTAAAGCCATCGAAAATAATATGATATACAGTACAGTACAAGTACATGGGTCTCTGTGTTTCATTCAAGCTCGGCTCTCTGTGTGTGGCACGAGCGCATTTTGTGAGTGCGCGAGCGGTAACGTGGAATGTTGTTAGCATCTGGTTAGCTAGCTATGCTAACGGATATAAAGGGCTGTTTCTACACCAAGGTGGAGGAGAGTCCTCTCCTGTCAGACTGTGAGGATCTTATAACGTCAGCTCAGTGAGGTAAGGACTCTCTCAGTGTTTAGATAGTTCACTTTAGTGTAAGTTATCTCAGTGGGTCTCAAACGGTTTGGTCACCATTTATGAAATACTATAAGACAGTAACACAAGAATACAGTTTAAAAGGGGAATGATTAGTAAAATATCCATAAAGAAAAAGTAAATCTGTGTACAGTTCTGTTTCATATGGATGCTGAGAGATGTAGGCTATCCATAGATCTCTTCATTTTGCTCTCAAAGTGCACCAGATTGATGCATTTAACTTCAATATTTTAAAAATAATCTTCCCGGGGGAGCATGCCCCCAGACCCTCCTAGAGGAGGTTAGGTCCACCCCCACCTAAAACATGTTCACATGGATAGGATACTAAATACATTTGCACACTTTTTATATGGTGGCCTATGTCCATATCAAATCAAATCAAGTTTTATTTATATAGCACATTTTTCAACGATTTTTGGTCGAGCCAAAGTGCTGTACATATAATAAAAAATAACCTACAGTAAAGACACTTTACAGCAAATACAACAGCACAGTTTGTGCAGAATATCAGTATGAGAAAACGACACCCTCTGTCCTTATATGTTTCTGTTTTGGTGGTCGTGCCAGCCACAACCGTGCATGTATGCACAAGTCATAGGTGCGCTATACAATAGCACTACACCCCTGCAATGTGTGTGAAAGACAATAGACTTTACAGCATGTTTTTTGAAATTGAAGTTGCGTTGGTGTTTGTGTGTTGGTTGTTGACGGCAGTGTGTGCCCCCCCTTGGTAAATGATTGCCCCCCCCCATTCGATTTGTTCTAGAGCCGACCCTGCGCCTTGCTCATGAGAGTAACAGCTGGAGAAATTAAATTCTCGCCTACTGATTTTAATTTAACCATATATCAAGACCGATTGTCGATTTCCAATGATCGAATGTAATTGTTTGCCTGACTGGCCATCGTAATCGGGCTCTTTGAAGATCCAAAAATCCACGGTTTTCAAAACAATTTGATCGGATTGGCAAAAACTTCAGAATTTGTATTGACCGCCATTCAAATGACAGCGTTGTTTTCCCCCAAAAGTGGGCGGGGCCGTACTTTTTGCCCGGAAGTGACGTAGGTGTTACTCTCATCTGCAGAAGGACTAATAGTCTAGCAGCAAGTCCTCAAAAAAGGTTTTCGAGATAACCCTACCCGAGGTAGAACAAATGACAACAATGAAATTGATTGTTGTCAAATTTTATTTTGGGGGAAAAATGTGTTTTGGTTGTTCTTTAGAACTACCCCAATCCCTGAAAAAGAGCCAAATTAGACCAGGCCGAATATGGGAAAGGTGACCCAAAAAAAGCCCATAACTTGAGAATGATCACTCTTTTCCTCTTCAGATTTGCTGAGGTATGAACCAGGTGGCTGTTCTACATCACCAAATAGTCAGACAATTATTTAACTAAAAAAATACTGAATTATAGTCCTGTAAACTTAGCTTTAGTTTAGACGGAAATTGTACTTTTTGGTGATAGGAACATAGGACTCAATCACTTTTCTCTCATTTATCAGAAAAACAGAAATCCCTAAAAAATATACCATTACTGAATTGTCTAGGGTGCTATTGAACACTAACCAGTAGTTGTATGGAAATATCTGGTACAGTTCTATTGCAAATTAGATTTCTTTAGACATAGGCCTACCTCTTCTCTGATACAGTCAAATTCCGAATGGGGGAGAAGTGGCATAATAGCCTATAAGTTAAGAATGCTCACTCTGATGGTCATTATATTTGGAGAGGGAAATACCAGGTGCCTGAACTACATCACCAAATAGTCAGATCTGTTAATTATATATTCATATTAATTCATTATTAATAAAAAGAGTTGTTAAATAATAGTGAAGTCACGTTGTAATAACAATAACTCATCTCTCTCGAGTTTTCTTTTTGAGCTTTGCCAAAAGCCACTGTGTCAATGTTGTCCTACTTGGGTTGCCGACCATCTCGCACATGCGCACTGCAGATCGGGTAGTGACAACGCCTATGCCTGTATGGTATTTGAGCATGTGGACACTTGTTTTAAAAGTACTCTTGTATTTAAGTTTATATTTCTCTAGCTAGAATAACACTTGAAGAATTAAAGCAACAATCAAGTATTTTTTAAGTACATACATTGGATATTGGATATTATCTCGGAATCAAAACTAAATACAAAATCATGAAATGCCCAAAACGGCCTGAAGATGTTTTACTTTATGTTAGGCAGATATGTGGCCACCTTGAGGGGTCCTGATTCACGTGCGTCACAGGCAACACGTTTTGAGAATACACAGCGTAGCAGCAGTTCCTGTTCAAACTCTCAGTGTATACATTTGATCCGAGTTACAGTTAAAACTCCTCTTTATCCAGCTCCAACACGTCTTTTTGCAAACTCTTCTCCAGAGTGGTCTGTTATTCCAACATGGGGAAACGAAGCAGGCAGAGGCAGAAAACCCAAAATGCTGGCAGAGACGACAGAGACAACAGAGACAACGCTGTAAGACTCACTCTTCTACTGCTGCATAACCTGCTAATGTTTGCTGTAAAGTGCTCAGTCAGGTCAAATGTACTTAAATTACTAAATTCGATGGTACAACAAATCTTATAATTTGCAGATGTTTTTTTTTGCAAAACGTGTGCAGTCGTGCTGCTGCGACACTGCTAAACAGCTGCAACACCAGACAGCTTCACTGTTAGCTCGCCTTTCCGAAGCGATGTTTTACCATTATTTAGCATGACTGCTAGATGCATGCCCCTTTTTGAGATAATTGTGTGGCTTCACCAGACTTTGTTCAGAAATGTGCTAATTTGATGTGGCCAAGCGTACAGCTACTGAGTACATGCATTGGTTTACCCTTTCCAAGCCACATCGTTTTTAGTCCCAACACCATGCAGGGAGTACTGTGTGTGGTTTACTACATGCCGAATTGATTATTAGATCATTCTTTACTGTGGTATGTCTTAATATGAAGCTTTCGATTTATTTACCCTTGGCCTTAAGCAAGACAACTTAAAATGTAGAACTTTTTCAATGACATTCAATTTAACTGCACTGTCTTCAAAAGTTCTGTGTTCATCAAGCATCACTGGTTAGCAGGTTCCAGTTATGCATATACTTAACAGTAGTTGTAAATTATTCTTGTTTTTCAGGGCTGGGGAGCTGGCTATGCAGACATTGTCAAGGAGAATAAGCTGTTCGAGCATTACTACCAAGAGCTAGGCCTGGTGCCTGAGGGAGAGTTTGAAGAGTTCATGAATGCAATGAGGGAACCGCTGCCAGCAACCATCCGCATCACTGGATACAAGAGGTGAGCCCGACATATCAATGACCAGGATCTCTTTGTTTTGTTTCATGGGCAAAGCCTACATGATGCTTTAAAGATCCCATGTCATGGCCATTTCTACTAATCATAATTCCATTGTTGAGTTATACTAGAATAGATTTATATTGTGCAATTTTCTCATACAGCATCTCTGTATAGTATGTGTATTCACTCTCTGTCCTAAACGGCTTGTTGGAGCTCCTGCACCCCCCCCCCCTCCCTGTGAGTCCACTGTGCTCTGATGAAAGAAATGTAAGACCTTATTTTTGCATTCCCATTTTATAGCCATAACATGCTTAACCACATACAAAGTCCTTATTTTTAAGATTCATTACAGGTCTAAGCAAGGGGAGAAAGTTAGACCTTGTTATTTATCTTCAATTATAAGGGCTTACTAAAGTTGGTATGTAGGGTTATACCCACAACTTTACACCTGTGACTTATGTCTTGCTGCTTTTTAATGTTATGAGTGCCTTGTTGTCAAATGTGCTGTATATAAACATGCCTTGCCATTCTCATGACCTTGATCTAAGCTCAGGCTTGTAAGAAATACATTAATATTAATTGATTGTGTTTGTCATGTCTAATTATTGCTGCCTTGGTGCAAGTACTTGTTGTGACTACATGCCCACTTTCTCCTCCTTTATGCCTTGTCCCAGCCATGCCAAAGAAATCCTCCACTGTCTGAAGGAAAAATACTTCAAGGATATTCAGGAGGTGGAGATCGATGGCCTGAAGATTGAGGCTCCACAGCCTCTTAAATGGTAAGATCTCATGGTGTAACTCGAGGTGAAAATAACACGCAGATTCAAACTAGAAACTCAGAACACACTGTCTCTGCTCCAGGTATCCCGATGAGCAGGCCTGGCACACCAACATGAGCCGGAAGATCATCAGGAAGTCTCCGCTGCTCGAGAAGTTCCACCAGTTCCTGGTCAGCGAGACTGAGTCGGTGAGTTGAGACGAATCAAACAAAAATGGACCACAATCACCTGCAAATGAGTTAGAATTTTAGAACTTCCTCGTCTCGAAGTCAATGTTTTTTTATTTATTATTGAATTAGTTTTGGTTAGCTGCCTGAAATAAATACTGTGGTTGTGTAGCTGCCTTTAGCTTAGCATTGGTGAAGTAGTTTACTTCTGGTGTTTGCTTTTATGCTTCAAAAATGATAAAAAGTGGTGTTTATACTGTATGTGGAGACTGTCCTCATAAACATTTGTTCACCATAGACTATGTTCACATGTATTCCAAAATCCAATAGAAAAATTGCGTTGGCTTTTCTTGCGGGATCCCTTGCGATGCTAAACTACGGGTTGACCTACAAAAATACGAAATCACCGTCCCGCTCTATTGAAAATGAATTACATTTACCCTGGATAGGGAGTCAAACAAACCCCGGAAAATGTCAGAAGTCACAGAGAAATGAAAGGGCATCATTCTTGTGTTTGTCCTTGCAGGGTAACATCAGCCGACAGGAAGCCGTCAGTATGATCCCTCCTCTCCTCCTGAAGATCGAGTCACACCACAAGGTAAAAGCACTGCCCTCTTTGAAGGTTAAAATGTCATTCACTGTTATTTTTAGTTTTTTGCCGTTGTGCTCCCTTGCAAAGCTTGTCCCCTGTGGCTTGATACAGCTGATATTGCTTTGAGGTCACATGATTGTGTTTCTGTGCAGATCCTGGACATGTGTGCAGCTCCAGGGTCAAAAACAGCCCAGCTGATCGAGATGCTCCATTCTGACATCGACGTGCCATTCCCAGGTAAGACGCAAACATGTAAAACCATGGAAGATAAGTAAATCAGCAGCCCGTCCCACTTTGACAGTAGTTAACTCTCATCCACTCTTGCAGAGGGCTTTGTCATTGCCAACGACGTGGACAACAAGCGCTGCTACCTGCTGGTGCACCAAGCCAAGCGTCTCAACAGCCCCTGCATCATGGTGGTCAACCACGACGCCACCTGCATCCCCACCCTCAAGATCGACTCGGACGGCAAGAAGGACATCCTCTTCTACGACCGCATCCTTTGTGACGTGCCCTGCAGGTCAGCACAGGGCTTTACCCTCATGATGTCTGCATCACTGACACGCACTGTATTACAGCATTGCAGGAAAGTTAGGTGGAGGAGGAGGTGGATAAAGGAAGAAATATGGCTGATAAACTCTGCTGTGTGTGTGTGGGCGTCTGGCTGGAGGAGAGTTTTGTGTAACAGATGGAGATCATTATTCACCCTGTCTGTCAAACGCAGGGTATTTACAGGTCCTTATATATGGTTGTTCATTATGTTCTTAGTGTCTCAGTACATTGTAAAATCTTTCCTCATGAAATCCAGTGTAATTTTATGGCCAAAACAGAACTGTATTTGTTTGCAAATGCTTCCCGAGTTAAGCCAGCTGTGGCGCTGAAGCCAGGAGGCTCTGCCAAACACAACGGAGGGAGGACAAGAAGTAATGAAGACTGAGAGAAGCAGTCAGCAGTGATGTTAATAGTCAGCTGAAGGCCGGCGTTTTGGCAGTTTGTGCTTGGCAGACTTTTTTTGCCGGGAAGTTGTTTCTGCGCCCCGGGCAGAGTCTGAGGATGTGTCTGACTTTCTGATTTCTGCTCTGCAGCGGCGACGGCACCATGAGGAAGAACATCGACGTGTGGAAGAAATGGACGACCAGCAACAGCCTGCACCTCCACGGGTAAGTCTCGGAGATTGTGTGTTTGCTAGGATTTCATGCTCTAAATTGACTTGAGGACAAGGGAATGGAGTGTGTTCTTTTGCTGCTAATTTAAGAAGTTGGCAGTAATGCAGAGCATATGTGTGTGTTGATCAGGCTCCAGCTGCGTATCGCTGTGCGCGGTGTGGAGCAGCTGGCAGTGGGAGGGAGGATGGTGTACTCCACCTGTTCACTCAACCCTATAGAGGACGAGGCTGTCATCGCAGCGCTGCTGGAGAAGAGCGAAGGTAACAAACACTCACACACTAACAAAGGGCAATTTAAGCAACACTTTTTATTCAAATCAAAGTTAGTTTTCTAGTTTTGAAGTAAGAACAAGTCAACAAGTCTGGGCTGGTTCTCACAGCCAGTTAAGATATGAACAAAGTTTGCAACACAGGGCCACATTAATAAGGAGTTCATCCACTGTGGATATCGGTTTTAAAATGTTTGTTTAAAGTCACTTATGATGTTAACCAGCTTAGTTTGTGTCGTAGCTGGAGAAAAGCAAAGGTAGTAAACACTCAAACGCACTCATATAGGCCAATTTAAGCAATACATTTCAGACTTTTTATTCAAATCAAAGTTATTTTTTCCATTATTTCGCTGGCTAAAGTAAGCACAGGTCCATATTTAAAAGGATTTCATCCACTGTGGATATCAGTTTAAAAAATGACGTTAACCAGCCTAGTCTGTGTCATAGCTGTAGTTCGATGTTTTAATTATCAGTACTTGTAATTCATGTCCCAACCATTTTTGTAATTAATTAAAGTTAGAATACCCAAAGGACAAAATGTCCAAAAATTCAACAATTGTCAGCCTATAATCACAAGGACAAGCCTAACCTCCAAATTTGAAAACATGAGAAAATGTTTATATCTGTGGATTTGGAAGCTGTGTATATCAGATCACTTGAACTTCATATATACGTGTAAGGAAATACGAAAACAAAATTCATTAAAATGGTATAGAGCAGGGGTACTCAAATACAAATGTTAAAGGTCCAAAGACATTTTTCAATAAGACAAAGGTCCGTTTATTACGGTCATTCAAACTTTTAAACAATTGCAACAAGATTCTTAACACGAGGTTGCAAAAACAAAAAGTCTCTGTATGCAGCAGTTTTCATTGTTATTGTGTCTGTGCTTGACCCCTCAGAGTCGCAGTGTAAGAGCTGCACAGTTAGAATAAAGGCAGCTGCACCCTCTTTCATTCAGCATTCCCATTATTGCTTTATAAATGTCTTGCCCCCTTGTGTGTCCACTGAGGTTCGTCAGGCCCAACACATCTTCAACAAACTCCCCCTTTGCCTCATCATAACAACTCACAAACACCAGCAACTGAGCATTGTCAGTGGTGTCAGTGGACTCACCCACAACTAAGGAAATGCACTGTGCATTTTTTATTCCATCACAAAGCTGATGAATCAAATCACCAGCCAGTATTTATGTTCTTCTGGTTGCTGTGGAATCTGAGAGGGGGATTTGCTTTGACCTGTTATTTCCTCTTTTTGTTTGCCTTCAAACATGGTCTCCATCACTTCAGTCATGCATTCTTTTATACTTCAGTTATTATCCAGTGTAATGTCCTTACCTACTGGCCTAGTTCAATTAAAGTGGTTACTTTTTTTTGGCTGGGCAGTGTAGTTTGTTTTATACACCGTGTTTGACTTTCTCAGGACTCAAAACTGTTTTTTGGGGGCAGACTCCCACAAAGAAAAACAAATATTTACACAGGTAAGGTCATCATCTTAATAGTTTTGTATGCTCATCCGTGAGCAGAGCATCAAGTTGACATGTCTATTACAGCTGAATGCAGCGATTACCATGTTGTTCAGCAAAACGCCTCACAAACTGATTAAGATCAACAGCTTTAGTGCGTTTTGATTCAATGCTGAGTACAGCCAAACTTGACAGTCTCTTCTCCGCAAATACCTCATTCCTTCAGTGCTTGGGTCCGAATGCTTCTTGTTTTGTGCCGTCCCGTTCACTTCAGATTAAATCGCTGCCAATCATATGTCCACGCTCGCACCAGGACCGGGGGAGGGGTTACAAGACCTGCGTCTTGTGCTGCATTCACTTGCACTCGGACATTAGAGACTTTCTCTCATAAATGTCCGATGAGCCACAACTTTTCTTTCAAAACAAAGCTGCCAACTGGGGTGGCAAGGCCTATTTTTAGGGTGGCAGTTGCCACCCCATGCCACCCCGGTAGGTGAAACTAGGCTACTAGCTACAGTATAGATGCAACTAGATGAGCTGTTAACTCTCGCTCTGACTTTTTTTTTTTTAACTCTAGCTCTGACTCAGACAGGTTGAAAGAGACGAGACACGTATTTTTCCCACCCGCATTCCGCGAAGACCTGCCCTACTGTGCCTCTGATTCGCAGACTGTTGGTGGGGGGAAAAAAACGGTGACGGGATGCTGAATGTGATTGGACCAAAGCGTTGACACACACACACACAGACAGTGGAACAGTCGGACATGCAGAGCGCTGTTTGCAGTGGACATAGCGGAGAATTTTGACTCGCCAACTTGTGGCGATGTCTCGCAGATAACACCGATAATACAGATAATACATATGAAAAGTATAATTTGCTCACAGTCCAGAGACAGTTGTGGTTCGGTCCGGGACCGGAGTCCGGACTTTGAGGATGTCTGGTATAGAGAATATTAAACTAGACCCCAGGTCCATAAATATCAAATCCATTTGAATGTTACTAAAAGGAAATTATCCTTCGGGCGCACTCTATTTTTGGGATCAAGACATATTGCGTTAGCACATGTCTGAATGCCCACACAGAAAACTTTAATAATACTCTGCTGTAAAAGAAAGGTTTCATTTTATTCCAGCAGCCCTTAACACTGTATCATTTCTCTTTGAGATCAGAGAACATAAAAAAGCGGAGCAGTACCACAAAAGCTCAAACGCTGTCGAGCCAAAGCCACAATTTAATTCACTTGTGATCTGCCGAATGTATCTGTTTATAAATTGTATGACTTGTTATATTTAGATATAAATCCAGCCCTTTTCTGCCAATTCGTAATGTCTTTCCCGTCCTCGTTGCCAGGAACGTTGGAGCTGGTCGACGGATCAGCTGATCTGCCGGGGCTGAAGTCGATGCCTGGGGTCAATTCCTGGAAGGTAAGAAATAACAACACTAAAACAAAACAAACCATAAAGGAACATCAAAGTCGGACCTAATTTGATTTCTGATAGCTTTGTTTGGCTCACACACTTATAACCTATTGTGTGTGTGTAGCTGATGACCAAGGAGGGCCAGTGGTTCTCTGATTGGTCCGAGGTTCCCGTCAGTCGTCAAACGCAGATCCGCCCCACCATGTTCCCGCCAACAAACCCAGAGAAACTGGCCAACTTCCATCTGGAGAGATGGTATGTACACACACAGCAACATACAGTGTGTTTGTGCCATAATACTGCACACTGTGAGGGTCCCCACAGTGTGCCTTTCAGTCACTTGAACAGGTTTGGAAAAGAGACTGAATATCCTGTATTTGTGTCAGGTGTGTTTCCAGCGTCAGGTCCTGAGTATATTCACTTAAATGATGCAAATTACAGAGCGAATCCTCCTCCATGTAGCCACCAAATCAAATATTGGACCCATTTTTTTACAAGCCAAATATCATTTTCAGACAAATCGGGAGAAAATGTTCTCAGTTTGAGATATGATTAGTCTGTCTCTGCAACAAACTATTCCAAGATTAGGCAACACTGAGCGTCAAACTTGATCAAATGTTAAGCTAAAATTAATAAGCTAACACGTATTTGTCATGCTAAATTTGTTTGTTAGGATACAGCAAGTGTATACCATTTTGTTGCCCCTTGTAATGTGTCATTTTCAGGTAAATGGCACCTTTCTGTAGCCCACAAACCTTTTAGTTCATGTAATGTTTTTAATATCTTTAGAAGGCTCTATAAGCAAAGCAAATAGCAGCAGTGAGAGCAGGACGCCTTGTTAAAAGTATTCTCTTGGTAACGATAGGTTTGAATATAAAAACATGCATCCATCTTAATAAAAATGTTCCCTTGATATAATTTGTATAGTGTATAGAAAATAAGTTGTCCTTGAATCTCATTCCCCTCTCTTAATTTGGCTTTTATTTCTTCTTCTTTGTATCCTCCTGAGAGTATTTAGCTCTCATCAAAGCAGAGAAAACGCATCTGCACCAACACTTTCAATTTATTCTGATTTCATCGATGCCAACTCCATTAGCCGAGTAAAGCGTCTGATTTATTTTCTTGGCGTCATCTTTCACACACACACACACACACACACACACATGCATGTACACACCTGCACTCTCACTTAATGGTGGATGATGTCATCTCTACTGCAGCTTTTGCTTTACAGCTCAGTCCGGCTCCAGGCAGGCCAGCAGAGGGAGCTATCGTCACATGGTGGCTAAGCCTCTCTTTATTTAATGCTGGAAACCAATGGTCTGCTCAGTAGAGGGCAACATAAAAACCCCAAAGCCTTGATTTATGTCTCTGTGTTTTTTTTTTATTGCAGTATGAGGATTTTGCCACATCACCAGAACACTGGAGGGTTCTTTGTGGCTGTGCTGGTGAAGAAAGCCCCGATGCCTTGGAACAAAAGATATCCCAAGGTACACAGACATACACACACACACACCTAATGCATGATTAGACAGTCAGTTTGACTTGAGGAGGGAAATGGAGCAGAACTGAAGTGTGTTGAAGCAGCAGAGCCCCCCCCCCCTTTTGCATCACTCACCTGTTACTAACAGGGCTGCGACTTCTTCTTTGTCTCTCCTCTCCAGGTGAGGCAGGATGTCTCCTCCAGCGCTGCAGCCCAGACTGAAGGCTCCCCCGCAGCCTCCATCCCCTCCGGTACTCCCTGCCCACCCGACAGTGCTGTTGAGGAGGGATTGGGGGAGAAAGTAGTAGTAGTAGAAGAGGAGGAACCCAAAGACTCTCCCTTAGCCCTGGAGACAACTGATAAACTAGAGAGAGAGTATGGGTGAGTCATGGCGATGCGGCCAGCTAATGAACAAAGGAAGGCAGCGAGTTCGTGAGGCGACATGTTAAATAGATGACAAATCTCTCTCTCAACAATAATTCTGAATAAATACGCACTGTTCAAAGGAATAAATCACCCACAAAAAGAACATTGTTGTATCTGTTGCTCACCCCTAGCAACAGATATGAGTTATTGGAGAAAACGTTAATATTCACATTGAAAGCGAAAGATCCAGAAATGTTTAAAAGTATTGATTAATTGAAGTAAATTGCGGCTGCATTTGACAACAACAAAGGTGTCATCTAAGTCTCATTTGTTTAGTTGCATGCTCAGTACTTCCTAAACACATGCATATTAGTTAATCCTTTTTATTTAAAGCGGCCCTTTTATGCTTTTTGGGGTTTTCCCTTTCTTCAGGGTGTCCGCGGGGTCTTAAAAGTATTAAAAGTTGATAAATCAATTTAGCGAAAATTAAGGCTATTAAAAAGTATTAAACGGCATTTTCCAAGGTATTACATTTTGTAGCTTGTTTTCAATAAGTATATAAATTGTCCAAAGAGGTTGTATTCTACAGTCTGCCTGAATGTAATCATGGCGTAGGTGTGTAGTGTGATTCTGTGTAGTTTATTTATGGCTTCCCGTTGGATTTGACGTCATCTGAACAGGACATCGCGCGCTCACTGCTTGATAGCGCGCGAAGCTCCGTTTACACCGGTTGTTAAACAACATCGTTTTGGGGAAATGCAAGTCTGCGTCCAAATGGTTGGAAGACAAGGAGGAAGGACAATCAATACTGTATATAGTAAATGTGAGGTAAAGTGTGTCGACAATGTAACCGGTTAAAACTCGAAGTGGCGATGATGTCTTAAAATGTATGGAAAGGGTCTTAAAAAAGGTCTTAAAAGGTTTTACATTTGACTTCAGGATTCCTGCATATACCCTGTTCTTGTCGTGTGTTATATAGGTTTTTGTGCATGTACATGGTTTGCAAAGGCTTAAATCCCTGTGTTTCCTCCAGAGGGAGAATAAGATGTGATTCTCCATTTTATATCAATTCATTAAGACTTTTCTCTCTTGGACTCGAGTAAAACAACGTTTTTTAAGAACTCCGAATGAGTCATTGATTCGCTCATTTGAAGATAGTTACTTTAAAGCAATTTCCTTGATTGTTTGTTGGCCAAGCTAATCTTTAGAAGCTCACACACAGTTGTTCCTCCATTAAATGTGTATTGAAACTTTTGACATTGCACACAACCCACATGTATTGGGTAATTTAAATGTAAATATACCTATTAAATGAATGTCTCCATTGTGTTTCCCAGACCTCCCGCCTCCAAGAAGAAGAAGCTGTTTGGTTATAAAGAAGATCCCTTTGTGTTCCTCACTGAAGAGGACCCCGTCTTCACCACCATACAGTACGTCTCTATAAGACATTGAATTGATAGTTTTGAGCATTTTAGTGACACAACCATTTAACCTTGTTTCTGTTTTCTCCAGGTCTTTCTATAATCTATCACCCACCTTCCCCAAGGTCAACGTTCTGACCAGGACCCACGACGGCAAAAAGCGCCACCTGTACATGGTGTCCAAAGAGCTGCGCAACGTGCTGCTCAATAACAGCGAGCGCATGAAGGTCTGTCTGTGTGTGTGTGTGTGTGTTTGTTTGTTTGTTTAGATCATTGCACATGTCGAAAGCCTGGGTCGATGATGACAAAGCATTTCCTCCCATGGAAATACGATTTAAAAATAGATAAAACAAATCAATGTTCAATTATTTTCTGGATGCAGTATTGATCACACTATACATAGAGCTTTACATAAGGATATGGGGTAGCCATTCAGTGGGAAAAGTAGACGTGAACGTAAACATGTACAGTAACACAAATAGGAACCTTAGAAATGAGCATAATAGGGCCCCTTTAAAGCTTCCTGTTCAATTGTCAAGTTTGGTTAAAGTTTCTTGTCAAACTTTTCCCTACAGCAATTACCCAAAAATATTCTATCCCCTGCTCAATACATAAAACAGGGAATTTAAAAACAAACAATTAAAAATAGCAAAGGACAAGTTCTTGCCACCGGGGATTTGAAGTAGCCCGTTTAGTGAGTCTCCCGTTTGTTTAATCAATACACCTCATCATTTGGTTTGGTAATGAATGATTCTGCTAATATTTGTCAAACACTGAAGACATCTCTCTGCTCGGCACACGCTTCCTCTCAGCAGAGTGCACACACACACACTTAGATAAAGCATGTGGGGGCGGGACTTATACAGGACTAGTATTTATCGTCATGCTCGCTGTGCTTTGAAGTCTGAGGCTAGTAGTCGTAAAAATGTTCACACACGGTGAAATACATTTAATTAGAATAGAAAAATGTATAAAGTAGCCGTCTTATGGAAAGCTCTGTTTACAGTGAACTCAAACAAGCGCCATTATGTTTATTATAGCAGTGCATGGGCCAGCTTTTGGCTACAGACATATTGGCTTTACTTTGGCACATTATTTTCAGACTGAGTGGACATGTACCCATCCATCTGAGCGAAACAGTCTAACAGATGGGACGCTCTCACATCCCAAATCCCTCTCCTCCACCCTGCAGCACCTGACCAGGTGGTGCTGTGTGTGTGTGTGACTCTCATTGCTCTCCTCATTTATGAGCAGTGTTGTGCTAGTTACTGAAAACCAGTAACTAGTTACCATTACTAGTTACTTCATTTCAAAAGTAACTCAGTTACTTCACTAGTTACTTACATCAAAAAGTAATGCGTTACTGTGAAAAGTAACGTTTTAGTTACTTACAAAAACGGCTCCCATTAATTATTCTCCAATGCAATAACAGTACTGAAATGAAGGCTATAAGGATAGCCTTCATTTCAGTACTGTTAGTGCATTGGAGAATAATACAATCTGTTGATCAACTTGACATGCATTATATGCAATCTGGATTGCATCGATATTAGCTGGCTTTCCATTTTTGTATATTCTTTCTCCAGGTAGTTGGAAAAAGTGTTCCGTCCCATATGCCGTGTGCCGCCCGGACATGCTATCATGCTAACTAGCTCCCTGAAAGCGGGTGACTCCACTCTAGCAATAGCCTGCATGTGTTCTACAACATACCGTGCAATGGTTTTATCGACTTTTCCCTGGCCAGCAGTCCCTTGGTTAAAATCCAGCCGCTGTTGCTTAGGTGGAGGTGGAGTGGCGTCGGCTGAGTCTCTGTGGTCTTAGCTACTAGCTTCGTCCCAGCATGTTGTTTTTGCAGATGTTTTGAGAGATTTGAATGACTGGTTTGGGCAGTAGATAGGATCTTTGACCCGCCAAGACACAACTTACATTTAACTAAAACGTTCTTTTCTTTGTGCTCGACAAAAGTGAAATAGTGAGAATATCTCCAGGTGGAGAAACTAGACTTGAGCTCCGCCGCCGCCATGATAGTCTTGTTAGTAAACAACACAAACACGCCCACAGCCCGACTCTCCGCATGTGACACAGGAAGTATTTAAGTACATTTACTCAAGTACTGTACTTAAGTACAGTTCTCATCTCTGTTCGCCTGGCTGTTGACTATATAAAAAAACTAACGCAGTAACGGAGTAACGCACCATGTAGTAACGGTAACTGAGTTACTGAATTAAAAAAGTAATGCGTTAGAGTACTAGTTACTGCCAAAAATAGCGGCGTTACACTAACGCGTTACTTTGTAACGCGTTACTTTGTAACGCGTTAGTCCCAACACTGCTTATGAGGCACTTTCTTTTGAGCTAAAGCACAATGCGCGTCTCTAAATTATAACTGATAATGGATTCAGTGACTAAAATCTGAGTGAAGGAAAAATGAGTGCGTACCATAGAATTGGGAGGGATGGAAACCCTCTTTAATGGTCACACATGCAGCTCACACAGTGACATTTGTTCTCTGCTTTTAACCCATCCTAGTACCAGGAGTCTAGTACTAGGAGCAGTGGGCAGTTATTGTACAGCGCCCGGGGAGCAGTGGGGGTGGGGGGGGGGGGGGGGGAAGCGGTTGTCCGGTGCCTTGCTCAAGGGCACTACGGCTTGGGCAGGAGGTGAACTGGGACCTCTCCACGTAGCAGTCCACACTCCATATTTTAGGTCTGGTCGGGGACCTGAACCGGCGACCCTACAGCTCCCAGTCCAAGCCCCTACTGACTGAGCCACTCCCGGACTACCATGTCTTCATATCTCAAGTTTCACAAAGAGAATTGTGGGAGAGAAACTCCCTCTGGAGGGAAGACAGGGATTTTAGCCTTTGCAGACCATTTACATGCACAGAAACCTATATTACACTACAGGAAAGGGACGACTCCAAACAGCACAATAGGGACTCTTTAACATCACATTAAACAAAGATGAAAGTTATTGGTTTCTGTTAGGTTTGGAAAGGATTCATCATGAATATTAATTCCTGAAGTGTTGTTGAGTTTTACTCTGCAAAGCCAACACTTTCCTCCCACTCCTGCTGGGACACCAGAAACCAGCTGCACTCTGTTTACACACAAGAGATATCTTGTACAGTAGATGCCTCAAGCAAGGCAGTTTGGGGAACATCAGTAATTACAACACGCATCAAGAGTAATACTACAAGACCTCCTGTAACATAATTAGTCCTTTATTTTCATTTAAATTACCACCCTGGGTTATGTTTTCAAGAGGGATAATAATTAGTGCAGACCGGAGGATTTGGCATCTTTTTGGCGCGTTTCCACTGCAGGCCTCGCTCGGCCTCGCTCGGTTTGGTTAGGCCTTATTAGGCCCGGCTCACTTTAATGCTGCGCTTCCATTACAGTTTAGGAACTGGGGTAGTTACTATAGTAACGCAGTGTAGG
This sequence comes from Gymnodraco acuticeps, assembly GCF_902827175.1. Taxonomy (NCBI): domain Eukaryota; kingdom Metazoa; phylum Chordata; class Actinopteri; order Perciformes; family Bathydraconidae; genus Gymnodraco; species Gymnodraco acuticeps. The sequence goes on from NW_022991375.1 coordinate 749,648, forward strand.
CGGAGCCGTGACGTCATCTTCAATGAGCGCCCCAAAACACAACACAGCCGTTAGCTCTTAGCACTCAGAGCTCACAGCTCTTCATATCTGTTCAGAAACTTGACAAAAGTTAAACAAGTACAAACCACAGACTGCCTGTGTCATGGCGAATACAGGCGCTGGTTTATTTATGTCTGTATAGGCCGTTGTTGTGAGTGTGGACGGTCGGAGCATATATATAAGCAGGGGTGCACATAACTTTTTTGCCCTGGTTCTCAAAGGAGCACCTGGAGATGTTGCTTGGTGCTCATCCTTAAAATGAAATAAACCGTAACTTTTGAGGGGTCTTGACTTTATTTGCCAGACACACGGCACTGAACACACATGCAGAGGTGAACACAGAACACACATGCAGTGGTGAACACAGAACACACATGCAGAGGTGAACACAAGACAACATTAGCACGACCAGTAATCCTACAAGCTGTCGTCACTACCCTCCTGACTGTTCTCCTCACTGTCTTCCTCTGTCAGACATGGTAGCTGATGATGTAGGCCTACTTCTTCCTCTCTGGTTGAGTCTGCGATTAGCTGCTGGTTTTGGGTCGAAAGTCTCTGTCATCTTAGAAAAGTGGATGTAATCAAATAAGTATGTGAACATAACCAATAACCTACCATAGCCAATAACAAATTAATGTAACTTATTGTATTTATGTTGTTCATTCATATCTTATTTTACCTTAACATTTATTTATTTATGCATTTGTTTGTATCTCTCCAGTTTGAAAGGATATTTTTGGTTACTGTCCTATAGTATACATTGGAATGATTTCAAACATAAATTGTGACCAAACCGTTTGAACTTAGACTAAAGTGAACTATCTAAACACTCAAAGAGTCCTTTACCTCACTGAGCTGTAGTTATCAGCCTCTCAGTCTGACTGGAGAGGACTCTCCCTCCACCTTATTGTAGAAACATCTTCTTCTTATATCCGTTAGAGCAGCAAGCACCAGATTCTAATAACAACAGCGCCGGTACCGGTGCACCCTCCCTCGCTCACTCGCATTTTGGCTGTGAGCTGCGGGCGCCAGATAAGCCAACATCCCCCACTTTCATCACTTACAGCGCCCATCGTACAAGGCAAATGAAACGTGTAACCGGGGTGAAAAGGGTGTTACATTTACTTAATTGTGAATATCGTTACATCAAGGCCGAAAATTAGGATGAGCACCAACGGTCAAAAATGTTTTTTTCCCTCCCAGAGCTGCCTCCCCAGATCTGGCGCCCTTGGCGAACATCTATTACGCCAGTGCTACGGGCCGACCCTGAGTTCATATCATAGGTTCATATGCAACTCGCAAATATATGTATCTCTCTCTCTCTCTCTCTCTCTCTCTCTCTCTCTCTCTCTCTCTCTCTTTCTCTCTTTCTTCTCTCTCTCTCTCTCTCAATGTTGGTACGCAAATGCGCCTTTTTTCAAATGACACGGTGCTCTTTTGTTGGCGGAGGTTACACACCAGTTATGTGCAGCCCTGTATATAACGTTAGCTTAGCCAAGCTCCATTTAGAAAACACGCATTTTAAAAGTTTTTCGCCTGCCGTCTGTCTGCAGACTTGTCAAAGCATTAATTCATGGTTTTTACTAACCGGTATCAGTATGTTGTTACTTGGGCATCATTTTGAAACGTGTATTACAATTAAATCACGGTCAAATATGTTCATCTTGTTGTAGCCCCCTTGCCAGCGATTCTCTCTCTAGTTTAGCATACTCAGCCCAACTCAGCCTGGTTGTTCCTGGCCCTAGAACCACGATTTTATGGGGCCAGAAAAACTGTGAATTAGGACCCGATAGCTGGTACTAGGCCAAGTGGAAACGCAACCACGGCTCGGCACGCTTAAAGCGAGCTCCACGCTGCAGTGGAAACGCGCCATTAGTGTTTTGCAATAAATCAGCATTATTTTATTTGTGTTACTCAGGTCATCAACACGGGGGTGAAGGTGTGGTCTCGCAACAGTGATGGAGAGGAGTTTGGCTGTGCCTTCAGACTGGCTCAGGAGGTAACACACACACACTCTCACACACACTGTATTTTCACCACAGCATCCTGGACATCACTTCTCATCCTCACACATTCAGTAAAAATTAAAATAATCTGCTGTGAATGAACTTGTTCTGTGTTGATCAGCGTGTTATAATCATAAGCTTATTTATTGTGAAAGCATGAAGCCTTAGCTGCACATTTTTACACAACTATAATCCTATTTTTGAATGCAAACTAACCTCGTGATTTAAATACATTCATCAGTACATACAGCAATGCATTGTGACATGCTTGGCTTGCATCCGTAAGACTTCCACACCTTCCATATTCTTTAATTTGATACTAAATGTCATCGTTAAATCATCCCCTTATGCCTCCTTTTAACACGCAGTTAGTCTCTCCTCCTGTCACTAATGTATTCTCCACAGAGGCTAAAAAAACAAGAGCCAGACGGCCGAGTTCACACTCCACACAAACTTGGAATTAATTAATTTCATATGCACCATTTTACGGTATTATATCAGCCTGCAGATTGTCATGCTCATCTCCTCTTTGTGCTTTCAGGGTATCTACAGTCTTCAGCCGTATATCCGCTCCAGGATAATCACGGTGAGTGTGGAGGACATCAAAGTGCTGCTGACTCAGGAGAACCCCTACCTCAGCAAACTGGAGGCAGACGCTCACGCTCAGGCCAAGAAACTGGGTACGCACGGCAAAACGTCATCATGTATTCAAAACTCAGTGACCACTTTCAGACATATTAAGCTCTGTATTTAATATTAGTGCAGATGTTACTACTACAGTACTACAGTTTCCTTTTTGATACTGAAACTAAATATTTGTTTTGGGAAGCAGCCTGGAGGTTTCTGGCTTTGGCTGGCATTAAATGAAAGAGAACGAGTAATGCTCCAATTTCCTGAATAACTTTTGTTGAGCTGCCCTTGAGCAAGGCACTGACCCAAAAACACACTGACGGGAAGAGCTGAGCAGTTCCAGGCAAAAGAGAACTGTAATTACACTGCGTTATTTTCGGATCTGTAAGAAACCGTACATGGAGATAGAGCTGTGACTTGTCTACTAATCAATTAGTCCACCAAAAGAAAACAATTGAAATGATTTAATGATCCACTATAGCTTTTGACATTTAAAAATGGCAGAGAATTTTGTTTTACTCCTCCTAAAATTGGGGGGTATCCAATTGTCTATTTTATACCATAATAAAAGGCATATATTTTGGATTTGAAAAACGAGGGATTTAAAGTAGGGCCGGGACTTTAACGCGTTAATTAAGATTAATTAATTACACAAAAATTAACGCGTTAAAAAAATTAACGCATTTTAATCGCACTTATTTTTGCACCGCGGAACGTTTCTCACTGGATGAGTTTCAGGCGTACCGATTATACTGGAGCACCAACTAACGTTCATGACTTCAGACAACAACAAACCACAGTGAACAACAGTGGGAAATGTTGTTTTAAAAAACGGACGGATGGAAGCGTTGATAAGAGCACGGTTGTGTGCAAATTATGCAAAAAGGAATTCGCATATCACCGCAGCACATCAAGCCTCAAGTATCACCTCAATGCAAAACATATAGCAGCTAGCGTGGAAGCTAGCGTGGACGTTAGACTCTTTTATCGCGTTCACACCATACAGTCCATGGTTCACACCAAAAAGTTCCGGTACTAAAATTAGTTCATGAGAACCTTTTTACCCCCACGAAAGTCCCTGCTAGAGAGCAGAGAGCTGCTAGAGAGCAGGGACTTTCGTACGGCTCTCTTGTGAGAAAAGAGCTATATTTCTGATTGGCTGGGCGGATTGCAAACCACGCCCCGTAAAACTCCCAAAAAGTTTGGTGAAGCCGCCATTTTATTATCCTCGCATTAGCATTATTAGCATTAGCCCAGCGCAGAAACGCAGAGAGACTAACTTATGGCAACACAAAATAAAACATGGGAGCGGTGGAAATGAGGAGGTGTCGGCGTTCTGGCGATTTACTCGGAAGGCTTCAGTAGAAGCTGCTGGGACTCCCAGCAGCTTCTACTGAAGCCAGTCCCCAACTCCGGGGACTTCCGGCCGGGGACTTTGGGCGGCAGTATACGCTGTGAAGTGGTTTGCGGCCTGCCAGTAAACCCAAAGCAGAAGAAGAAGAAGTGACGTCAGCGGCTTCATTTGTTCTCATGAACTAAGTTCTCATGAACCTTTGTGGGAAAAGTACTGCGGTGTGAATGCGCCTCATGGTATACTAAAATCCATGTGAAAAAAATTGCTTCTCACTGTTCTCAGGTCAAATATTTATATGCGATTAAAAATGCGATTAATTTCGATTAATTAATTACAAAGCCTCTAATTAATTAGATTAATTTTTTTAATCGAGTCCCGGCCCTAATTTAAAGACATCATAGTGGTGACATTAAATAGACCAAACAGTTAATCTAAAAAATAATCTTCAGATGAATCCATAATGAAAATAATAGTTAGTGTCAGATCTACATTGCCCTACAGCTTGTTTTTATTTTGGGCAAATGTTTTGCTGCTTTTAGTTATGAGTCTCTTTCTCTCCACAGTGATGGGCAGCATTGTGTTGAAGTACATTCCCAACCCAAAGTAAGTGTAATTTATTTTATATTTGAAGTGTTTGAATGCACATTCATATCCTTTTTTGGGGTCTTTGTTCATTCCTGACCCTCACCATTACCCTCTCGTTGTCAGTAACACAGAGGATCCTCAGTGTCCCATCCAGCTGTGCGGCTGGAGGGGGAAGACGTCCATCCGAGCCTTCGTCCCCCGAAACGAGAGGTTTCATTACCTCCGAATGTTGGGCGTGGAGGTCTTCAGAGAGAAGCAGGGCCAAGGGGACAAAGGCCCGGATGGAGAGAAGGCGGTGGAGGGAGTGGAAGTAAAGGAGGAGGCGGGAAATGGTGCAGAGGAGAAAGGAGAGGAGAAAGAAGTGGGGAAAGATGCGGGGCACATGGACTTGGAGAATGGTGATAAAATTGGAACATCAGAACCAATGAAGGAACCGATGGACTAGCAGGTGAGGGAAACGAGGACTGACGAGACGTAGCGCAGCTCTAAGAGCCGAGGACGAGGATGAAGACCACATTTTGTGATAAGGGAGGAAGATGAGCCCGTTTCCCACCCTGCAGCTGAGGAAGGAGACCCTCCCTCGCAGATTCCATCAGGATTTTTAGTTTGGTTTGGAACCCCTCCAGGAGTCAGCTTATTAGTTAGTCTTATTTTATTGATATGTTTTTTTTTTTTTTAACAAATTTATTCTACTGCTCAAGTGGCTTTAATTTGTCTTCCCGTAGATAATCTTCAGAGAAGTTCGTATGAACTGCCATCTCATTTTTCTAGATCTGCAATAAAGCCAAACTATGGAGTCAATTAAAGCGTTGAAGATTAACTGTGTCACCTCCTGCTCTAATTATTTGACTCTAAGCTTGTTGAAGTATTAAAAGCATGCCTGAGAAGGGGTTGATTAAGTTCGGCAAATTTAAGACATCATAAAACAGCTATCAGGAATTATATGAAGCCGTAAAACAGTGGGAAATTAAAGGGGAACTGCTGCACACTGGGAAGTCTGAATGATGGGCAAAGGAATACTCTGGAACAATTTCACATAAATTAAAGTAACATAATTTACCAAATAGTGTAAAAAGATAAGAATAGATTTTTTTTAATTAGGTTTTATAAAGAGGAATTGCTGGCTTAAAAAGTTAAAATATTACCCATAATGTATCAAAGATGTGGAAATGGACAGCATTCGTACACAATTAGCTATACTTACATGTGCTTTTATAATCCATTGGTCTCTAAACAACTTGCATGAAAACATATAGGATTTGTTTTTATTGGCATTTTTGTCCTTGGAAAAACCTCAAACTGAATAATGGAAGTGCCTGAGGGAGAGGAACTTTGGGATTTGAGCCTTTGCAGACCATTTGCATGCACATAAACCTATAACACATACTACAGGAAAGGGAAAAGCATCTGTAAAAATTAAATGGGGCTTATTTAAAGATAATCGTCTCATCACCCAAGGGCTGTTAAGTTTTCTCACTACAGAAACCATACATTGTAAAATAAATAAACATCGGAATATGGAAAAACAAAGGCAAATAAAATAAAAACCAAAAATGTACATCAATGAATCTTGTGAGCGGTTGCCGCGGCAGCCACTGGTTGGACAGATTGGACAGACTCCTGTTTATTACCCAGTCCAGCTGCCATGACAACTGCCGTCATGACAACCAGCCCCCTCACCTCTCTCCCTGGTGACGGCAGGGAACAGAGGGACCACAGAGAGCATCCTCCTCCTCGTCTCCTCTCCTAACTCCCTCCCTGCACACTTGTTTCTTTCCTCACTTGATCCCTTCTTTCTTTCTTTTTTTGACTGCTCTGTGACCTGCCCTAAAGGACGCTGCAGTGAGTATTACCCATAGACTGTAGGTATTACCAGACAGCCGTCGGGTCGATGCCGTGGGTACGCCTGTGACCATGCAGTTAGCAAAGAAGACATTGCTTGAGTCACATCCTTGCATGGAGTATGACTGGGCGATTTGAAGAAAATCATCCCGAGATATTTTACCAAATAGCTAGATCAAATATAAACTTGTACTCATTCCAGTAGGGAAATGAATGTGTCGAGAGCAGCATCACATTTTTACAAACCAACACAATTAATTGATTAATGATGAAAATAATAATAATCTTTATTTTTGTACATGTGCTCCTTCTTAACCAACCCTTAAAGTAAAATCCTGCTTTTACATAAATGCATGTAATATAATGATGTAGTATTTAACAGTCAAAATTGATTGATTGAATATTGCAATTACATTTTCATCATTATACATAAACACTTTTTCTTAAGTAACTGCTGTTCTTGTTTTTACAATTTTATATATAAGCATTGTTACTAAAGTACCTTAACCGAATGGAGGACTGTATACTGCCAATATAAATGACTTAATAAATAAAATAGGAAATGGATTGAACTAAGAGTGTACAGTTCCAATAAATGTGCAGGTTAATTATAAAATGTAATGCAGGTGTGAAATACAGAATAAGACGGGTCACAGTTCAGCCAAGGATAATAAGAATACACTAGTCAGTGTTTGGTAAGAAGGCAGGACCCAAACGCAGTACAAAACAAGAGGCCAAGTAGTTTGAACAAAAAGCTTTAAGACACAAACAAAACGATAACCAAGGAAACAAGGAAAAACTGAACATGCACAAACCGGGGAACGGGAACAAAACCAAGAACACGAGGTAAAGAAGCCCAGGGAAAACCAACGGGAACATGCATGGGAAAACAACGTCGACGACCCAATAAGTAGGACAAGGGCACACGACACACGACAAATCTCAAGAGATGACACTGCTGGAGGGGCAAGCAGAAACACAAGAGCAACAGGTGAACACACACAATCACTGGGAAACTAGATAATACACAAAGAGGTAATACATTTCAAAATTGAAAAATAACAATACAATTAATTATATATATAATGAGTCTAAAGTAGATCCATACTGTACATGTTGTCTTAACATGAGAGGTCATTACCATGTTGACCTTGGATGATTTTAATATATACACAATGAGAACTTTGATAAATAATCATCAACTATGTGTATCGGAACATGAGAGTACACAGGTACAAACAGCCAGAAAGACGGAGTAAGGTGCCCCCCTCAACAGTCCAAGCCTATAGCAGCTAAACTAACGTGTCTACATACATGCACTCCCTTAGGATAGGTTGAGGGAAAAGGGTAGCAAGTAAGAAGTAGGAAACAGAGGTGGAGAGGCACACACAGGGAAAAAGGTCCCCATTGGAACCTGAATTTGTCAGAGGTAGGAGTGGGTCAGTGACTACGTTCCACACTCCCCGGCCGGGCTAGGCGTTCTCTGCAACCTGTTACCCTCTAATAAACCTCGAGAGGTCATAGAGGGGAAAGGTTTGGATAAAGTTTTAAATATAAGATCTAAGTTTTTAGGATTTAAGTGAAAGAGTAAGAACTAAAATGTATAGGTGAAGAGGCACAACGTATCTACGTCAATGCACTCTTATTAGATTATTTTATGTTATCACTATAAGCTTTATCAAAAAGGAAGGTCTTAAGCATACTCTTAAAAACGGATAGGGTGTCTGCCGCCCGAACACAAACTGGAAGCTGATTCCACAAATGTGGAGCTTGATAAGAAAAGGCTCTGGCTCCCATTGTACTTTTAGAGACTCTAGGAACAACCAACAACCCTGCATTCTTGGAACGCAATGCCCTAGTAGGACAGTAGGGTATAATGAGTTCTTTAAGGTAAGATGGCGCCTGCCCATTAAGGGCTTTGTAGGCGAGAAGAAGAATTTTAAATTATATCCTGTGTTCTATAGGGAGCCAGTGTAAGGCAGCCAGAACAGGAGTAATGTGGTCCCTTTTCCTAACTCTGGTTAGTACACGAGCTGCAGCATTTTGAATCAGCTGAAGCGACTTGACTGACTTCTTGGTACACCCTGATAATAAAGAGTTACAATAATCCAGCCTAGAAGTAACAAATGCATGGACTAGTTTCTCTGCATCGTTTTGAGGCAAGATATGCCTGATTTTGGCAATGTTGCGTAGATGGAAGTAGGCGGTCCTTGAGATTGATTGTATGTGGGCGTTAAAGAATAAATCCTGATCAAATATAACACAAAGATTCCTTACAGTCTCACTGGAGGCCAAATGAATGCCATCCATAACTAGTATATCTTTAGATAGTTTGTTTCGTAGATTCTTTGGGCCGAGTACAATAACTTCAGTTTTGGTCGTGTTTAACATAAAAAAATGTAAGGTCATCCACGTTTTTAAGTCCTTGAGGCAGTCTTGAATTTTATTTAGGTGATTGGTTTTATGAGGCTTGATGGATAAATATAGTTGAGTATCATCCGCATAACAGTGGAAATTTACAGAATGATTCCTTATAATATTGCCTAGCGGAAGCATATATAGTGTGAACAAAATAGGTCCAAGCACTGAGCCCTGTGGCACTCCATGGCTAATTTTGGTTTGCATGGAAGATTCATCGTTGACACGTACAAACTGAGAGCGTTCAGATAGATAGGACCTAAACCAGCCTAAAGCATTACATTACATTGCATTTAGCTGACGCTTTTATCCAAAGCGACTTACAATAAGTGCGTTCGACCAACAAAATACAAACTTGAAGAAAACAGAATCATATAAGTTCATCAGGCTTCATAGAGCAAAAACATTTCAAGTGCTACTCAACTGGCTTTAGATAAGCCAGTCCTTTAGTGCTTTGTTAGCAATTCTTTGTTAGTAATTCTATCGCTCGAAGTGGAGTAGAAAGAGATGAGTTTTCAGTCTGCGCCGGAAGGTGTGTAAGCTATCTGCTGTCCTGATGTCAATGGGGAGCTCATTCCACCATTTTGGAGCCAGGATAGCAAACCCACGTGTTTTTGCTGATGGGAACTTGGTCCCCCTCGCAGTGAGGGTGCAGCGAGCTGTTTGGTTGATGCAGAGCGGAGTGCACGTGCTGGGGTGTACGGTTTAACCATGTCCTGGATGTAGGAAGGGCCAGATCCATTCGCAGCATGGTACGCAAGTACCATTGTCTTGAAGTGGATTCTAGCAGTTACCGGAAGCCAGTGAAGGGAGCGGAGGAGCGGCGTGGTGTGGGAAAATGTTGGAAGGTTGAAGACCAGACGAGCCGCTGCATTCTGGATGAGCTGCAGAGGTCGGATGGCACATGCAGGTAGACCAGCCAGGAGGGAGTTGCAGTAGTCTAGGCGTGAGATGACGAGAGTCTGGACCAGAACAGAAGCAGTTCCCTGTATGCCAACTAAGTGCTCTAGTCTTTGCAATAGGATATCATGGTCGATAGTATCTAATGCAGCACTGAGATCGAGCAAAACAAGAATAGAGACAAGTCCCTTGAGTCCCAAAACAGTCAGTTGAAATCAGAAAATGACAGTCTAGTGCAGTCTTTAAAATGATATTATGATATCCAGAATCAAAGAAGGTATTTCATCTCATATGAGGATATCGATATATATCACCTGCTGCCTAGAAAGGAGAGGAAGAGTAAATAAGTTGTAACCTGTCGAATGATTTTGCTGTTTACTGACTGTTTTTCAAGGGGGGTGAAGGGACATATTCCCCAAATGAGGCTGATTTCCAACCTTCATCCCTGCTAATATGACAGACAGGTGGAAATGAAAGACTTAATGCTTGGACATTGCACACAGCATGGCAGAGGGAGGGAAACCAGGGTTGAGATGTGTTGATGGTATTTGTGAATATAATATTGTGCCACAGCAGGTGGGGGGGAGTCTTTGTGGATTCAGTCAGGGATGAACGACTCGAGAAAAACGCTTCATTATTTCAGGCTGAGTAGACTACAAGAAAATGGAAGGAGTTGAAAATGATGAAAAGCCTTGAGAGGATGAAGAGAGATGGGCTGAATAAATCGAATTGAACAGATAGAGAAAGGTTCCGAGATAAGGCAAAAGTTGTCAGTGAGTCATCGGTCTGTGTGTGTGGGAGTGTGTGTTCGATTTAAGCCTGCGTATGAATGTGTGTTTACTTCAGTTAAGCCTTAGTGTGTTTGAAGTGTTTGCGCTGGTTCTTCAGTGTGAGTGATGCCTCTGCTCTTCAGCCTTAAAGTTTACTGCCAGCCTTACTAACACTAGTAATAAAATGAACTCAGCACAGGGACACATCCATTAACTTCATGTCTCTTTTGTCCTTCATCCTCTCTCACTCTCTCCTCTTCTTTCCCAACACTCACTTCCTCTTTACATTTTGATTATCTTTCACCCTGGAGTTTTTTGAAAGCATTCATGGCCTCCAGAAGCTCAGAAAATGTTCCCAAACTGTCATCTCAATTCAAGTCTCCGCTTTTAGTTTTCTCTCCAAACACCACCATTGTTACTAGAGCACTGTTTTCTCCATTTTTGAGTGGTACAGAGATATTTATCAAGGCGTCACATTTATTTTTCATCCAAGTATAAAGTGCAAATTGAAGCCTATTTGTGTAATGCAACTAAGAACATTAACTCAAGTCCTTCACTGAAGTACAAATAAATAGGTACTTTACTGAAAGGGCCTATTTTGTGCCTCTACTGTGACATGTTTCCATGTTTTAATGTTCAAAAAGCTCTTTATTTTTCTCATACTGCCTGTGCTGCAGCACCTCTTTTCACCCCCTGTCTGAAACCAGAGCCCAGTCTGCTCTGATTGGTAGCCGGCCGGCTCTGTTGTGATTGGTCAACCGCTTAGATATGCCCCGCCCATTAGCCCGTAACCCTAGCCTATAATGGTAGGGTTACATGGTGATTTGGCAGTAGTAAACAAAGGACTACAGCGACTGCAGGTCTCCCTGCCTTGAAAAAGAGATCTATGATCTCAAGGGACAATCTGGATAAATAAAGGTTTGAAATGAGGAGTCCAATGGAGGCCTTTCAGGGGGGGGGGGGGGGGGGGGGAGTGTGTGGGAGAGAAACTCCTTCTGAAGGGAATTGCCTTGCGAGTTTTCAAGTTCGCAGGTGAATAAATTCAACCAGCTATATTTTTCTACATACATACACCAAAGCAGAGCTACAAGAAAAGTGTATTTTGTATTTTTTGTAAAATTGACATATCATCCTTTGGTTGCTACCTTGCAGTATTTCTAGGTATCATATAAAACATGCCACCTCCTCTGCTCACCTTTAGATGATCTTACTTTAACATGACCTAAATGATTAAATGTGTCATTTGTCACTAAACCAGACACAACATGTACCCACAATGCCTGAGTCTTGTCCCTTCCTCACCTCTCCTTTCTTTTCCTGTTTCCTCTTCCTCCTCATCATCACCCGTTTCAGTTTGATGCTCTTGCTTCATGCACTAGCGCTCAGCCCCGTGGACATGCATATATGTTTGGGATTATATAATCAAGCTGTTACGCAACGCTAAGAGACTGAGGGAGGCACATTTAGGCACGCACAAGCACACACACAGACACGCTAAGAGGGAGAGAGACAGAGGGGAGGGGTGGTGTATGTGTGTGGTGTTGTGTTTCATGTTTGGATTAAACCAAAGCCCACTCAGCTCTACACACACACACACACACACACACACACACACACACACACACACACACACACACACACACACACACACACACACACACACACACACACACACACACACACACACACACACACACACACACACACACACAGCTCGCCCTTTTAAAATCTGCTGGTAAATCTCTGGCTATGGACGTTGGCTCTGTCTGATAGTGTTATTGTGCAAAGCCTGTGTGTGTTTTTGTGCACGTGCACCCTCAAACTATATCAATTTTAAAGAAGCTGCCTTCCAACATGCATGTGGCACTCAGATTTGTCTTTCTATCTATGATACACACATGGAGGCTGCAGCTTTCACAGCTTGTAATCCTTTCTTTCCTGTCTCCCTGACTCGTGATAAACGTGTGATTATGCATACATGTGTGTGTGTGTGTGTGTGTGTGTGTGTGTGTGTGTGTGTGTATATACTCCTCTTATAGCATCATTAGGACTTAATGTGTCCAAGGTGTTTAAACCTGATTTTACCTCTAATGTGTTGTGAAATCATCTCTCGCAGGTGAGTAAACACCCACTCCTGCATTAGGCTGAATTAAAGACAAGAGGTACACTTGAGTCCTCTTCACACTCGTGGTAATCACCAGCAGCGCAGTGCCCACATCACCATGAATCTCTCGGCTTACACATCACTTTATCCCTGCGACAAGCAACACAGGGTCAAACATTTAGCTAATATCAGGACCATATCAGGGTGTTATTATTCAAATGTGGTCAAATTAATTATTTGAATATCATACAGTGCGATAAATAATTTGGTAATAGGGCAGATGCATGTGTTTTCCAGTATTATATCCCCAGTTATACTTAATAACCTGTTTGAAAAACATAGTCACTTACCTTAACAGAGTATCACACTGTTAAAATAAAGTACTTTACATTACTTTTGGATTACCTAAATACCAAATAGTCAAATGAAGACAAAAAAGGTTACATTTTTGGCATTATTTTGGACGTAAATTATTAATGGCAACCACATCACAGTACAGTGCAATTTCTGTCATCAATATTACAAATGCTGCCGTCATCGTTAGATGACGTTAGATGCTATACACGTAAGCGTTAAATAAAATTAACCTACATGCAAATGTCCCTGTTTGTCCAGTATTGTGATTGCTGGATTAGAAAATGGAAGCAATTGTCCTACAAATCATGCTCTGTCCCCTTCTCTGCTTTACACACAAAATAAGCCTGTGAAAGTTTATTTTTTCTTACGTTATAAACTATTTTGTGAAACTGTGAAATGTTGAAATAAGTACGTTGCTCTGGATTTTAAAATACATTTTTTCTTTAACTTCAACGGAATCCACTTCACTGTATTGCAATTAAGTAATGCCATTAAAGCTGATTTGTTACTACCCATGCCTGATTATTGTTTACCAGGCTTTACACGGTTGGTTTTTGGGAGTCTCAAAGCCCAAATCCCATTTTTATCAGTCAGACTCAGATCCCTGCACAGCCCAAGCACATTGCTTACAAACTGTTCTTACTTGCTGACTGTCAGGTTGACTGATTCCAAAAACGGTGCAAAAATGTATCCTGCTCAGCAGCATGCAGAGAAATATGGGGTCGTATGTCAGGATGACAGTTTGGGGTTAGCTTTACCTGCCTGTTCCCCAAGTGTGTTGTCTTTAAATACTTCCTCTTTCTTTCTATCCCTCCCTGCGACCTCAGCCCTCATGCTGACAAATCACCAACAGAGAAATAATAATATTCTCAAGGTAAATGAATTGAAGGGCACAGGGCAGAATCCACGTGAAGGCCAAGTCAGCTGTTCCACACACACAATAATACTGCATTGGATTAACTATTAAAAGCAATGCTTGCATCCAGATACATCGTTCTTAATGCTCGTACCACTCAACTTTTCTGCACTTCACGGCTCAAAAGTTGCAAATACAATTTTCTCAGTAAAGTACAGTAACAGAAAATAGTTCTGCAGGCTCTTACCACCGCAGAAGCCTTAAAGAATGCATGAAATGCTCCATATACAGGCAGCAGATGTATACATAAGATGGTAGCTCAAAGCGAGAAGGATGAAGAGTGTTTCTGTTGATGCTGTGGAGGCGGTTTGTTGATGCTGGTTTATTTGTGCTCCAAAGGTGTTCTGAGGCACTTTGCAATGAGAGAATTACACAACAAATATAAAAAAAGAGCATTTCACAAATTGAATAAAAAGACTACATACAGTAACTTGTACTAAGAGGTGAAGACATTTTATATCCACCCACATTTGCACAATTCTTTTCATGATGGTTTGGTTCCCCATGATGAAGACAGATGTATTTATTTTTGTGTTGGCCATTCTATAAAGCACGTTATGAGGCTTTTGCGCTCAAATTATTGCAGGTTCATAGGTGAAATGTAGGTGCTTATGTGAGTCAGAGACAGAAGGAATTCCTTCCATGTCTGAAATGCTCTATGGACAAAATAGAGTAGTTAAATATACTGCAAGGTGTAAATGTTGGCTAGCTTAGCCAACTGATACATTACATTTAACTTGCTAATATGTGACGCTAATAGAACAAATGCGATCGAATAAACAGTTGAAACTTTTCACCTATTTAAAAAAATGCAAATAATGTAAACTGGAGGATTTAAAATTGTGCAAAAATGACACAACATACGTCAAATAAAAAACCTTAGCTAGGTTAGCACGATAGCATTTTACCTGAGTCATGCTACAGCTTGTGATGCTATTGTGACTTTTTGCTCACTTTTTGCGCTACAGGTGTTTCCTAACAACTCGTTTACTTATTTGTAAAGTCTTTAGAAGAGTTACCAAGTCATTCTTTAGCAACCCTGGCACTAGTTAGAAGTTAATACTAGAAATTTAGTTATTCAACAGTGACTTGAAAACACTACTGCTTTTTTCCTCAATTACTAGCAAAATCAACGCAAAGAAAGAGATATTGGCAGTCTTTATCTCCCATAAAGAATAAATGATTGAATGAATTTGGGTATCATGGACCAAGAAAAACCATATGTCCTCCTAGCTATTGTTGATTTGCGTCTGCAGCTGGAGAAAGTCTAGCTCAGAGGAAGTTATTTACCTAACTGTGTTTTTTTTATCAAACTAAGGAGTGCTGTCATTCCTGTTCAGTGTCAAACCAGCCCGAAACCAACTCCCCTCCACCGGCTTGCTTTCCGGTGGTGTGAAGAGGATGAAGGAGGAGGAACACAGGAGAGAACAGGATCTGTAAGAGGAGGAAAGTAATGGTTGCTGGGATGATGGGGTGAAGGGTCCTGGAGAGTGAAGGGATGAATGAGAGGAGGAGATGGATGAGGTTGATAAGGAGAGAGACAGAGAGTGAAAGTTGGAGTTTGAGAGAGTTGGTGGGGGGTGAATATTGCTTTATTATAAGGCTTTATTTAGTGCATGCCTGCAGGTGTTGCCTAGTAACAGTGAGGAAACAGATCGAGGGAAGTGAGCACATCTCCCTTTATTTTTTCTCTGTCTCTTTCTGCTCTTGGACTATCCCTTTTCCAAAAATCCCAACACAGGCACACAAACACAAACAAAGACACTCAGATACTCTCTCTATGTCTTTTTCCTGCGATCACACAAACACACACACACACACACACACACACACACACACACACACACACACACACACACACACCACACACACACACACACACACACACACACACACACACACACACACACACACACACACACACACACACACACACACACACACACACACACACACACACACACACACACACACAAAAAGTCCCTCGTTAGCAGTCAGGATGGCTGCTGTCCTGTCAGAAAGAAGACGAGGAAAGGAGAGGCAGGAGGAGAGAGATGAATTAAGGAAAGGAGAACTGGAGGAGAGAAAATCCAATAAAATCCTCAAAACATCCACCAAGGTTGTTGCCATAGCATTTGTTGCTCCGACACTTTCTCATCATTTCTCGCTCCGTGAAAGCTTGTATTGAGCGAGTATTCTTTCAGTTCAAACACAGCACACATCCAATGAAACATGATGGCTTTGAATGAGTCTGATTTATATTCAGCGTCTTACCGGAGAGCTTATAAAATCAGTACGGAAGGAAGGAAGGAAGGCACTTGATGTGCTTTTGTAGCTTCCATCCAATCATGACCCTTTAAAGCATTGATCAAGGTTAGGTTGAGGGCACTCTGGATATGAGTGTTATTAGTTATTAGTGTGTGTTATCGACCCAGTTACCTGCAGCCTTGTTGAAAAATACAGCAGCAAAAAGAGCGGGTGTAAAAAAGGCAGAGAGACAGATTGTGTTTTTGTTACTAACATTCATACTCCCATCATGTTCTGAGTCTTGATTGAAAACTAAACAGCTCCTTCTCTGTCCATGCACTGAAACACACAACTTGTATCACTGATGAAGCTAATGATCCAAGGATGAGGACTATTAACTACCGATTAGTGGTTTGTTTTAAAATCTTTCCATTATTTCTTATATCTGAGCTGAGGCTTACATCCATGATTGTTTGCAGCACTGCGACTGTGAGTGTGTGACCGCTGTCTGCCGCTCATGTTCATGCATGCATGTCCTGTTGGCCGGGGGAAGGGCGTGCTTTGCATTTTAACATCCCATCCCTCGCTGGCGACGTCTGCAATGGCTTTCTCTCTTCTTTGATTTTCCCTCGCAGTCTCCGTCGTTTGCTATCGGTGCCTCTATCTTTCTAATTGTCCTTTGGGAGTGAGGGATCAACTTGTGTAAAATCCACACATTCACCTCAGACGCAGGTCCTTAAAACGGGGACTTTATTGAATTTAGGGCTCACACAGCATATCCTACCTTAGAGGAAATCGTTGACAATCAATGCTGTAACTGTTGCCAGTGGACATCAGTGAGAATTGATTGGTTTCATTAATCAAGGCCAACTCTAATGCACAGACGAGGCGAATTAATCCACACCAAAAAGCTGTCTGGCATCACAGAGAGAGGGCTTCTACTGCACTGAAAGAGGCTAAAAATACATTTTCCCACATGCACTGTGCCATATCAAATATTTATAGTAAGCCCCAGTCTGCTAAGAATGGCAAAGATGCTACAGAAAGAGAGAGGGTGGATTGGGGGTGGGGGGGGGGTGCGGAAGTTGCCTCCATCACAGTGCCAGGCTTACATAAGAGCTGCAGTTTGAGAGAGACGAGGACCGAGCTTTACACTCTATCTGTATTTAACACACACACTCAAACAGAGAGGGACAGACAGGAAGAGAGAGAGGAGGGATTCGGTTCTTTCTCCAGAAATCTAAATATATCACCCCTGTACTACGCATGTCTGGATTTTACCAAGCGTATACAGATTAGGGAGTTATTCATAATTCAAAGACAATTAAGGAGCAGGGAAGAACAGAGAATTATTTGGATTGCCTTAATATCACATTGTTTGCACTAGTATATAATAAAGTCAGGTGAACAGAAAACATAAGAAAAAGGAAGTCAAAATTAAATAGTATCACTGTACTGCAGGCAGTCATCTTGTGGTTATACTGTCCACACTGTCTGGACTATTAGGGGTTTTCAGCGCACACCAAAGATCACTTATCTCATCATGAGACTGTCAAATGGGAAATACCCACAAGCTTTACGTCACTGGCCGTCTATACTTTTGGAGAAATGAAATTTGTAGAAAGTGTATTTTCACTATTGTTGTCTGATATGGCCTTTACTATTTTAGGCAGCAAATGTACACTTCTCAGTAAGTAGTGTCATCACTACAGACAGGATGACACACTTTCTAACCGAAGTGGAATATCACTATTAAATACAATGGGTATACTTTCACTTAAAGTCCAGTTAAAGGGCAAGGTCTCTGCAAATACAAACATCCAGTTCCTAAGTGATCATTGAGGTGGATTTTACGTGTATGTTTTTGATTAAACTATATATAATCAGTTAAGTGGCTCTATTGGTAAGTGTATATACTGCTGAAGGATGTTTCACAATGGTACGACAGTAAGATACAAAAAAAAAGACAGCCCTAATTACAGGTAAAATGTGTTAGTTTATTTCTTAAAGTCCAAATAAAAATATATGCCAGACATTGTTTTAGTTGAAACCTCTTTTGAATGAAGCATAGCAACGTCTAAGGATCATGTGATGCAGGTTCAAAGATCAGATCTCTAGTTATGTGATTTGGATACTGTGCCTTAGTTGTCTCTTGCACATGTGTCTGTCTGTGTTTTCTGGGAAGACACCGTCTCAGATGTAACAGTATGTTGTGATGGTGGGGTTGTCACGCTTGATAACAGTGTTACAGAAAGACAAAGGGGCTTTTTCATCAATGAAGACTATATGCTTTAAATCCACAGACTGACAACTTCACATTTTGCAGTAAGAAAAGCGATGTTGCTCGAAGACCAAAGGTCAAAAAAAGGCCAAGTACCACACACACTGCAGTGATATAAGAATGGCTACTCTTGCTTTTAACAAAACAAGACATTCTCAGCAGAATTGCATTATCATTTAGAGGGAATGACATAGACACAAGTTAGCCACCTTGCTAGGTTAAGGTCACAGTGATACTAATGAGCAACAGCAGCTTTACTCACACTCCTCGTACTGCTTGCCTTGAAGAGTCCTCTAATTCAGTGGTTCTCAACTGGTCAGGCCTCGGGACCCACTTTTTACTTTGTCAATAAATCACGACCCAACATTTCGAACCACAATCTATTCAACAAAAAATCGTGCTGTAATATACGCTTTTCAGCAAACATTATGAATGAAAGTGAAGATACAGTGCATATATCCCTTATCCTTCACAGAACTAAAGTATGCTTTAAAAAAAAGGTTTAATGAGATGATGAAATCAAAGCTGAACTGTGTAACATAAAAAGGCACACATGCTGAAAACCAAACCCCAGCAGGGGGGTCTGGGAGGATTGTCCCCCAGGAGATTTTTAGAAATACTTACATATAAACTACGCATTCTGGCACACTCTGAGAAGAAAATAAATTAATGTATTAGCTACTACCCGACATATTAATAATATTTTATGCCATTGTTTGTTTTTCACTTAGTTCTGACAGCTTGCTGCTCCTCACAGAGAGAAGAGCAAAGAGGAGAAGTCTGTGTGAATTACTTTAAATTGTGGGTAAGGGTCGACATCAGCAAAGATGTTTTATTGAGAAGATGATCACTAAAACAGAAGTTTTCAAAACCGTTTATGATCTCCGGTACTTCCAGTCCAATGCCTGCTGCATGTACAGCGTTAGAAAATCGGGCCTTCAAAATAAAAGTTTGACTTTTTCCCCAAAAAAGAAAAAAAAGATTTCAATTTTCTTTTTTCAATTTTTTTTTCTTCACTCACACATCCGCGACCCACTCGAAACGGGTCCGCGACCCACTTTTGGGTCGCGACCCACCAGTTGAGAACCACTGCTCTAATTTATCTGACAGATGTTTTCCATGGAGCGAAATCCATTTTTGATGGCCCCATTACATTCACACACATGCACAATGCATACATGATCAAGGTGCAAATTCACCTCCATTCTTATCTATACATCTGTGTATCAACAGGGGAGATACCATTCATTATTTAACACCATATTTCCAAGTGAGACACCAGTAGTGTAGTGCCAGTGGGCATGTATGCATTATGCATGCAGGTTGTATTGAAAGGAATCCCAGCTCCAGTGTCACATATGTGTGAATAATATTTGTATATTATTTCTAACCCTTGAGAAGAAACGTCCTTCAGCTCCTTTTTTCTTTACGTGTGATTTTACAAGACAGCATCATTGAATGTCACCCCGTGAGATTTATCATGATCAACAGATGATATATGATGTGTGATCCATATATCATCGATGGAAAAGCTCAACCAGTATGTCATGCATTTTAGAAGAGAGCGACGTAACTACATCATGCATTGACTCATGTATGGCAGGGGGAGGTGGATCTATAATTCAACACAGGCTTTTTGATGGCTTCTCCCCGGAGATTTCTACCCTTCAGGTTTTTCTTCTCTGACCCTTTTACCGCCACTTCCTGCTTCCACTGATCCTCTTGACATTAACTCTGTCCCCAATTGAACGACAAGTGTTTCCACCTGTGTGTGTGTGCGTCTGATGGTGTGTGTCTGATGGTGTGTGTGTGTGTTCTCTCCCGCCAGCTCTCGACATGGCTGATCTCATATGGAGACATTCGGTGAAATCTCCTCGGCATCGCGTGTGTCAGCGAGGACAGGGCAGAGGAAATGGGAGACTCACAAATCAAATCTTATCTAATAAAGCTAATATAATTCAGATGGAGAGGAGAAGCTAACCTCTTGCTCTTCAGGCTGTGTGGCCTTATTTCACCATCTTGTTACCTATTTTTGTTTATCACAATACCCTCGTTGTCTGCTTTTCCACGTAGTGCCACTATCTGTTGATGTTTCCCAGTAGTGTTGAAATTATTTGTTTCTCAACTTACAGAAAATGACAAAAATACTGATAACCGATTAATCAAAGTAAGTTATTTTGCAGGGTAATAATATAATATAATAGAATCATTTAATGTCATTATACATGTACAATGAAAGGTGCCATCAAAACAAAAACATCACAACATACGACAACAAATACACGCAGCATACATAGTTATGTAAGAGTAAAGAATAAAGTGTAGTAATTATTTCCAGGGGTATACAATTTAAAAAAAAATTCTGTTTAACCTTTTCTTTTGGAGTGGCCAGTCAATATTTCCATTACCACAACAGGAAACATGTCTTTAAGCTAACAACCAACAACGAATTATATTGATTTTCTGATGAGGACAGCAACTTATTGTTTAACGAGTACCTAAGCTGCCATTGTAAGAAAAGAAAAGGAATAAATAATAATCATATATGAAGAAATTGAGAAATAAAAGCCTTAATTCTAAAATGCATATGCAGGTTGATTTGAAATTAAATAAATATTCACAAAAATAGAAACATGAATACATGTTATTTATTTTTAAAGTAATTTGCACATTTATTTTATATTTAAAGCTTTATTTATTCATATTTTTCTTCATTATTTCATTAATTAATTAATTATTACTTAATTGCGGCTTTAGTCCTCCATAATCGTTTAAACTGTCTTTTTATAGCTTCATATGTATGTTTTCAGACTTTATTTCTATCCTGTGAAGCATTCTGCAATTCTGTGAAAAAAAATAGGCTGCGATAAAGAAAAACATCTATTTAAGCTTTTTCACTTGTATTGTTATCTAACACCCTATGCTACGAGTTGCCGTGATGAATCCTCTGACTTGTCTTAAAGATTTATGTTCACACAGAACAGGAAGGTAACCTATTCCACAGATACAAACAAACGTGACTGCTTTAAAGAGCTTTTACCCATCACTACATCCATAATCCTGAACAAAACAATTATCCAGCTAACCATAAAAAACAGCTTATCACTATTTCCTCACATCCATTTAAATCTCATTCCAACTAAGCTCGCCCCGTGAAAACAGGTGCAATATAATCGCATCTCTCTGATCGTCAGGGTGCTATTTCATCAGGCTGTGTGTTACGTTTACCTGAATACATAATCACATTGACAGACACCTTCCCTAAGCTCGCTGAGGTTCTTTTGGATGTTTTCTATGTCAAGGTAACCTTCAGGGGATGGTTTTGTTATCTCACAATTGAATAATGAAGGCCTGTTGCTTCTACTTGGGTTTGAAAACACACACACACACACAACTGGCTTTTGTGTATGCTTGATGTCCTCACAGTATTCGGTAGACCTTTCAGCAATATCTTGCTCACTCTTTCTGATCCACACACTGCTCAGTCTCTCTCTCCCTTCTTAATGAGCTGCAGGGAAAAATCAACTAAACAAAAACAAGTCCTCAGGGATCAATTAATTAGGATATGTCAGCAATGATGATAGCAATGTGTGTGTGTTCAGTAAGGGTGTATAAATGTGCGTTGTTCAACAGATATTAGTCTAGACTCTTAACATACACCTGTTGAACAGTTGCTGACAAAGTGTGAATTTTGACATCAAAGTGTGTATCCGTACGCTTTTGTGACCTTACTTCACCCCCTGTAAAACCAGGTTTCAACACAGATTTGTTGTTTGTTAATTAGCAAGCTTTAGAGATGCTTGCAATCAGAGTATGTTATCTTCAACACAGTCTCACGGCATTTTGTGTTATAGTCACGAAATTAATCTATTGATTCGTGTTCACCAACACGATTTTCGCATTTTTACAAACATTCATCCTTAAAAAAATTCAAAAATACAGATTCCAGTAGGGGAGAGCCATTTTTTAGTTATGCTGTCCTCTAAGGAGTAATGACACATAGTAAAATTACACCTATAATTCAGGATGTCTCCGATCAATGGCAATGATAAGAATTAATATTTGATCAAGGGCAGTGAAAATATTACTTCTTAAAAAAAAGTGGTCTTGTGGCTCAACTTGCCCCGGGTTAGGGGTAAGTTGATCCAGGTCAGGGGCTAAATTGAACCACTGTTCAAACCTGGGCATACCTGTTCAAACCTGGGCATACCTACAACAAATCTTAAAGGTAACTTTAAACAATAACAAACCAAATACAAGTTTATTTTTTCAAATATTTTATATATAAATTTCGATTGAATTGATTGATTTTTTTTTAACATGATAAAAGGAAAAGTAATCATACAAATGGTGATACAATTTCATACATCTTACCAATCAAACAGGGTAAATTCAACTTTAAATGTAGCCTACAATGAGCTCTTATTATCAACTTGGCCTACTTTCATTAATTTCTCCATTGAAAAACTGTCTCAACTTACCCCAAGGCCCATGGTTCACTTTACCCCACAGCCACCATTTTAGAAGAAATAGCCGAGCATTAAAATTCAGAGTGATCTTTAGCTTAATGATTCACATGGTTTAATACGCTGCCAACACATCAACATATACAATATATGTGTTTAAACAGCCGATATAGCTGACATCTTGAACATTTACTTTGACAAGCAAAAAACGTTTTTTTTTGTAAAAATGTTTACTTACCAGACCACAATGAGCATCTCTCTTTCACAGGCAATGAGAAATGGGAGGAGCTTGCATAATTTCTAGTCACGTGATTACAACTATAAGGCGTTGCCTGGTTACAAGGGGTGGTTCAATTTACCCACTGGCTCAATTGACCCCCCTCTCCCCTATTCTGAGGCTCTGAGCCCCATTTATTTTCCTCGCAGTCGGCAAACAAACTCCGACATTATACAATTGAAAATAAAAGGGTTAGGCTTAGGGTAAGATATTGAGTAAGAAAATGTTTTTATGAACCACACAGCTTCTGGTCCCCAACCGGACAAAAAGACGTGTTGCAGAAATATACTACCAATAGAAATACATTGCTTTTATCGTTTTGTGTGACAAAAAAAAAATGCATAAGTCGTGTTGGTGAACACGAATCAATAGATCAAATTAATTTCGTGACTATAACACGAAATGCCGCGAGACTGAGTTGGTTACCTTTGGAAAGAGCCATGCAATCGTCTCCCCATTTTCAGGGAAACGGATAAGCTAAGCTAGCTGGCTGCTGCTGGCTGTAGCTGTAACTACAGTAGGCCTACAGATATTACTTTTCCACAACAGGCATTTTGACACATTGTGACAGGTTTTTCTAATAACATATCACTATTCTGACTGTAGCTCTGTATCTCTATTATAGGCTACAGACATCTCTTTATCATAGCAGGCATTTTGATACAAAGAATGACAATCACAGGTTTTGCTAAAAACATTAATGTTATATAGCTTAGCTAGCTGGCTTCTGACTGTAGCTTCATATCTACTTTTCTCACAGCAGGAAAAGAACATGTGGTAGGCCTACTTACTGTATAAACAATGCCTCAATTTCATTTAAGGGTCCCAGTAGGACATTAGGTGAGTATGCATGCACACATGGATCAGAAATACCTAAATTAAATGCAGTCCTCATTAATGGTATAAATGACACCTGTGTTTCAAGTATTTCATGTTCATTCTCAGATTACAAGCCCTGGATCTTGAGTCGTGGCTGTGGTCCTGGATCATAGGTCCTGGATGGATATCCTCGTGGATTCATCTTCCTATTATACACACATGCATTTCCAAATATTTGGACTACCTATGTTGCAAATGTATTATCTTTTCAATGTACACACGGCATCTATTGCACGTCTGTCCGTCCTGGGAGAGGGATCCCTCCTCTGTTGCTCTCCCTGAGGTTTCTCCCATTTTCCCCTTTAAACTGTGGGTTTTCTCCGGAAGTTTTTTCTTGTACGATGTAAGGGTCTAAGGACAGAGGGTGTCGTATTGTCATACTGATATTCTGTACAAACTGTGAAGTCCACTGAGACAAATGTAACATTTGTGATATTGGGCTATATAAATAAACATTGATTGATTGATTGATTAGTCAAAACTCCACCTGTGAAATAAACTATTTCTTAACGCGAGAAGGCTTAAGTGAAATAATAGTGAACAGCTATGTCAAAAGACAGAAGAGAGGAAGAACCGCAGGTGTTACCAATCATGTTAACGATGGCTCCATTATATTTAAGTGTCCAAGTAAGCCAGCATGCATTGTCCTAAACACAAAGTAGCTTAATTACGTGTTTGGACACCTGTGCTTTTCCTATTTTAAAATGTCTTCAGTGAAATAAGGCCTGTTCTGGACCCAAAATTGTAACACGGTTGAGATCAATCCAGCTACTTCAATATTATCTTTTTCAGTCTTCTGGATCAGATGACACTTTCTTTATATGCCAGAACATTGCAAAATAAATAACTTCATTATCATTATAATAAAATCTATAAAGCGTTTCTTCAGTTATTCGACTATACTTCTGCTCAGGTTAGAGGAGGGTGGGGTGATACAATATGGATAACACTGTTGATCAAGGTCAGTCAGGCAATGGGACAAGATTTTGGTACTTGAAGCGTTCTGTTTTTCGTTTGTAGTTGAATTGATCAATCGCGTTAGAGCAGAACTTGGTTGATTGCAGGTAAACAGTCTGTGTGCTGAGCTAAGGAAGTGGATCACATTGGAGAAATGCAATCTCAGAACCCATCAGCTAATGCCTGATGACAATTTAGTTGAAAAAACTTCATCTTTCAATGCCATTCTCATGTCTTTAATAACTAACTACACTATAAACAATGACAAGTGCATTGATTTTTGACCCATATATCTTCAGTCTACAGCAGTACTTTCAAAATATAAACCCTTATCCCCTGAGCCTTATTGTTGCATGCCTGATAGTTGATGGGTTCTGAAATTGGTAATATCCTTATATGTATTTACAATGGACTATAAAGTAGGTCAGGATTTGACAGTTAAATGTAAAAGGTTGTTTTGTAAGGTTTGGTCCCTACTCATGTTGGACTCCCAGATAGTAAGATGGTTGTTTAGTAATTGTGTATTGCCTTTACAGGTGACCTTCACACAACTGCTTCCGTACAGTTGGAGTCAGCATGACCCGTGCTTTTAAAATGAATCCATTTATGGGCGCCTGTGTCAGATTATGGCACTCTACATCCACACGCAGAGAGGGAACACTGTGTTTCCATCAAGCTGGAGGACGTCTGATAAAAGCCCAAGTGAAGAGAGGGCGGATGATTACAGTCTGTCCTTACTGAGGATGTTAGAACGATGACTTCTTGACTACAGTAAAGGAAAGTAGGACAATGCAGGAGGCCATGCAGAGGACACAGTAGGTAGGTCATTAAAATGCATGTATGTAACAGCACACAAAGCTCCAAAAGTGTGAAACAAAACCACAATCCAATCAGTTTGATAAGCTGTAACTTTTATTGCACATTCCTGTTTGGTCTTGCAACGACCTTTCACCTTTTAAAACTTTTAAGACCTCGGTTTCGACCAAACACTCAATTCAGGAGTGGGATAAAGTCGCCCAGAAGTAACTGATCACAGGTCAGATGTGCGCGTTCCCTTTACGAGTAAGATTTGAAGCATAGGGAGGTCATACTGATCCTTGATCTGCGACTGGGGAAAACTTCAGTGCAGATCTTTGTGTTGACTGCATTACCCATAAGCCAAATCACTGTCGAGAGCAGGACCAATGGGGAAGGGACAGTAGTGACATCATGGAGGGGACTAGGAAGTTTTCACGGGAGCGTAGGAATTTTCTTGATTCCACTTTGATGCACTCCCAATTAAGAAAATACTCCCTTTTATAATCTTGAGGCTTTGTAACCTTCTGTCCTTCTTTACTCCCTGAAATCCCCCCCAAATAGACACACCTTCCCCCCGTCACACAAATACATAGGCTATCATTCTTAGTAAGGTTTTTTTTTCTCATTTTCTTGTGACAATACCGGCAACATGCTTCAAATCTTCATTTTGGCAAACCACAAATAAATTAAAACACAAACATTCATAGAACACAATGTGACATTTAGAGGACGCTTCGGAATAAAAGAAATATACATACAATACATAACCCAAAAAAGAAACAAAAAGACCAATAAAAGAGAAGCATTTGCATTTTTTGTTTTTTCCCATATTTTTTCTTGCTTTTCTTGAAAAAAGATATACAGTAGCTAGCTACCAATCACATATCACATGCAGATATAATACAACATAATCAGTTCACCCAGTTAGTGTCTGCAAACTACCAATCTAACCTATATCACAAAAGTATTCTCTTGAAACCAGCAAACACTCAGCATTTTGAGATATTTTGTCATAATAATAATTCAGTTTACAGTTTTCTCCGCTGACAAGCAGAGAGATCACTATACCATCGACCCTGAAATGACTAGCCAAATTCAAAGAGGACTAACACGCGCTCGTACATGATCACATACCAGATGGTGTGTTTTTTAGTCTTTTGCCTTTTCTTTTCACGATTGGAGGTTGTAACACACATATTTGCTCGCACATGCTCTCACACACATTTGTTATTGACCACAGACACGACACATGAAAACGTAGCGTGGCGCGATCCAAAGGCGACATGCTGGCAACGTTTTGGCCTGCTGAGAGCCGAAGGGTATAGAGATGCTCCTAAAAACCCTGAACCACCCTCCCCCCAAAAATAGGGCAGGAGTGACAAAATGTCAGCGGGAGGTTTGACATCCTCCATCTTTCTCCTCTCAGTGGCTCTTCTCTAATGACGCTCGGCTGAAATGTCAGACCAATTAGCAGCTCTCCCTCTGACATTTAACTGGCAGATAGACAAACAAACACACGAGGACGGACAGATAGTCTGTGGCTAGTGGAGGCCAGATTGGTTGAGACGGACGTTGCTGCAGCCTCAGAGTTTATATTAGTCATTTATAAAAGTCCTTTTTAAAGATTGAAACTCAGGAACGTGTCTCTTATGTAATCACAGAGCAACTAATATCTGTCTTCCGCCATTTTGCAAGCCACCTGACATTTCCACAAGCAGCCGGTAGTGATCAAAGGAAACGTGATTCCCTCCTCTCGGCTCTGCTCTTCTTCTGCCTTCAGTCTCTCCCTTTCAGCAGACATCAATCAGGCTGGCTAATTTAAAGCACCTTTCCATCCTCAGCGGCGCTAGAGCCTGTGTCCGTCTTCATTTCTGGGTGTTACTGTGTGTGTGTGTGTGTGTGTGTGTGTGTGTGTGTGTGTGTTGAGTGTGGGCGAGCTTACGTGTGTGTGTAGGTGTCTGACGCACAGCTAAACCTGCGTATATTCTACTGTCCTTTAAGTTCTTTACACGGATCGGAGAGACAGACGAGATATTCACGTGTTTACAGTACTAATAACCAGGAGCTGACATAGAAAGTGGAACAAGAAAGCGACGAGTACAAATTAAAAACAGCACTCCCTTTAGGCCTTAGTGTCATTCACAGTAAATCATATTCTTCTCTGTTTAAAGGGTTGTCTCCCTTGCTCACACACACATACACACACACAGAGGCATGGCCTTCAGCTGTACCATCTGGTATCTAAATCATGGGTATTACAGTCTTCTTCCTCTGCCACACACACACACACACACACACACACACACACACACACACAACACACACACACACACACACACACACACACACACACACACACAACACACACACACACAAACACACACACACACACACACACACACACACACACACACACACACACACACACACACACACACACACACACACACACACACACACACACACACACACACACACACACACACACACACACACACACACACACACACACACACACACACACACACACACACACACACACACACACAACACACACACACACACACACACACACACACACACACACACACACACACACACACAATAACATGAGTAGAGAGAGAAAGAAATAGAGGCGACTGACTGTCATTCTATTTATCATACATAGTCTCTGCATAAAGCAACATGTGACTTTTTCATTTCTCCATTAGAAATCAATATCCAATCTACACAACAATGAGCTCTAAATTTAGCCACGAGAGAATGAGAAACAAAAAGAAACAAAGTGAGCAAAGCAAGCTAAAGTAATAGAGAGAAAGAGCACAGCTCCATGTAAATTACAATCTTGTTGCATTGAACTGTGAGCAACGGCACAGTCGAAAAAAGGGGGGAATAAAGGGGCGAATGATTAAGTATAAACGCCAGCGCGCTGCCCATATATTAAACATTAACAGCTTCATTTATATGTAAATGACCTGACGGCTACAGAGAGAGACGGCGGGAAGTGACGCCGGTTCAGTGCTGTAGAGAAATAGGGAGCGAGGGATGGGATGAAGAGGACAGGAGAGGGGGATGAGTCTTCTTCATTCAGTAGTCTTTCACATGGGTGGAAAAGTCCACAGTAACCGATTTTTCCCGTACGTGCATGGGTGTGCGTTAGGACAAAAAAAAGAAATCCACGACAGTAACGCACACTCCTATGCATGTGCACACACTCCCAGTTGATGTCCAATGGAGTGAGAAACACACACACATACCTCCCTCACAGGTCTTTCCAAAATGGGGGAAAGAAGTATCTCCCTGGCAAGAGGGAGGGGAACGAAAGATGGTGGCGGTGTGTCTGCTCTCCGAGAGTTTTGTGGAGATAAGGGCAACACAAAAAAACAACCTCCAAAGATAATAACACAGACACACAAACCAAGAAGAAGAAAAAACTCTTAGAAGTGTAAAAGCAAAAGGTGAAGATGGGAGATTGTTGAGTTAGCGTGGTGTGTCATTTTGCGTGTCGGTGCTAGCTGGGGTTTTATCCGGCTAGCGCTTGGGGTTGGAGGGTCGGCGGACGCTCAGCCGTCGGACACAGGCGGAGACACCCAGCCGTACTTCTCGTGGGTCTTCACCAGGGACTTGAAGGTGGCCTCGGCTTCTTTACGGCTGAATGCTTTCTTGGATTTCCCTGCTTTCCTACATATACGCCCCTGTGAGAAAAGATAAAGGGGGAGGGATGAGAGGGAAATTAAGTTAGCATTTTGTGGAAAAGTACAAAATACAGAAGCAAGCTGTCCTCTACTGTCCAGAGAGTAAAGTAGCATACAGTTAGCTACTCAATCAATATTTCCTTATAACAGAGGTGTAGCTAACAATAAGGAAACCAAGGTTGTGTCTTTAATAGATGCAGGAATGATTCCTGTAACATGGATATGAGTTAGCATTTTAGTACTCCCGGTTTGCTCATCACAAAGCCAACATTTTTGAACGGGTTTTTGCTTAGATGCCTGAAATAAGGACACAAAATACGTAAGTAAGTAGTGTTGGTAAATACCCGAATCAAGAATGTCTGAAGCTTTTAAAAACAGGCGGATACAAACAAGTGGGTAAATAAGAAAACTCAATGTGATCAAGTCAAACATTAGCTGCCTTTGGCTTAGCAATTGTGGCAATGTAGTTTGTATGTACAGCATAAAACTAGCATAACGTTAGGTTTTTACCTCTGGTGATTGAATTCAAATCTCAACAGTTATATAAGCGGTGGTAATGTGGAGATTATCCAAAAAAATCATAAGCCAAGGAGCTTGTCTTTTTACTCAGGGACCCCTTGCAATGCTAACTGATGTTAACTATATGTGTGTCTCTCAGAAGGAAAACCTCCAAATACTGAATGAATTTCCACAAACAGGCCCTGAGCCAAAGTACAATTGATTCGATGTTGGCATTGATCTAAATCAAGGAAGCATCTCTGCCATTAAGTGATTCATGTATTTCTGCTTTCCTTAATTATGACATTAATAGAAATTGAGGCTTCATTCCAAATCTGAAGGTCGGTTTACCAGACAGCAAAAATCTAGAGCCTCCATGTGCAGAATTGTTGGGGTGACTGCAGCATCTATTTAAAGCTGCAATTAGTCATTATTGATTAACCTGCCGATAATGTTCCTGGTAAATCCACTAAATGTATGGCTTGTGGGAACAACTAGCCATCTCTATTATCTAAATGTCATGGTGACATCTGTATAGGTCTTAATTTGTGTGATTAACAGTCCAAAACCCAAATGTATTTAATGGACAATCATATAAAGTCATTACACCAAACACGCTGCTACCAGACATTTTCAACACAGTAGTTTTAAGTAGAAGGATATCCATTTTAAATGTTCACGTCTTTCTGCATAATGACATGACTTCCTGTGTCAAAAAGAAGAATATTTTGGGTGAAATTTAAGAAAAAGTATATCAAAATGTAATTTGACTGATCTGGATGTGCTATAAAAAGAAAGATGGCTTTGGTTGTCATGATTGGTCTTGTCAAAATCACAGACAATGTATATAAATTCAGAGACACAGCCCACAAGTGTGAATCGACTTGCTGGTGAATGCACGGCCGCAGGGGAAACGTTGACAAGACAAGTGGTCTGAATGCAGGCTGACCAGCATTAGATCAATGTTTAAAAGGCAGCGAACGGGCTTTTAAAATGTCACGTCCAATCACAAGCGAGAATAAAACCTCCACCACACCGGGCAATGGGGAGATAAGTGAAGACCCAGAAGCATCCACTGTGCTAAATGATGAAAGGCTTGTAAATATGACAGAAAATAAATATATGAATATGTAACCCTCAGTGTGAAAAGCATCTCACTCAGAGCACCGTGACATCTCACAATGAGACGTTTTCACCCAGGCACTACCTTGCTAAATCCCCTCCTCCCTACTTCACACACTGGAGCTAATAATAAGTGTGGGATGACAGGGGGGCAAAGAAAAATGGAGAAAAAAGGAGTGGGTGTGAGGATAAAGCTGCTTATTCTGTCGTTGCCAGCAGTGCCAAGTCTTCCCCTTAAGCAGAGTGTGTGGGAGGATGAATAGAAAAAGGAAACAACTGTCTTCACATAGAAACACTCAGACAGCCGTGACAGAGGTGTGATTCATATGAACGTCAAGACTGTTGAAGTACATTTATAGAAATCTACTCCGAATCACAGAAACATCACAATTCGGAGGATGGTTCTGACTGCACAGTATGTCTTTGGTAACTCTGCAGTTATAGTGATTCTTCTGTAGGACTGCAACTAAATGTTATTTCATTATAAATTAACCTGCCAATGATGTTTTGATGAATCATTTGGTCTAATTAAGTCCAATGTGATGTCTTTAATGTCTTGTTTGTCAATCCAACACCCAAAGATATACATTTAATATGATATTAAATAAGAGAAACACAGAAGATTTCCATATTTGAGGCATTTCAATTGTGTTTTCTGCCATTATCACATGAAAAAACACTGGGGGAAATTGAATTGGTTGTTCCAATTTAGAATGAAATAAATAAAAGATACAAATTATAGATATATTTATATAAACATAAGAAGTTAAAGTAAGAATGTGCAATAAAAAGATAAAATAAATACAAACACAAAAAGTTAAAGTTAAATGTCAAATAAAATATGACAAAATATGACAAAATATGTATATAAACACAAGAGGTTAAAGGTCAAATGTGCACATTGTACTACAATATATAACATGTTAAGAACTGACATTACAGTGGTGCATTAGTATTAATAAGGTATCAATGCAAGCTAAACATTGTTGGTAAATGTTTTTCTGTCGACTCATTTTTTCTCCTGACTATTCGCTCTACTTTGTTAGTACATCGTGTTTGTACCAGTTCTGTAACACTGCACCACTTCCCTCGACCTGGGACGTTTCTTGGCAGGAAAATAATGGCACTAAGGCCACTCCACTGAAACCAATACTAATGGAATTATGTTAGATGGTGAGCTCCTCTGCATGCTGCACTGCAGGTAAATACCCTCATATTGTCACACATCCACAATGTGCTCTTTTAATCCTGCAGCTAAACTTCCGTCCTGTTTTCCAGGAAGAAAACGCCGGATAAATGCATCCATTATCCCGCTGTAGAAGATCAGAGGGTCAACCACTGTTATGTAGTCTGGTACACAATGATGAACTTATAAAGTGGTTTCATTCTCCAGCTGCTGCGTAAAGATGTTGTTTGACATTTTAAGAAGTATATTACACAATTCTCATATCTGTATGTGAGGAAAATAAAGCTACAGCTGCGTTAGCTTAGCTTATAAAGACTGGAGATAGGTGGGAAAAGCTTGCTTGGCTCGGTCGAAAGGTAAGAAAAGTAGCCCCCATTAAACTCAAACTAATACAGTTATCATGTAGTCATCATCATCTTAGAGGCATGTTCTTATTTCTTAAGCTACAGAGAGATCAAATGGGAATTTGTCTCTAGGAAAATACTTTACTGTTTACTTTCAATGAAATGTTTCAATTCTGTCAACACCACAAACACAATATCTATTCACCCCCTGTGCTGGGTCTTGTCAGAAATCTCAGAGATGCTAGCTAAAAACCTGGACACGTTAAACCATTTACAACTAAATGGATTGGATGGTTGATCCAACAATAAAAACACATTATTTTCAAAGCAAATACAAACAAAATGGATGAACTATTTCATGGGCGTTCTTCTACAATTGTCTTGCAACACGTATCAATCATTAGCTCGTTAAATGCATACAGTCTTTTTAAAATGTACACCTGTTTACAGGAAACAACTAAGGTAATAAAAAAAGAGTGTGGTTTGGGTTATGATAACCACGGAAATGTAACGTGACTACTGAGAAAACATTAGGATTAAAACAACTGCTGCAGGGCAATACCTTCAACTTTTGTTTAGAAACTGAGAAAGACTAAATAAAATATTCAGGTGAAGGTTAGAGAGATTAGACAACTTTAGCTTTATAGCGACATTAGCTTAAGGATAGCATTGGTATTTGACTAAGCTTTTCCCTTTATCAGAGAGTTGATTACATTTTGCCTAGTAGCCAGTGTTTATTCTCTGCACCCATAACATCTGATGGATAATCAGTACGTCCTACTGCATACTGTCTCTGCTATTTTGGGTCAAAAGTGGTGCAAGGGATAAATGGAGATGAAGTGATAACGTTGA
Organism: Gymnodraco acuticeps; assembly: GCF_902827175.1. Taxonomy (NCBI): domain Eukaryota; kingdom Metazoa; phylum Chordata; class Actinopteri; order Perciformes; family Bathydraconidae; genus Gymnodraco; species Gymnodraco acuticeps. The sequence goes on from NW_022991375.1 coordinate 783,171, forward strand.
ATGATCTGGAGATTAGGGTTACAGTTTCCATTCCTGTAGCAACACTGGCCTCGTTTCACTGCAGGGCTTAGCCACACTCAGTGTGTCTCTCTCAAACAGACACACATGTTTGAAGAGCTTGTCCTTTCCATTGGATTTTAATCAATATAAGGGCCTTGCTATAAACAAAGACAAGTGTATTTGATGCATGACATACTTCTAATGAAGTCAGACAACTTTAGAAAGGCAGGAGGCAATAATCTGGTTTCATCCATATTGTCTTCATTAATGCTTTTACACCATTGTATATATTGTAAATACACATTTGTACATATTTATTGCTGTTATATATTGTGGTACAACGTGCACATTTTTACATAAATGATTATGATAATAAAAAGGTTTTTATTCTATTTTATGTTATCTTATGTGCACATAATTTCCCCCAGGGATAAAAAAGGTTTTCTGACTTCTGTTTATATAAATATTTTATACTTTTTAATTTGATCTACGCATTCAACATTTGGACTTTAACTTATTTCCTTGAAATAAAAAGGTTTTATTCTATTGTATTTTATCTTTGTAGTTTTGTATTTTATTCTAAAACGGAGCAAAACTGTCCAAAAATCAAATTTCCTCCCTGGATAGTATTCTGATTTGATCTCACCTTTAGTAAAAAGACAATGAATTATTAGTGGAAGTTGATTTGCGCTGGAAACTAGAAAAAACGTTCCCTTTGTTTGGCAGGTTTTTCAATTGTGTTGAGAAAGTCAATGGAGGAGACTCATTCTCCTCCATTGACTCATTCAGGTAGATACATGCAGCGTTCCTCTGGGACTGGCCTTGAGTCCCAGAGCATTTTGAATGGAAAACAAACCAACTGGGTGTCACCATGAGGCACCATGAGGCGCTGCATGAAAACCTGCCCCTCCTGTGGCCTGTGTTACAGATTACTGAGGCTGACAGACAATGCACTTTGTTGGTTGGCTACCGTCGCAGAGCACTGGGGGAAAGCTGGGAGATGTTGTTCTCTTCTCAAAATCACAAGCAACGTATAACCATGTATATCTCCACATGCTGCCATTTGGTTACTGTCATTACCTTAAAATGGCGCCTGCTGCAATGGATATCGTTCAGGTAATTAGCAATTTTTTTTAGGTGCTAGCACAGTGTTAGAGGAAGGGAGTGTACCATTTTCTTTTTTTATCATTGAACAAATCGCAGAGAGCAACCTTTGTGTTTTTATTTCACATTGACTTGATTTTAATTTCACATTGATTTGTAACTATGAATGGAGCATGTGGCAGTAATATGCAATGATATTTTTGAATATTGCAATAACAATAACTTGCAATAAATACACTGATCTTGTAAACATCACCCAAACAAAATAGGTTATCTCTGTTTACTTCAAGTTTTTGTGTTTATGGTTAAATATATTGTTTGCTTGCATGATTTCTCAATGTGTTGTTGATGTAGTCTTAGCTAAAAGGGTACTTATTCTGAGTTTCCATTGAAATTCTTTTATGGAACAAATGTAACCTTTAACTTAAAACACGAAACTCAAATAAAAAAAGGATGACATTTTAAAGTCCCGTTTTCTACTGATACTTTTAACAATATCATAAAAGTAAAGGGGAAGAGAGAGTGTGTGAAAGAGGGGAACTACACTTCTAAATATGTGTATTGAAGCACACATTTCCCAGGAAGTCCACGTCTTCAACATGAAAAGATTAAATTGAGCATTAATTAGCGCCATTGTGGTCGCACACAAGAATGGCTCGGTGTGCCAAAGATGGACGGACAGAGTAATTAAAAATGTGTGTGTGTGTGTGTGTGTATTTAGCCGAGCGCCCCGGGCCTATACAGTGCCATGTCAGTGTTTATCTATTTCAGCTAAGCGCTCGCTCGTGGAGAGGTACACACTCGTGTAAAGTGGCTGCTGGGTAATCGTGTGAATGGAGATCAGTCAATGGGCAGAGGAGGGAAGGCCCCAGTGCATGCTGGGAAGCAGCTCTGTGGGCTAGAGGGTTGGGGCGGGATTACATAACCAAGGCATGTGCTTAACGGGGTAGAATAAACAAACAGGGATCAATGTCATCATCATCATCCTCATCAGATCATGAAGGAGCGCTGTGGATAGGATAACTCCACCGTGTTATTAATGTCTTATTTGTTGTTAGATGTTTAGTGTATCGTCTGCTGTCTGCACACTGTCAACAACACAATACTTTCATTCATCCTTGTGCAGTTACAATGAACTCCGATTAAGTGTAAGAAAAAAAGAAAACCCTAATCTCGGTTTTGGCTTCGACATTTTTTACAGAAAGTCTGCTTTTAAGAGGCATTGGGTAAAACACTATCCAGTTGCACTATGGGTAATGTAGGATCCAGTGTTTTTACAGGCTTAACCTATACTGGGGACAAAAAGTTGTGACATCTCAGTGTCTTTTCTTTCAATTCGGAAAATGTTTTAGTTTTGATCTTTCACTTGTGAGTCCCTACATTTGAAGAAATACCCCTTTAATCAGTTTTGATTAGAGTAACTGACAATCCATTTCATTATCATTGACTCTATCAATCATAGCGTTTATAATATTGATTGTTGAGTCAATGTAAAAAAGGACAAATGAAAGTTTCCAAAGCCCTAGAAACCCATAAAGTACTTTTTTTCTGAATTTCAGATTCAAATTGGGAAGAAGCAGCAATGTACAGTAACATTTAAGAAGGTTGGTACCGGCATATATTTGGGTTTTCTTCATCAACTATCACTATTATTCTTCATTTCCCAGCTGATGTCACACAACACAACTGAATTATACGCGATGAATGTCTAAAGACTGTAACTTACGTCAATATGAGCTCAAGAAAATGACAGTTTAAAGAAATGAATAGCAAAGAAATGTCTGCAAAAAAAAATCCAATTAGCCTTGCTTTCATAACATATCAAAAAGAATAACCAGGAGTACTAAACACTGCTTTACAGACAACAATTCAACAGAGATCAATTATCTGACTGTCACTATGAATAAACCTTCATCCAACAAGATGCCGCACAAAACAACAGTTTTTTCCAACAACCTGCATGGCACATGAGGCTTAAATTACTGTCATAAAAGATTCCATCGGGCCATCACCTTCAGTCCCTCCTTCCTGTCACCTCACCCTGTGTGATTGTGTGAGTGTTTCCCTCAGAGGTGAAGACACGTGGGAGTTACGTTGACTTTCCCTTCAACACTTTGTCACGGCGTGTATCCTCTCACACTAAAAATAGGCAGGGAGCTTCTAAACAAGCCACATCACTATTGTCACAGCAAACTGGTGCCCAAGGATGAATAAATATACTCTGTGTGTATGAAGGGTTAAATATAGCTCTGCGTCTGTCCTGATGAATGAGAGACGGGTGCATCTCCTGCTAAATTAGGACACAAGCTAGAGGGAACATATGCAAACGAGGCAAACAATGAGATAAAGAGCTGGACGCACACATACAAGCGCACACAGGAATAATTAATCAATATTGTTTCCATTAGCAATCTGGAGAGAGAAGACACTGCACCATAATTAGGGAGCACTGCAGAGCTGCTCATCTCCTCAAGCAGCAAATCAAGAAGAACACACCGAAACGAAAAAAAGGCGAGACGAGAGAGGAGCGAGAGAGAGAGAAGAGAAGAGAGAGAGAGAGAGAGAAGAGAGAGAAGAGAGAGAGAGAGAGAGAGAGAGGAGCGAGAGAGAGAGAAGATGAGAGAGAGGAGAGAGAGAGAGAGAGAGAGAGAGAAGAAGGAGAGAGAGAGAGAGAGGCAGAGAGAGAGAGAGAGAGACTCTCATCTAGCTCTCTCTCTCTCTCTCTCTCTCTCTCTCTCGCTCTCTCTCTCTCTTCTCTCTCTCTCTCTCTCTCTCTCTCTCTCTCTAATCTCTCTCTCTCTATCTCTCTCTCTCTATCTCTCTCTCTCTATATATATATATATATATATATATATGCATGACCTATCTTGGTTGATAGATGCCCTAAAGAGGACGTGGGACTAATGTTATCATCATCAGAGACAAATAAAGCATGAGGGTGGGGGGAGGGCAGGAGAATCCACTGACAGTTTACGTAAGGTCTCCTGCCACAGCGCCGTCATACTGCTGACGTCAGAGAGCGTCAGAGGGGCAGGCTCTACGGATGAGATGAATGTGATATGACTAAAGAGTGAGCCTTTCGAACAGTTTTAAAGAAAGGGTTTGGGATAGATATACCTTCTAATCCATTGAACGTAGACAGGCACATCATTAGAATTGCTTTGTACGCTGCACGCCTCACAATAATCAAAAAATGACAAACTGAGGTATGTGTTTCATTTATGAACTATATTGCATTATTTCTACATGTTTTGTTGATGTAGTCTTAATTAAAGGTGGTACCTATTCTGCTGTTCTATACATTTCAGTCTGCCAAAACACAACAGATTGCTTCCTCAATAAAAACAAATAAAAACAAAAAAATGTAATGGCTCAAATTGAACTTAACACATAGAACTCCTAATCAAAACCATTGGAGAGGTTATCATATGAGATGAACCCTGAGTTATTAAACCCAATTGCACCATACATGAAAGAGCAATGGTCCAGAGTTATAACTATGGGCATAAATATAACAGAATAAGGACTCACACATGAGTACCGCACTGGGTTGTTGCTGCTGCTGTTTTGTTGTTGTCGTTTTTTCTCCTCATCTGTTTTCGTTTGTGGGTTTTATTATGTTTAGTTGTTTTGTCCTAAATGTTTTGCTATTGTGTCACCTTGTAACAGGGTTAGAAAACTGTGATTCTCATCCAGTTGAGAAATAGAGAATCTATTCAGTGCTTTTGGAGATGCAGACATTTCCATGTGAAGTGCAGAGCTGCTGCAGTGCACTGAGGATGTGAAAAACAGATTTGACAGGATTACATAATCCAGTGAGTCTACATCAGGAAGCACTGCTGGTAGGTAGACTACCTGCTGTCTCTATAAAATCATCCGTCTTTCTATCCATCCAAGTGTTTTATTCCTCCTTTAGAATAATCTAGGAGTATACATATATTGTGAGACTGCATTAGATTGGGTTTGGAGACGGTTCCATTACACAGCAGAGGGTCTTCGTTGTCAAAGGATGCTGATTTATGGAAGCAATAAAAGGAGAGGAAACCGGGACTGCAGCGAAGAGCTGACATAAAGGACACGCTGAGGTTTGCTCCGCATGAAATGGCTGCCGTAAAGTCACATAAAGATTAATAATATTCACAATAATGAGTTTGCGGAAGGCAGAGGGGGAGGAGGAGACTACAGACCTATAGCACACATTGAGCAAATGCTAAAAATAGACTAAACAAAAATCAATGCATCCATTTCACTGAATGAGTTTCTGTTAAATTGATATTTGAATATAAATATGATGAGAAGACTACCTCTCATTGGGACATGTTTCCAATTGATTATGTACACAAATAAAATAAAACATCTTGAAATATAACTCCACTGGTGTTCAACAATGACACTTAATCAAGGAAATGATAGGAAATAGATGAGATTAACAAGAACATATTATCATATGTTTCAATCAAATTCTGCTTTAAACACCCTTATTAGACTAAAAGCCTCCACTTAATGCTGCACATGAGTATAGCATTATTATTACACATTAATTACGCATGACGTAAATGGCACTGGTAATACCCAGAGCGTGTCATGGCTGAAAATAGATGTACTTAACACGATTAACATGCTTGATACTTAATGATATTCCATGCCAGGACTCTCACCCCCCTCCCCCACAACACCCCTTCCTCCTCTCACCTGTCCTTTTACGAGACTCGCTGCAAACTGCCTCATCACCGCCTCCACCGTGTAGGCGCTGGACCATCCGCGGGGGGTCAACAGCTCCATGCATATGGCCCCTCCGTCCAGCACGTATCCGTTCTCCAACCGGGGCGTCAGGACGCGCATGAACGGTGGCGAGAAGGGGAAATTATCTGGAAAGGTGACGTTGAGCAGAATGAACTCGGTGCTGGTCTCCTTCATGTCCTGCCACAGCGCCGAGTCCTTGTCCACCTGGTGCAGCTTCACGTTCCAGTCGTACAGGTTGTCCTCCACCAGCTCCACCGTGATGAAGTTGTCCCCTAACCTCCGGATCTCCTGCAGCTCCTTCATCAGCCTGCGCGTTCGGACCTGGGTGCAGTGTTGCGGTGAGGCGCCAGCGGTGGTATCGAGGAGGAGGAGGCACTGGTGGTTTTTACTCCCACCTCCACCTCCTCCTCCTCCTCCTCCAGTCTGCTGCTTCTCCTTCGCATCCTTGCCCAGTTTATCCTTCCCGGACCCGGCCTTGTCCTTGCCCACCTGGTCCAGCTTTCTCGCCTTGATCTCCGGGGTGCTCAGGATGTTGTTGGTCTCGTTGGCGGTCTGACAGTGTTTGTTGGCGTTGTTTCTTCTGGTTCCCTCCCCTTCTGGTTGCCCTTTAGCGATCCCTGATGGTTTGCTTTGGGTCCTCGGTTTGTCCCGGTCGTGCAGGCGGATGAGACCGATCTTCCGCAGTAAGGTGGCCATACTTTTTATATAGATCTATCCTCCGTTCCCCCCGCACAGGGGCAAGAATCACCCTTAAAAAGTCGGGTCTCCTGCTCACAGAAGACCTTTTATCGATGCTGATTATTAACCTTGCTGTATCGCAATCCCCCCCACTGCAGCCTCAGGATCAACACAACCGGGGAGCAGGTTCCTCCTCAGTGCAGCATCTGGACACGACTCGACTGAAGAAAAAAACCAGTAAAACAACAAAAACAGGCGAGATTAAATGAATATTCTCTCACAGTTTGGTCGAAACAGATCACCCCCCCCCCCACATCATGACTGCAGTTGTTCGATGATCCATTACGCAGGATCGCGAAGGGGAAGTTATAATTATATTATAGGGAAATGTCAGGCAACGTGATTAAACGACAAGAAAAACAAAGAAGCAACCATGTAGCGACATTAAAGGTGGAAAAACCCATAATGCATCTGAAGCGTGTTAACAAATCGTACTAATGATTACAAGAGACACCTATAGGAAATGTATAGGAATCATACAGGCTATATTGCCAAGGACACTCTAAACAGGCTATTATATTATTATAGAGGATTTAAACCCAACAAATCCCAATGAATGCACGATATATTCACTTAAAGACTCATAAGAATATCATACATTATTCTTTATGGGTGCTCTTCCGCCCACACAGAACCAATATTAAACCAGCAGCCCATTGCTTACCATAGAGGGCTGAAACTCGAGGTAGCCTATGTCCGTTTTTTATATCCTTGTTGTGATAGACCGGACACCGATCCTCGTTGTGCGTAAAAAAGAAGAAGGAATGGCTCCTCCAGCATCCAGTTGGACCTGCCGTCGGTGGAGCTGCAGTGCGAGGAGAAGCAGAGCCTTTGATGTGTTCGCAGCTGCGGCAGCTCCAGCTTTAATGCAGCCGAGGACAAACCAGCCCCCGTTAATCCTCCTCAACCAGTCTGCTCTCACCGGAGAGGCGCTGCGACGACGGCCTTTCAAAATAAAAGCACTGACGTTATAGGTTACATTTTCAAGTTTCAAGGCTTTTATTGTCACGTGTGCTCGCATAGCTACAGTGTAGTTATGCCAATGCATCTTAGGTCACAGACAGTAAATAAGTAAATAAAATAAAATAGAATATAATAGAAACAGAATATAATAGAAACTGTGCAGAATAGTCTACAGTAATTGGAATATTGATATATGAGTTGCAAACAGATGAATGTTATGTATGTTCTTTCAAAAGTTCAGGTGTTTAACATTCAAGGAAAACCAAGCTCTGAAATGGGAACCAAATGTGTATTCGCTTAACATTTTACTTGAACTGTTACCTTTTGTTCTTTCTTTCTTTTGTATTTATTGTTTTACTCAGTATATTTACCTGTGTGATGTCAATGTTTTGTGTGTATATCATGTTTGATGTACAGTACACACATTTTCTTGAATAAAGGGGAAAATATGCTCGAAAATGGGGATGGGGATACAGTCCATGATATAGACTGATAACTGTTGTTTTCTGTAAACAATTATGATATTAGTGATAATGAAAATGATAGTGAAAAGATGTAACAAGCAACAAGATAACATTTGATTTATAACCGGGAACATTATGACAGGAATAGCTGATTGCAAAAAGGTTGGTTTAACACTGTACACATAAAACAATCAATCATTTCAATTAACAACAAGTCAACAGTTGATCAAATGTGTCCTAAAAAATGGTTCATTTCTAATCTGTAGTGAGTTTATTTCTAAAGGAAATTGCCTATTTAAATTAATCTAAAACCAGTTATTTTGGTAACATTATTTTTCTATTAAAAGGTGTTGCTCTCCATAAGCATTTTTTCATTTAGGGGCTTCATAAAGTACATTACTGGCCTGTGCAAGGAGCCAAATCTGTTCATGTAATATTGCTTTTATTTTGAAGTTTCATGGTGTATTTCCTGGTTTTTCTGGTTAACTGGCTTTGCTCTGTTTATCTGCACGAATACAGGCTGAGCAGAAATGCCAGAGGAATGTAAACTCAACATCACTGACATTCACTTTTACTTTTAGCCTCCCACAATGCAGACTATATATGCCTATATATTTACATTGAGGCAAAGTTACCCAATTCTCTAAGCAGAGCTCAGCTATATTTTAGATGTATGTTGGGAAATACAGGATACTTTGAGCCTTAAAAAAAGATATCCAATATTTAAAAAAGTGTAAAAATATGTTTTATACCAGCCTGCCATCTATAACAACATTGTGAATGTTAATCCTGAAAATGCAATATATAATTACTGCAATCTTTAATTGTTACAGAATAATTATTGTATTGAACACGGTAATATGATTCAAATAACAAGTACATTCACATTTGATATTACATTTTCACAATACCGGTTTAGAGGCAGGCAAGCCACCACTACACTGCAGTAAGAAACTCATGTCATAATGTCCTCACAAAGAAGCCTTCTACAGAACCGGCCATCACGACATTTTAGGCAGTTTAACGGCCATCTGTCATAGTCGTTACCTAGGTTACCGAGCAGCAACCACACCAATTGGCTACGTCTCTACCGTAAAGCATTTCGGTGTTCCGACTGTCGTAGCCAACATTTGACAAAACGCTTCCTCTAAACGGAACAGCTTATATTTATATTTAGTAGTTTAGATACAGATAATTAAGATGGCGGAGAAATTTGATAACCTGGAGGAGCATCTGGAGAAATTTATCGAGAATATTCGACAGCTGGGAATCATCGTTAGCGATTTTCAGCCCAGCAGCCAGGCAGGACTCAACCAGAAACTGTGAGTTTTATATACATAACCTTATAAATGGCACCAATCTGTAAATAAACACCCTGTTAACACATTTAATGGACCTGTTTTCTCAGGAATCTGATGATCTCTGGACTGCAGGACATAGAGAAATGTCGCCAGCAACTGCACGAGATCAACGTTCCTCTGGAGGTGTTTGAGTGAGTGACGTCATCCGTGGTGTTTTTGTGATTTTCCGGCTTTTTAACCTTTAAATAATATTTTCCTTACACCTCTGCTTTAGTATGTCATTGTTTTAAAGCTGTGAATATCAGTGGTGTAAAGTTACTGAGTACATGTACTCAAGTAGCCTACTGTATTTTGACACATAATACTTTTAACATACCAGACCCAGACCCATAGTAGTGAAGTTCCTGAGGTTCAAGGACAGATCAGCGGTTTTGGAGAGAGACACAAATCTAAGAGGGATCAACATCTACATTAATGAAGATTACACTGAAGCAGTCAGAATGAAAAGGAAAGAGCTACTCCCTAAATTGTGGGGAGAGGGGAGAGATTGCCTTCCTGAGGCATGACAAGCTGATAATCCGCCCCCCACAGCACTCCAGAACCTAATTGTATCACTGGACTTTTAAGGTATATCTGATATGAACTAATTATGAACACATGACAATAATGTCACATTCTGTTAATCTGCCAAAGAAGGGAATGTTACTTGCTCACTTGAATGTGTGTAGTTTGAGGAATAAGGTGCATGAACTCTGCCATTTGGTAGAATCAAATAATATACACATTCTGGCCATCTCAGAATCACACCTGGACTCATCTGTTGATGATTCAGAGGTTGCAATGCATGGTTACAATCTGTTCAGAAAGGATAGAGATAAGAATGGTGGCGGAGTTTTGATTTATGTACAAAATCATATTCCAGCTAAAGTACGATACGACCTAATGAAGCTTTATGGTTACAAATACAATTTCAAAATTTAAAACCCATATGAATTGGATGCTGTTATAGGCCACCGAGTGCCAATTCAAACTATCTAGATGGTATTTGTGAAATGGTAGATAATACAGCTGAGTGTAATAGCGAAATATATTTCATGGGAGACCTGAATATCAATGCCTTCAATGAGAAATGCCCCATGTGGAACAAGATTGAATTAGCTGCCAAAATGTGTAATATGACTCAGGTAATAACATCACCAACCAGAAGGGCTACAAATAAACATGGGGCTATTACAACGACCTGCATTGACCATATCTATACTAACAGGCCAGAGCACTGCACTAAAGCGTTGTCACTCACAGTTGGCTTTAGTGATCATAATCTAGTTGCTATAGTACGCAAGACCAAAATACCTAAGGCTGGCTCCAAGATAAATTATAGAAGGTCTTATAAGGGGTTTAATCACGAACAATTTGTAGAGGAGGTAAAGAACGTGCAATGGTTTGATGTTTGCCATGAGGAAAACCCAGAAAAAGCACTGGGAGTATTTATGAAGTCTTTCATGGGGATTGCCGATCGGCATGTTTCTATGAGAAAATGGTCTGCCCGGTCAAAGTGTGCACCTTGGTTGAATGACGAGATGAGAAGTTTAATGGTCCAACGAGATGATGCTAAAAAAACTGCAGACAGAACAGGTTCTCGATGTGACAAACAACATTACTGTAAACTAAGAAATGCTGTAACCAAATTGAATACATGTAGAAAGAGGGAATACTACATGCAGGAAATCAGTGATTCTACGAATGATGGAAAGAAATTATGGAAAATATTGAATAACATAATGGGGAGGAACTCAAACATGCATCCTTCCTTGATAGAAACCGAGGGTAAATTCATTACCAAGCCAGCAAATCATTTTAATGATTATTTTACAAATAAAGTAGATAAGCTGAGGAATGCCATGGGTGCAGTCGAGGACACAGTGTCACATCATTAAAGATTGTATCATGAGGGAAAAGCAGTGCATGTTTGAATTCCACAATGTTACAGAAGAATATGTTGAAAATATGCTTTTACATCTGTCCGATGATACATCTCCTGGGATTGACTTGGATGGTAAACTGCTCAAAATGACGGCCAAATACATATCCAAGCCATTGAGTCACATTTTTAATAAAAGTTTAGAGCAAGGCGCGTTCCTCCGAGATCTGGAAGGAAGCCAAGGTCATCCCATTACCCAAGGATAAAAGAAAATCCTTTGCTGGTTCCAATAGTCGACCTATAAATCTCCTCCCAGTGTTAAGTCAATTAATAGAAAAAATAGTATACACCCAAATGCAATACTACTTTTCAAGTAACAATCTGACAACGAACTACCAACATGCCTATAGAGATGGTCACTCTACAAGTACAGCACTTGCACAAATGACCGACGACTGGTTAAAGAGCATGGATGATAGGAGGCTTGTAGGAGCTGTGATGTTAGACTTTAGCGCAGCTTTCGATGTAATCGATCCCAGTCTGCTGCTGAACAAACTCAAATGCTATGGCTTTGGTTCTGTTGCTATGGCTTTGGTTCTGTTGCTATGGCTTTGGTTCTGTGACTATGTGTTGGATGGAGAGCTACCTGACTAGGAGAAGGCAGCGAGTGTTTTTCAATGGGAGCTTTTCTGAAAGTAAGGTGTTGCCGTGTGGGCTCCCACAGGGGAGTTCGCTTGGGCCTTTGTTGTATTCTATATTCACAAATGACCTTCCTTACGTATTAAATAAGTCCAGTGTAATAATGTATGCTGATGATTCCACAATGTACAGTACAGCATCAACATGCAGTGAGTTAAACTATCTACTTAAAATAGAGATTAAAGCCATAGCAGACTGGGTCAACGATAACAAACTGGTACTCAACATTGCAAAAACAAAAGCAATGGTGTTCGGAGCCAGACATATGTTAAGCAGCTATCCTCTATTAAGCCTGACACTGGTCAGCCAGTGGAACAGGTCAACGAGACTAAGTCGCTTGGCATTGTTCTTGATTCTGGTTTACGGTGGACAAAGCAAATTGACAGTATCGTAACTAAAATGGGAAGGAGCATAGCTGTGGCGAGAAAATGTACAAAGTATGTAACAACAACCACTTTGAAACAAGTCATTCAGTCTCTGGTTTTGTCACATCTAGAGTACTGTCCGGTCACATGGTCATCAGCAGCAAAAACACATTTACAGAAATTACAAATAGCTCAAAACAAGGCTGCCAGACTAGCTCTCCACTGTTCGAAGCACACTCATATTGGAGTTATGCATAAAAACCTATCATGGCTTTCAGTTGAGAAACGTCTGCAATCTCGTGTTATCACTTTTCTAAAAAATGTCCAATTTAGCAAAAAAACACTGTATTTTTAAGATCAAATAGTTTACACAAGAGACGAGCATGACCATAAGACTAGACAAGCTACATCAGGCCATCTACTGGCACCTAAACCCAGGACACATCTTCTGAGATCTTCTGTGTCTTATAGAGCTATAAAGGATGCATTTCCTAACATTCGGTCTATGCTGTAAAATGTATTATCTCTTCGATTTACACACGGCATCTATTGCACGTCTGTCCGTCCTGGGAGAGGGATCCCTCCTCTGTTGCTCTCCCTGAGGTTTCTCCCATGTTCCCTTTAAACTGTGGGTTTTCTCTGGAAGTTTTTCCTTGTACGATGTGAGGGTCTAAGGATAGAGGGTGTCGTTTTTCTCATACTGATATTCTGAACAATCTGTGCTGTTGTATTTGCTGTAAAGTGTCTCTACTGTAGGCTATTTTTTTATTATATGTACAGCACTTTGGCTCGACCAAAAATCGTTTATAAAAAATGTGCTATATAAATAAAACTTGATTTGATTTGAAAGGAATGGAACTCATTGCCAAACTACCTTACTGAAATAGAGTTCAGAGCCTCTTTCAAGAAGAGATTGAAGGGCCATCTACTAATGACCATGTACCCTTGTGAGCTGTGAACCCTAACTTAATTTAATTTGATTGCATGTTGTTGATGATATTGGTGATGTTTTTAATGTTGTTAATGATGTCAGGACTTATGTCCTAAATGTTGCTGTATTATTGTTGTATTGTTTTAAGTGTCGGACCCCAGGAAGAGTAGCTTTTGTCGAGAGCAAAAGCTAATGGGGATCCTTAATAAACATAAACAAATTATTATTTGGTATAGATTAAACCATCCAACATTATAATTAAGTAACTAAAATGATTTGTGGGTTAACAGAAAATTAATGGGCAGCAATGTAACAGTCCCAGCTTCTTAAATGGGAAGATTTGCTGCTTTTGCTTTAAATATTTTAAAGGTCCCATGTCATGCTTTTCCGGTTATTACCCGTCCCCAGGGCCGCCCCTGGTCAACTTGGGGCCCCAAGCGACATTGTGAGATGAGGCCCCCCCCCAACCGACAGGAGTGAAAAAAAATGTTTTGGAAACAAATTAGGCAAATATAATTCCTGTTTATTATTATTATTATTATTATCAACACAGTTACTTTTTTATACAGTGAGGTAAATGTGCATGTATGTCGTTCAGTATGCGTTTACAGGTGAATACGCATTTCCTGCCAAATACTACCCTCAAAAAGATTAAAATATAATTAATGCAAATAAACTACTTCTTCTAATAATAATCATAATAATCATAATCAATTCAATAATATAAATACTATATTATTTTATTATAATATAGTTGTAATATAGTAAAGACAAAACATGCTTATGACATGCTCAAAAACTGATATTTCTTAAATCTGTATTCAAACGTAGTTCCCTCTGTCAGCAATGTATCAACAACTACACACACATTTATATCAGTATTTCTCTGTGTTGTGGTTGACATGATGATGACTGTTAGGAGTTAAGGGGAGAGGCTGAGCGTCACCATGAAATGTGCAAATTGACATAAAAATGAATAAAAGGGGAAAAAATGCTCCATGTTTTTTAGGATGTAAACTTTAACTGTTTGTTTGTTTGTAGCCTTTATTTAACCAGGTGAAAGCCCCTTGAGATCAAAAGATCTCTTTTTCAAGGGTGACCTGCAACTGTTATGTAAGCCAACTAGGAGCTCCAACAAGCCGTTTAGGACAGAGTGAATACACATACTATACAGAGATGCTGTATGAGAAACCAATATGAGTTTGGAAAATTGCACAATATACATCTATTTTAGTAGACCTCAGCAATGGAATTATGATCAGTAGAAATGGCCATGACATGGGACCTTTTAATATATTCTAATATATAGTACTTTTAATCCAAATACTTTAGGTAAATGTTCCTAATCGTACCTAAATACTTTTATAGTACCATTCTTGATGCAGTACTTTTACTTGAAATTGAGTATTTTTACTTGGTGGTGTCAGTATTTTTACTCAAGTCAATAATCTGGGTACTTTTCCACCTTTGCTGAATACATGTATGTGTTGTGTGAGAGAATATATATTACTTTGCGATAAAGCCTCGCCAAAGCCAATTATAAAATCCCACAATTGTATATCTCCATTCCCTTTTCTTCACCTGTGGTTACGCTACATTGCACATTTCACTTTTATTTTTGATTATTAAGAGGCACTTTTGAATTCAGATTACACATACTGGCAAAATATACAAATTTGGAAATTGTGGCCACTTCTAATTTACTGTATTCATGTGGAGGATGGCTGAAATTGTAGAAAAACAGCAAACAAAGCTTTGTATTAGCAATCTAGCAACTAGTATTAATAAAACCTTATCTGTGCTTCTCAGTTCCCCTGACTGATATTGTTTTGCCTTGTGTTTGCAGATACATTGACCAAGGTCGAAACCCACAGC
The DNA here is from genome assembly GCF_902827175.1 of Gymnodraco acuticeps. Lineage (NCBI taxonomy): Eukaryota > Metazoa > Chordata > Actinopteri > Perciformes > Bathydraconidae > Gymnodraco > Gymnodraco acuticeps. The sequence goes on from NW_022991375.1 coordinate 798,275, forward strand.
TGTACACGAAGGAATGTCTGGAGCGAGCTTTAGCCAGGAACGAGCAGGTCAAAGGGAAGATTGACACCATGACGGTAAGAGATAGTCCCAGGGTCGCTGAGATTCCCCTCCAATGACACAGAACAAAATATAAACAGAGCCAACAAACTATTCCACTGATTAAACGGCTCCCAAGGATATTTGGAATGTTTTCGAAAGATCAAAATGTCCCCTTTTTCAAGGAGAATCAACAAAGAAGCATATCCTTCATGTCCTTGTTGTTGATACAATTATTTGTCCTTAAACCCAATGCTTAAATATGTGTGTGTTTATGTGGCTATACACAGCACTCATTTGGAATCCAAGTGGGTGGGCTAGGCAAAAAGACCAAAATCTTTTATTACGATATATATATATATATTAGGGCTGTCAAGTTAACGCGTTAATAACGCGATTAACGCATGTGTATTTTTTTTCCTCGGCCGCCCCGTAGTTTCAGAGCGCATCGAGTTTAAAATACCATCTACAAGCTGATGCTGACAGCCCCGCTCCTGTCGCCCGCTTGTGGCAGACCACACTTCCACGCTCACCGGCAGGCACCGACTGGCTGTTGGGAGGACCGGGAGGGTGTGTGTATGTGTGGCCCGAGCGAGCGAGAGAGAGACCTTACGTGCATTGTTGTTGTTAGCATCTGGTGCTAGCAAGCTGTGCTAACGGATATGGAGCTGTTTAAATGAAAACAGAGGAGCGACATTTCGCCACAACTGCGCCGAGCACTTGACTTTATGCAGGAAGCCAGACAGTGGGACATTGTACGAAAAGTCAGCACACTCAGCACGGATAGTGCAACATGATTGCAGCGTCCAGGCAGCTCCCGTTCGAGCATATGCCTTGAGTTGCACAAAGCTCCAACGATCCATCTCACTCACACACACACACACACTCACTCACTCACTCACACACACACACACACACACGCGCGCGCGCGCGCACACACACACACACACACACACACACACACACACACACACACACACACACACACACACACACACACACACACACCATTTGTATTGTATTATTGTATGAGAGAGGTTCCAGGTTGTTGTGTTTAATATTCATGAGAATATTTGTCATTGTTCAAATAATAATAAACATTAGCATAAAGCATATTTGTCCACTCATATGTTGATAAGAGTATTACAAACTTGAAAAATATTCCTCTAAGGTACATTTAGAACAGATAAAAAATGTGCGATTAATCGCGATTAACTATGGACAATCATGCGATTAAATATTTTAATCGACTGACAGCCCTAATATATATATATATATATATATATATATATATATATATATATATATTAGGGGTGTAACGGTATTCGTCCCGTACCGTCACGGTTCGACACATGCAGTCACACGGAGAATACGCCTTTTTTTACAACTGGGAAAAAAGTCTGTCACTCAGGGCTCAGATAGCTGAATTCATCGCGTTGGATGACCAGCCGTTATCTGTTACCTTTTTTTCTCTTAAAGGTGTGGTAGGTAAGTTTCAGAAACCGGCTCGAGATACACTTTTTGTTATATTCCATGGAATGCTCTTAACATCCCGATAGCAATGAATATCTTAAGTGCTTTGACAAAAAATCCATTAAAAAATGTCATCTGTGGAACGAACCCGTGGTACTGTAAAAAGTACAACCAATCCGTTTAGCCGGCCCGGCTAAACGGATTGGATTGCCGCCCTGTCTGTCAGCCTTCCATCTCGTGCACGCACAAATGTAGCAGTACTTCAATGACTCGCCAGCAACAGGCGGCCACTTTCACCAGTCTGCTGACGTCATGTGCGCGTTCATGTGTGTTGGAGGAGGTAAGGAAGTCTGAAGGAAGGGGCGGATTCTTTTCGGCTGTGTACTTTCAAATTTTAGTGCACTCGAGCCGGTTTCTGAAACTTACCTACCCCACCTTTAATGCATTGCATAAAGATCGGATCGGGAAAAATCGGTATCGGCAGATTGTCAAAATCAAATGATCAGAATCGGATCGGGAGCAAAAAAAGGTGATCGGGACATCCCTATTGAAAATAAATCAAAACAAAACATAAACATCCCAAATAGAAAATAAAACGGGAATAAAGAGTAAAATATAAACATGTTGACTGTGAAAGATAAAAATGTTTTGCCTTCATCATGAAGTTAAAATAGTTACAAGTCACTTATAAACCCACCTCTTCTGTTGTGTTTTATGACAGAAATTCAAGAGCCTTCTGGTGTCCGAGCTGGGCAAAGTGTTTCCAGAGGAGATGGTCAAGTATAAGGCGATCCACGGAGAAGACGCCCCCTCCTAGTGACCGCTGCTCCGTGACCCCTGACCTTCAACCTGTGACCCTTGAAATGAAAAGCCTGAATTGAAGTTTGACAAAGCTGGTTTCCCCGTGGTCGCCTGCACAATATCATTACCCCGTATTATTTGTTGTCAAACTTGTGATTCTGTTGCCGATTAGGGACATGGTTTATTATTTCTGCTCAGCACCCTGACTCAGCCAATCCTTCTCAAAGCTAATTTAAAAGAAATACAAATCATTAGCGAGTATACGGGAGGAGTAGTGAGGAAAAACAAATACTTTTCAGCACTGGGTGGCTGCCAGGAGACACATTTGTTTTTTTTATGTCCCTGTTGAAGCTCTCAGTTGGCAGCAGAGGCAATTTATTAAACTCCCAACTGTACAGAAGAAAATATGAAAGAGCTGCGCGGCGCCCGTCTGATTCTGCATTGAGGAATATAGTCCATCAGTTGTACATACCGTGTATTTATACTCTTTCACTCGACCTTTTGTAATGCTTCCTAATCATTGCAACATCCATTTGTACCACACACACTTCATGACGTTTTGTATCAAGCTCAGGTTTCTAACAGCCTCAAATATTCAATGCAAAAGCTGTTTGATGGTGATTATGTGCCTGATCACTCCACATGGTCAGAAATGAATCCACTCTATTTGTTTGTATTATAATTTTTGTTATTAAACGATCCTTGTTGGAGTAATGTGTTTTTGTCATTGTTGAGGATTCAACAGATTCAAACAAATAAGTCACTTTGAATGCTTCATTTTTACATAATTAGTCAAGACATACGATGATACATGTAATAGACATAATACATAAGTAAAACACATTAAATAACGTATTTCCTGGAAATAATTCAGAACAATTTACAGAATCATTTCATATTTTCCATATCCATTGTGCAATGTACATTTTTTCTCATGTACATTAGTAGGGTTGGGTATCGTTTGAATTTCCACGATTCTGATTCCGATTCCGATTCTACTTTTCGATTCCGGTTCTTTGAGGGGCAGGGTAAACAAATTATAAATGGCTTCTTCCACCAAAAAAAGTACATTTATTCGAGAAACGTTTACACAGGTTAGTTTACAGTAATATTCACATTAATCAGTCTGTTTATATTCACTGCTATGTAACTGTAACCTGAGAACCACTGAAGCTACAACAGTGCAACAGTCCAACTTTTAAAGGAAACCCCCCCCATTTAAAAACAGTTCTTGTTGAGAAAAACAAGCATATCTGCCTCCTCATGCATACCGGGAAGAAATGTTTGAACATTTTAAAGTAAAGTGCTTCAATCTGGTACACTTTAAGCAGAATTACTAGAGAGATCTAGGGGGTACAACTCTAAACACCCATATGAAAAAGATCGGTTTACATTTTAATAATCAAATAAGTATGTGAACATAACCAGTAACCTACCATAGCCAATAACAAATACATGTAACGTATTTTATTTTTGTTGTTCATTCATATCTTATTTTACTATTTTATTTATGCATATTTTTTTATCTCTCCAGTTTAAAACGATATGTCTGGTTTACTGTCCTATAGTATACATTGGAATGATTTCAAACCTGTTTTATCCCAATAATTATAAAGGAGTGCCTTGGAAATATGTGTTTACATAAATTGTGATCAAAACGTTTGAGACCCACTGAGATAACTTAGACTAAAGTGAACTATCTAAACACTCAGAGTCCTTTACCTCACTGAGCTGTAGTTATCAGCCTCAGTCTGACCGGAGAGGACTCTCCCTCCACATTATTGTAGAAACATCTTTTTCTTCCGTTAGAGCAGCTAGCACCAGATGCTAATAACAACAGCGCCCTCCCTTTCTCCCTCGCTCGCTCCCTCGCTCACTCGCACTTTGGCTGTGAGCTGCGGGTGCCAGATAAGCCAACATCCCCCATTTTAATCACTTACAGCGCCCATCATACAGGGCAAATGAAAAGTGTAACCGGGATGAAAAGGGTGTTACATTTACTTAATTATGAATGTTGTTACATCAAGGCCGAAAATTAGGATGAGCCCCAACGGTCAAAACGGTAACCCAGAGCTGTCAGCGCAGCGCCTCCACAGATCTGGCGCCCTAGGCCAGGGGTGGGGAACCTTTTTCCTCTCAAGGGCCATTTCAATTTTTCCAACATCCTCCGAGGGCCGTACAAATTATTGACCTCTGCTTAAAAATACTAAAATCACAGCCCATTAATTTCGCCTTTCTTTCATGCTGTGCAAAGAAAAAGCAACCCCTTAATCCAGATATTTCACCATGACTCGCATGCATGCACGTGCACGGTTGTGGCATGACCACCAAAACAGAAAGATGTGGACACAAGATGTGTGCAAATTTATTTAGTTTCCTATCCATGTGGACATGATTTAAGTGGGGGGGGGGGGACCTAACCTCCTCTAGGGGGGTCCGGGGGGCATGCTCCCCCAGAAGATTATTTTTTAAATGTTGAAGTTGAAAGCATCAATCTGGTGCACTTTGAGAGCAAAATTAGGAGATCTATGGACACATCTCTCAACACCCATATGAAACAGAACTGTAAGCAGATTTATTTTTCTTTATGGATATTTTACAAATCACTTCCCTTTCAAACTGTATTCTTGTTTATTAATAACAACTTTTTTTTACTGTCATATAGTATTTTATACCTGTTTACTTTATTCTCTTATTTTTTTAGAACTATAATGATCATATAAAGATGTGCCTACCTCACTGGTTGGAGAAAAAGCTTCTTATATTCGTTAGCATAGCTAGCTAACCAGATGCTAATAACAACAAAGTTATTGACTGTCTGTATGATCAGTATGTCAGATGAACGGATCGCCACTGGCACCCCTGTCAGACCAGAGCCCTCTCGGTCATAATCGGTTGTTTCCGTGAACGGCCGACTGTTGAGTGACGGCAAATGCTGCGGCTGCAAGGCATTGTGGGGCAGCATTTTCTCCTCTCCTTTCGTCAAGGGAGGTTCAGTGGTTCCTAAGCTGAAGGAGGTTATAAAGGAAGTTTGAAACCTCCTTTCCTATCATCTCTAGAGAATTCGAACGGCACTTATCATGGCTGCCACTGAGGGACTTCCGGGTCATTTCACTCCGTTAGGAAGGTTCCTAAGCTAAATGGACTATTCAACTTCAGCCAGAGAATCAGCACTTTTGAAACGGGGCTGAAACAGAGGGGATTATGGGATGCTACAATGATCTGTTTGGTATTTCGAGCCAAACACTTCAGAGACATGTTCTGTATATATCTGAGACCTGTAATATATTTATGAAAACAGTATAATAGGGGACCTTCAAAGTAGGACATTTAGACGGTCAGGCTGGGGTTTCTGTTAGCAGTTTTGCTGAGTAAACGTGTTAGACCGCCTCCTGCATGGTGACGTGTTGGTGGCACGTTCAGGGTCACTCAGCTCGAGTGTCTTCTCACAACCGTCTCTGTGTAACTATAGCCTCATGTCTCTCAGACAGGCCCAGATGCTGTTACAGGGCAGCGTCATCAGGCAGGTTACGGCCCGCCACGCCTCCTCCTGCTGGGGCTCAACCACGGCGACACGCTCCCCTGACCCCAGAGCCCCCTCCTCTGGGACAGAGGGAGGGGAATGAGCCCTGTTATTGGTTTGTGATCTATGCAGTGAGGGTAATACAGACACCCCTCGTCCCTGGCTGTCACTCTTCCCTGAGGATTTCCTCACACGCGTCCCGATTAGTCAGCCGTGGTTTGGTGAGGACTTCCACCTTTTATTGTGGGAGGGTCTCAGATGCCATATATTCATAAAAAATAGTCCAGTTTTTTTTTCTTGTATCTCATCTTTCTTTTTAGATGCTGCATGTACTGGGTGAACTTTAACCATATTTCTGTGGCATGTTGAAATCTTGCTTTTCCATTCTTGCTTTTAAAAGGGATATTTTGACATTTCTGGAAATACACACATTAACATCGATACCGCCCAAGTCAATTTTCTATAAAAAAAGAAGCTTATTCTCCAAAATGTCAAACTAGTCAGACCTATGAACACATTTTCATGTAAAATGTACAAATAGCACACATTATTTTTATTCAAATTTCATAATTTCTTTTATACAGTTTTAAGCCTTATTGCGAAAGTACAGAGAAATAAGAAATGGTAAATGGACTGTACTTGTACTGTATAGCGCTTTATCAGGTCTTTACGACCCCTCAAAGCGCTTTTACATAAATCAAGTCATTCACCCTTTCACAAATCATCCATAAGAGCAGTACCAATTGCTCATGCATGCCATCGGGAGCAACTCAGGGTTAAGTATCTTGCCCAAGGATACGTCGACACGTTGACTGCATGGGAACCGCACAAAAACAACATGCATGTACCTTTCTGTTGTATTCATAATTGTATTACCCAGTTCAAGGATTATTAATGTTTTTTTGAATGCTTTAGATAAAAACACTATATAAATGTAGCCAATTTAAAGCACATCAAAGAATAGCTGATCTAAAATGCAAGGCAAGTTTATTATATAGCACATCAAAGCAATTCAAAGTGCTTTAAAATACATTAAGACATAGTGCAAAAGAAACTCATCGTACAATTACATCCAAATCCATTCAAAGATATGAACTGAAAAGCCAAGAGAATTACAAACCCAAGGGCCTGAAGATTGGATCCAATATAAAATGGTTGTTAACCTGAACAGACCCAGAGAGCGAGAACACCAGCAGCACGATGCACGAAGCATGACACATACTGAACAAGTAGCAATACATGTCCATTTTCCTACACTCAAGTAAAAATACATTTTGGCATGAGACCAACTGTTCTTTTTACTCCATGTGTTACACCTTTGAGCACCATGTATTTGCTCGTGTTGTAGTTATCTCTCTTCATTCTATCTTCATTTCTGGCCTATTCTCAGCCTTTAACCACGCTCCTCTTCCTCTGGATGACGAACATCCTGCCTGCAGCGAGTCACCGCGGCGCTGGTCAAGGGCACCCTTTCGATCCAATAACCAGCCAATTGTGAGGGCTGAGAAATTGAATTAAATGCTGTTTTTATTCTGGTTTGCGATTGTGTCCTGCTTGCTGTGACATTTCTGCCACAGGGTCACACACTGACGATGCGAGCGTGGCTCTGTGTCGTGATGCTTGACTAACCGGAGAAGTATTGTGCTGTAGATATATCTCATTATACATTGCTGAAGTGTGTGGATGACTCACACAAGGTGAGTATTTCTTTTCTCTCCTCTTTTTCTTCCCGCCATTCACCTTCTGTTTCTCACGACACCCCCCAAGAGAACATCATGTTCCCTCACCTGGGTCTCCTTCCTCCGTCCCGTATAATGACCCAAAACGTTTCTGCGACATCTGTCTCTGCCTATGGAGGAGTTGGGAGAAATTGAATGGTGTTACTTGCCGGTTTGTGTGGAGGTGGACTATTTTCCCCCTTCTTTATTAGGCTTGAAGGGTGCTTTAACGCAGGGGAGTCCATATATAACATGTTGGCTAGAGTAAACCCTGTACTATTCCAGACACTGTGATATTTCATTTTGTCTGCGGGAAGAGACTCCCGGTCTCCAATTTCATGGTGCATTAAATTGGACACTCAACAAATTGTCTTCTCAAAAGAAAGGCACTAGTGCAGTGTAATGCTGTCTTTGTGCTGCAGGTATCACATTGTGAAGGAGTGTTTGGGTGTAGTGTCAGGTGATCTGTTGCCTTCGTAGTCTCTAAATAGTTAATTCAACTCCCTGAAAATGTACATTTAGGTCAAAGGAAGGCATTAAACAAACAAGCATGCTTATAGTTATCAAAAAACCTCCAATACATCAAGAAATTAATCTTCCAGTATTTATCTTTGCTTATCAATACAGATTGATTTATAATTGTCTGATCTAACTATACATTTATTTCATGAAGCCAGTATCTTAAAAAGGCACTTAACTCTGCAGAGAGCCTTTACCTAATGTCACCTTTTGCACCTAAAGAAAGAGAGCTTTAAGAGAGGTTGATTCCAGTTAGACTACACCGAGGAAGGCATGTGTATCTATAATTTATAATCGGTCACATGCACAGGCCGCAAATGTCCATCACCAGAAAAGGGTTACATGTCCTTGGCTATTGCTGTTCGGCTGGTATTATACTAACATGTTAATGCACTTTAGTTTGTGCCCTAAAACTATTGAGTCCAAATATTATCAACACCCAGTAAAAATGTAATGCAGTAAAGTTTACTTAAAGCATTTGAAATGACCTACTTTATGTTTGCTTTTACTTGAGTAAAAATGTAAGGTACTTTAAAGAGGCCCTATTGTACTTTTTGTGGTTTTCCCTTTCCTGAAGTTTTGGTCTGCAAAGAAACGCCTTCATTGGACTCCTTTGTTTACCACTCTAACATAGTGACATCACTATGTATCAATTCAACAACCATCCAAAATCGAATGGCTTTTTGTTGCGTGAACTAAGGTGATGCTAACTTCTGGGTTGGCCTACAATCTTGGTGCAGCAGCTAGCCAGTTGAAAGGCATCAGTGTTGAATGATGGATGACGGTAAACCTGCATATATCTTGGACATTTATATATCTTGGACATTTCTGCCACAGGGTCACACTGACTGCGAGCGTGGCTCTGTGTCGCGATGCTTGACTAACCGGAGAAGTATTAAGATATATCTCATTATAAAGTGCTGAAGTGTGTTGGATGACTCATACAAGGTGAGTATTTCTCTCTCCTCTTTTTCTTCCCGCCATTCACCTTCTGTTCTTGCTCAAGACACCCCCAGAGAAACATCATGTTCCCTCACCTGGGTCTCCTTCCTCCGTCCCGTATAATGACCAAAACGTTTCATGACTGAATGCCACTGAAAACAGAAATAAGAAGATAAGAAATAGATATATATATACCATCCCTTTCTGTACAGTGGCAAAACGTATGAAGTTCACTACTCCTTGACACACGTGTTCTTATATTTAACTCTCATTTGTGTTTTATCCTCCTTTCTTGTGGCCTTTCTTCTCAGTTTCCATGGACTGCAAACCTTTAGAAACTCTGCCGTGCTTCATCTTTTTGTGCAATGCGTCCCATTTTCCTACTTTTTATTTCATCTTCATGCAAATGCTTTGGGAGTTCAGGGCAGGAAGGGGCTTGAAATGTAAAAATCTCTCCGTGCCCTTGGGTTGGCCCGGGAAACACAAAGGCGGGGGTCTGCAGCCTTTGATGCTATTAGCATAATGTCTTTCTGATGCTAATGCTAAGTGCCTCAGACCGACCGCTGAAGCTCACGACGGCCCACAGCCATGATGGCCGCTGATCGCTCCTCTCACTCGCTCTTGTCTCGATTTAGCTACTTGCCTTTGCTTAGTGATACTCATTCACCTCAATGAAGGTCAGGAGGCGGACCCCCTCTCCCCTCTGTCGCCCTGGTCACCATGGAAACACCCCACCCAATCGTCGTCGTCACCCACCCTTTCTCTTCCCTATCTGGACAATGGCCTTTGCTCTGTGTGTGTGTGTCTCTGTGTGTCCAAGTGCCGTATGGTAAATGTAAAAAGTGTGTGTGTGTGTGTGTGTGTGTGTGTGTGTGTGTAATAGGCCTTGTCTCATCACAGCTGATTTGTGTTAGTAATTCCACAGTATTCTTAGATATGAATCATATTGGGGGTTACACTCCTACGCACTGCTCTCTGCACATCCATTAACTCCACACACTCCCACACACACACAGAGACACACACACACACACACACACGCACACACACACACACACACACACACACACACACACACACACACACACACACACACACACACACACACACACACACACACACACACACACACAGAGAGAGACACACACACAGCGTGAGTCAAGGCCCTAATGCGGAGGTGATCAGGGCCCAATTGTGTTGCAAACAGTAATGGCACACACGACACAAAGGCTGGTGAGCGGCACGACTATTATATTTTTTGCACCCTCTCCGGGTGCCACTGTCTGTTTGAATGTGTGTCTAATGGCCATAATGGGGTGATACAAACGATAGATGAAAACTATAAATTAGCTCAATGATGGCTGCTGCACGAGGCTTGTCGCAGCTGGTGCAAGAAAGCACTTATCAATAGCAGCAATTGAATTATTGAGTTAAAAAACAGCACAAATGTAAGGTACTAGATTACGGTGGCCGACAGGTGCAAACGCGCTACAACCGCCTCAAAACATTTCCATTAGGAGAAACGTGTTGGACTTTTAAAAACTATGCAAATATAAAAACACAAAGGTATCAAAAAAACACATGCCAATGAAGAAACATCTTCCCTAAATTGACAACACATTATCAAGAAAACATTCAATGTGTTGATGAAACATGTGCAGCATTTACTAAAGGCGCGAAATAAACGAAATGCTGTAGAAAAAAGCTATAAGAAGCTCAAAACACACGGAAACCAGCTGGGACCGGATTATAACATTGGCCAACTGTCAGTGTCATAGTTCTACATTCTTTGTCAGTATATTTGAAATGACTAAGTTAGCTAACTAGCTTACAACAGATCTGCAATAATATCAGAAGGATTAATGCAATCACATTGGTTAACAAAAGGCTGATAAAAGTTACATTTGAACCCTTAGATGCACAAGTGGATATTTATTTAACATGTTTTGGATATCATGCCATTCAAATTTTTAATTACATTTAAAGAAATTGTAGTTTTTGTATTACTACCCCAAGCTTCCATAAGTGGGTCAAAAATGGCCCGCATGCATTTTCTATGGAATCCTATGGGAAAACGTTTTTTTTCAAAATGTAAAAAAAGTTCTAAAATTATAAATAGTGAAAAATTAAATATAAAATATTTCTAGTGTGAACCAAAATATAATACTAAATATTATACAAGTGATTTTTCTTAACCAAAATGACAAAAATTGCATAAAAACATATAATAATACGAGCCCTTTTTGACCCCACTTATGGAAGAGTGTAGGGTCCAGTCACTCTAAGGGAATCTAAGGGTTAAGTACATTTCCCCCTGACAGTCTTTTTTTTTTTTTTGTTGAAAGTGCAAAGCGTTTCTAGGAATGGAAATGTTTTGGGTCGTTGTAGCACGTTTGCACCTGTCGGCCGTAAAATATAAAAAAATATGCAATTGTATCTTAGCTTTGTGCCCCCAAATGCATTTATTTTCCTCCTGTTCTCTCCTCCTTTTTGGATTGTCATTTTCATCTACATCCAGGCTGATTTGCTGACAAGCAGTAAGAGTGGGAGTGAACAAGGAAGTGAGAGGAAACAGAGAGAGAGGGGGGAGGAGGGGAAAGAGAGTTGTTTATAATTTCCCTCTGGTTTTAATTATCTGAGTCTGTAGACGCCACTACTCTCTCTCTCTCTTGTTGTTTAATGTTAGAGGTGAGAATGTGAGCCGTCTGTGTGGATGTATCTGCATATGCGAGTTATTCTTTTTCCAGTGTTTGTTAATGGCGTGCAAAACACAATGCTGTGCAGGGAATAAGCTGGTCCCACTGTAACATTTAAACCTTGCTCATTACACAGTGAAAAAGAGGAAATCTATCATTTTCATCACCAGCTGTCACAGTGTGATTACGAGTCAATTAGCTATCATAAACAGTTATGAGTTACTGTACACTCGTGCAGCCATCCCTCCAATTCACCAATTAGAGCTTCTAAATGATTCTACCCATTAAAACGATGCATGGGAAGACAATCAGTGGCAGCATCTCACATTCTTATAATTAATATTGGTATGTTGGTGTTCGCCAGAGGCTGTTTTTTTCCCGGGAGGGCGTGTGTTTTCAGGATATTAAGACACATGCTGGGGAATTCTGCTCCATTATACATTTGCTGTTGTGTTTTTTTGTGTTTCAAAGACGTTATACGAGAAACAGACAGATTCATTTTTCACAGCGCACATTGTAACCGTCTGATGAGTGAAACGCTTGGGTTTGACTGATTAAAATAATTACATTCACATACAATCAAACTGTTTTTTAAAAATACCTTGAAGGGGAAAAGTATTTTCTCTTGCATCACGGTCACAGTTTTAAACATTGTAAATCAAAACAAGGCTACTTTGTTTGGTTTATGCTATAAAGCTATTTGGTTATAAGTTAAAGATCATGGTTTATACATTTGTTGACATGACTTTAAGTTGCATAATGTTATTTAAAATATTAGAACAACTCAATTGTTGACATGAACAGCAGATTATTGTGTGAAAGTCATGCGTTTTTTAGCAATCCGGCCACTCCAACCTTCTCCTTGAAGGTATTATCAAGAGTATGTGCTACAATACTACAAAATAAGTTTCCCCTTCAAAACAAAATTGTAATTTTGAGGAGACCAGGCTGTCTGTGATAACATTACAGACAGCTTAGTCCAATCAAGTGTCCCAGTTTGCCAATATACACAATAACAGGACGCTGGAAGTGGCTCAGCTAAATGAATTTGTAGTCGTTATTAATGTCATTAGTGACACCTGGGCTCTTCCTGCACTGACAGAAGACATCATCTAGCTTTAAACAGCTATTCTGTTTCTCTGTACACCTACATTTTACCTACTATTTTCAATTTAATAGGGAAATGATGTACAATTAAACTTCAACTAAAACTAAATGGATTTAATTATAGTTTTATAATTTAGGAATTTTCAAGAGAATATTACAACCATTTCCACTTCTCAAATGTAAGGATTTACTGCTTACATTTGTGCTAAATGACAAAGAATGCATACATTTTGCGGATGTCACTTTTTGAAATTGCGCTGAAAATAATATACAGAACATTTTAGAGACCAGATTATCACTTTAGAAAGTAAAATGAGAAAAATATGTAGTACTTATTTAGGTAAAAATGTTGAATGCAGTATTTGAAAGAAACAGTTTGAATCACAGTTCATTTATAACAGCCTGTATTAGTGAAACAGCATGGATTTTAGGGACATTTTGCGGATTGTTTTAAGATCCTCATGTGAGATTAATAGGCCCAAGTGTCCCAAGTGGTGGAGGGAAATTATCATTTGTTTCAGGAATAATTTCCCCTATAGTCAGCTGCTACACACAACCTCTTTTGTCCTCAGGGTGTCTGTTTCATCCCTTTTGACACACACACACACACACACCCCCCCCCCCCCCACACACACACACGGCAGGCTCCATAAAACTCAGGGCCACGCCTTGGTTTCGCCATTTGGCTCCAACTTCTGCCTTTTGATGTGACCCCCATCGAGGCCAAGCTATTCCATACAACCATCCAACACCAACTAACATGCAGCACACACCCACCACACACACACAAGGTGACCTGGCCACATGCACATCAAACACACTTCCACCCACACACATCTGACCACCAGCCAGCTCTATACGTCAACATGGCTGCAGGGAAGAGAAGATAGGAAGAGGAGAAACTCTGTTGATGGTATCTAACGAGACGAAAACACCTTCTATTATTTATCAGAGTAACGTTTCATATTCTTGTTGTACTTACTTGTTTGTATATTTTGTGTATATTTATGTTTCTATTTCTTTGTCATTTTTTTAATAATACTTTCTCTGCTGATTTGGAATATTTCATACTTGATATGGTTAACATCTGCACAATGCTACCATTGTTTGGCTGCTTTTTCCTTTTAAATGCTGTTATTACACTGCCTATATTAAATGTTTCAGAGTAACTTGTCATATTCTTCTTGTACGTACATGTTTGTATATATCTTTTTAAATATATTAATTGTATATTAGTGTATAGTATTTCTTCTTTTTTACAACCTCATTCTCTTCTTGCTACTGTGTTTATGTATGCACCATTGTTCACTAAAGCATATTCCTTGAATGTGTTAACCTACTTGACAAAAAACTTGTTTTCGATTCCAATGAAAGCACACAATTGCTGTTCTTTGCAAAAGAGCAACACGAAAAGTCACATATTGTGGTTTTGGTGCATGTTATAGCCTGCAGTGGTGTAGGGCTAATCGTCTGCAGGTCACAATGAGAGGGGAGTCTTTGAATAAAGTCTGAATGAAGCATTCTGGGAGTTCTTAGAGATGCAGGTTGTCTTGGTCTTTGGGGGGATGATGGATACAAAACGTATAATGGGCATATGTGTGTGTTAGCAGGGGTCATGTGTGTGTTAAGAGGAGGGGGTTGGTTTGGGACGAAATGCGTTTGCCACCAGCATAATGAGGGCAAAAGTGTGTGTGTGTGTGTGTGTGTGTGTGTGTGTGTGTGTTTGTTTGTTTCAATACGACTAGCCACTGCATAATGGGCCAAATAAACCATATTGTTTCCGGCTCGTGTTGGAGTCCCCGTGGCAGCAGATGTGGTGTTACCCAGCAACCACAAAAGCTCATTAATCACTGTCTAGCGTGTGTGTGTTTGTGTGTGTATTCTTGTTCTGCTTGCGTGTTTTGAATGTATGCATCGTTTGGTGTCTGTCTCTTCAGTGTTTGTGTGTTTGCTTTTGCGTAATTATTTGCAAACACACTGACCTGCGTGTACAATTTCATCCCATACTGGCCTAACATAAGTATATGTGAAGCAGTGTGTGAATTCCTTGGTGTGTATGTGTGTGTGTTTGTGTTAGTGTATGTGTGTGAGTTTTTTTGTTTGGACAGGGTGTGTTCTTCACAGCAGTCTAATTCTAAGTAGCTTGGGGGGGATGGTGACACTCGACATCATAAAACACAAGTAGAAGCTAATGATACTATCTGATTTTGCTCACACACACACACACACACACACACACACACACACACACACACACACACACACACACACACACACACACACACACACACACACAGACACACACACACACACACACACACACACACATCATGTATACATCACTTCAGGGGACATTACATTGACTTACATGCATTTCCTGGAGACTTATCCTAACCTTAACCATAACCAACACATGCCTAACCCTTACCCTTAACCTTAACCTTACCCTTACCCTAACCCTAAAGTGTAAAAAATACAATTCACTTTGTTCTGTTTCTCTGGATCCTCTCAATAATTACATGTGATACTTGATCAGGTCAGAGGCAGTGTGTGCTGTGTTGCCCACACACACACGTAAATACACACACCTCTTCATGGATGAGTCAAACCCACACTGCCTGAACCCACCTGCTGCCTACACGTGACTTATTATAAAGAGATATACACCTCTCTTTCTCTTGGTCTCCCACTCTCTCATTGCTGCCTTTTATTCTAACTTGTTTCTACATCTGTTGTGGGAGGATCATGTTGATGTTTAACCACGGAGAAGCGACTTTTGATCAAGATGTTCCTGCAGAATTCATCAAGGTTTCTAATGATTCTGGAGGAGGTCCAGATGTTTACTTATGTGCTGAGTGACATTTACAGCAAAAGGGATGAAGTCAAAATCCGCTTTCTGAGGTCTAATGTCTCCACCACAAGTTAATGTATGCATTTAGGATGTCACTGATTAATCTATATTTTCTCCTTTTTGGTATTCATTAACTGTTCTTAAAGCCTTTCTAAGGAGATGAAGTAACTGCTGACAAGATTAATGTTCATGGTTTGTTAAAGGCTCTGGAAACCCAGCACGTGATTTCATTTTTTTAGACTGATAAGACCTTTTTCTCAGAATAAAGTGGTAGGAAACAATGATGGAAATGATGACAATGTCAACCTTTCCAACCTAACAGGTTAACACTAATAGGAAGCTCAGAACGCACTGTTTGTATACTCACAGAGCTCAAAGAAGAGACTAAATTAAGCATACTTAGTGAAAACGCCTGAGAAAAGTTTGGGGTCATAACAAAAAAAAAATCAATATGTTTGCTGTTTTACCAGTATTTGTCTTTGGGGACTTTTCTGAAGTTCCTCCTTTGGTTGAATACCTTGGCCTTTGAGAATGCAAAATAACTTTTGACTTGAGTTGTTATAAGTTGCTGTGTTGACTGCTGTAGAAATGACCTCATGGAAGGCACTTTAGTGTTTTCGGTAATGCACGACCAATGATAGCCAGACTCACACCGTGCAGAAATGTAGCAGCTCAGGGAGGAAACACTGCTGGTATCAGCATGTCATATAATAGTTTCCCTGGCTGTACCCAACAGCCCTCAGAGCCAGACAACTAAATCCTGCTGTGTGTTACCTTCACGGCTGCTGCGCTTTGCCCTCCACACCTGCTGTTCACCACACACACACACACACACACACACACACACACACACACACACACACACACACACACACACACACACACACACACACACACACACACACACACACACACACACACACACACACACACACACACACACACACACACACACACACACACACACACACACACACACACACACACACACACACTGCTGCTGAAGCCAGAGCAGAGTAAGACCTTGGAACTCCGGTCATCCCTCTGACTTCCCTCTCAGGCTGTCTAGCTTAGCCTAAACTGACACATTTTGACCCAGTTAACTCGTGGTCACAGGGCGAGCGGCTTAATGGCTTGTCCTGACTGGCAGAGTGACACTGAGAGTTACATAACACTACGTCATGGAAGTCTCTCTGACTCACAGCCAGTGCTGTTCTTCAAAGCTAATTTTAAGACATATTTCTTATGTGATTCCCATTTCCAAATTAATCTGAAATTGAGATTCCTTTTTAGGAGTAAGATTCATGATGTCCTCAAAAAAACCTCTTCCAGCATTGTGGTGAATCACTGCTGGGAAAAAACAGGGCCATCAAATATTGAAGTTTTTTCATGTATGTTTTCACCTTCTTAGCCCTAAACCAAACACGTTTCATAGAGAATGCACTCAGTCAGCTTCATGAATAAGTTACTTTGGGTTTCAGGGATGGAAATAGTTAAAAGGTCATCCATTTTTTTCCTGCTTTCCCAATGGCCGTGGCTGTGGATGTGTCTCCTCTTCCGGGTTGAGAGGAAGCAAAGACCATGAATAAGCAAAGCAGCAGAGAGCAACACCTGCTTACAGTAATGATGCATGCCTGAAACGATCCTTCCAGACAAACTGAAAGAAGGCCTCTGTGCTGCCTGCTGCACACTGCAATGCATTCAATCTGAAAGTGTTCATCTGTAGAACTACATGTGTGAATGACAGCTCTACCTGTGTGATGCTTGGAAATTATAAGAGAGGACATTTATAATTGCCTTTTTCTGTTTTTTTTAAAAGTGCACCATCTTGAGCTGACCAGATTTAGACGGGCAGAAGACTGCAAACGTCAGCGATTCGTCTGTTCGGGTTGGACACGTTCAGAGAAAGAAAAGAAAGCTGAGGAATAAGGTGTAGTGCAGGAAATCCATAGGGTAAAAAAACCTCTTGTTCCAATCGGCAAATCCAAACTTTATTTCCATTTACTGGAGAGAATTGGAGAAGCACTCGAGGGGTTTACTGCTCCTATGAAGTGCCACTCAACCTGCGGAAAACATTTTTAGTATTGGATTACTAAAAGTACATGTTAGATATTCGTCCCATATTAATCCCTACAGGCTATAAAAAACATGGAGCACATAGTGTGAAATATGACTTCATTGCATTACAAAGGTTGGAATGAAAATAAAACAAGTCAACAAAACAAAATCATAATAGCTGCAACCATGATTATTCAGAAAATTCATTATGTATTTAGAAGGTGAGTGGAGGGGCACATTAGTATGCCTAAACACAGGCATACTAATTACGAAGACACATTTCTTCAATTGAATCAAACATAATGGCTGCTAATGTCATTAGCTATGACATATTATTAATGCAGGATCCATCCGTGGAATTGTCATTATCCCTTTAAAGGGTCATCTGATACACTTGTGAGTTGATGAGGTCAAGGTCGGACATGTTAGATTAGCAATTATTCCCACGGTCACCAGAAAAAATATATTAGAGACCTTTTTACATGAATCCATTCATCCCTATTATAATTTCTGCGTGATATCTTGGATTTAGAGAATTTCTGAGTGTGCAGGGACAATAGACTAATCCCTTACCAAAGAACGAGCAGCTTTGCATTTCATTTTTCAGCCCCACTGCCTTCATCGTTCTTTCCCCTTAACCCACTTTCTCCCTCCTCATGCCTCCACACAATGAAAATCATGAGCAGTGCTGTGGTAAGGATGTCTTTGGCTGTTCTTATCCATGTTCATAAGCTTATTTAAGGCAATTAATCTGTCTGGGTTTACAGGTTTTAATTTGTCATGGTTACAAGCGAGTTGCAGTGAATGCAAGAGGGATGTTTCCAAGGATTTCTCTTTATTCGTGATTTACAAACATCTGCCTACTTAAGAATCAGGACTACTAACACCCACATATAGGCACAAAAGGGCATCCATACACAAATACACTGTGTTATTTATTTTTTTACACATTCATTATCAGTCTCACAAAAATATTTTATAATATATAAGAAGTCGACCTTTCATCTAAACCGGCTGCTGCTTTTATCTGATTTGTTGGCTTCTGTTTCTCATCAAAGTATCACAATCCCCAAATAACATTTCTCTAGAGCCATGACACTGTGTATCCCTGAGGCGCTTCAAGCAGCACAGACCCGGAAATAGATTAGACATGAGTGAGATATTCACAGAAAATCCTGACAAATAACTATGACGTCTAAGTAAAGCCAAAGGTTCTGCATCTTTATTTAGAAACGACCCCACTCCTTTGTTCCATGTCATTCAGATGACAGGAATAGGACTGGATAAAGACAGATTAGAAGGTGATGTTGGGAATTCATGCTCTAGGAAAATGTCATCCCGTGTTGCAGAGGTTCCTGGAAAAATAAAGCTGAAGTGAATCTACTCCGACTGGATGTAAGTGTGTCTGGGCTGGGCTTCCTTCTAGGTCTGTATCAGAGTAAGCTAATCGTTATTGATTAAACCAAACCCTCTTTACCTCACTTAGTCTCACTAGCATTGTTGGCACTGCTGTCAGTGGGGGAGTTGTGCTAATTGTAAAAAGGAGAACTCCTTTGTTGTTGTTTTTAAGATTTCTAAGGCCAAGAAAGACAATTCTCCAGAGTCAAGGAGGAATAATAAACATGCACGCTGCTTTCTTACAGACTACTTCTACACACAATACTACTAACAGATTCACAGCTAGTTATTACTCACATTAGCAGCTACTTTCTTCTATGAAGAATAATGGAGGTATAGGACTGTCGAAACCATTACTCACCTTGAAATGTCTGGTTATAACCCTTTTTCTTTACCTGCAGGCTACATATGATACTGTAGCTCACCTTTCATCTGACACAGACAGGCCTGCGGGATGATATGAAATTGATGTGATGGAGAAAGATACCTACATAAAAAGGCAAGTACACCAACAAAATCAGGGTGCAACAAATAGCAGTGTAGACCACCATAAAGTAACATGGTACCACATGTTGGTGTACATCAGTCTGCAATACATAAATGAAAATGTTTAATACAAATACCTACACACAGGAGACTCGACAGCCATGCTAATGTAATGCTAATACGTTTAAAATGACAATGCTAACATGCTGTGGTTTAGAATTGAATGATTGCATTGTTCATCCTGTTAGCTTAGCTTTTTAGCATGCTAACATTTACTGATTGGCACTATAAGTTGAACTGAGGTTAATAGGAATGTTGTTCATACACCAAAGTACTGTAAAAGTGTAATTAAGATCCGATGGTTTCACTCTGTTATTTCAAGCTATTCAATGCTTGAGACGTTCACTGAAAACAACAAAAGTTGACCGCATTGTGTTGCTGGAGGAAAATCTATAGCTGTATCTCGCTCTTAAAAAAAAGTAATCAGTTGTTAGGCTTCCCGAGAAGTGACTGGAGATGAGAACCCGCTATGCAAGCACTAAAACTGAGACAGTGGTGAAGTGTAAAAAAAAGGCTTTATTTTGTCCACGACACTGGCAAGATGTTGACGATGAGCACATAGAGGAGAGACGTGGAGCTGGGCTGACCAGGAGGGAGGGCTGGACGTGGCAGGCAGAGCGGCTGGAGTATGTGGATCTGGAACAGGAAAAACAAGCAGGATTAGGAAATAATTTCCTTTCACTAGGAGCATCAAAAAGTCACTAGGAAAAACACTAGTAGGCCTGGACGATAGTTTACCACTGAAGAATAAACGAAGAACTGGCGAAGTCTGAGGATGGGAACCAGGGTTTTAAGCAGGTGAGTAGTGGCAATCAGTGAGATGATCAGCAGCTGAGGAGGTGAGTTGGCGGGAATCGAAAGTAGGACAGCCACGCCCAGCCAGGAAGACAGACACACAGACATACAGACAAAACAAACACAGAAGGCGGAAAAGAAGGAGGAAGTACTGCAGATCCTCACATCAGTACAGAAACAAACAGCTCTTAAATGAAGTCACTGCTCAACCACCCTCTCTGTCTTCATGGTAAGATAAGCTAACGCTCCACTTGCGAAAGCTTCATTTTCAGTGCACAGATGTGAAATTGGTTTGATTCCTCTCATCCAACTCTCAGCATGAAAAGCCAACAGGGTGAGCGTATTTCCCAAAATGCTGTGAGCTAACTTCTGCAACAGTAGATAGGGTTCAGATGTGGATGCTAACACTGGGAAGAAAAGGAAGATGTTTTGAATGCCACAGAAATACAGAACAAACGGACCACATGCAGCCATCTGTTCACATCTGATGTGGCAACATTAAAGCGTGACATGTGAGGGTCCACATCTCTGCTGCAGCCTCTGCTGTGAACCGCAGACTCCCTCTGTGCTTTTGAACTCAGCCACCAAAAAAATAATGGAGAACCTGCTGTCTTTCACTTTGGGAGCCAGTGACTGGACACATTTAGTCTGTGGACCATTTCACAGATACTTGTGTCAGTGTGTCCGTTTGTGTGCAGGCCCAAATCACATTTCAAATGAGTCTTTTTCAAGAAAGCCCCGCTGGGAGTTTGCTTTGTAATGGAGGGTAACAGAGTTTGTCCTTAGGTGCCGCCGGGGCAGAGATGAGGCATGATAAACTACAATACACACACACACACACACACACACACACACACACACACACACACACACACACACACACACACACACACACACACACACACACACACACACACACACACACACACACACACACACACACACACATACCATGTATACATCACTTCAGGGGACATTACATTGACTTACATGCATTTCCTGGAGACTTATCCTAACCTTAACCAACACATGCCTTACCCTAACCCTTAACCTTACCCTAACCCTAACCCTTAACCTTACCCTAATCCTAAACCTAACCAAGTCTTCACCCTAAAATTAATGATTCCCCTCATGGGGACCTCCAATTTGTCCCCATAAGGGCGGCGAGTCCCCACACGTGACTGTAAACAGATGTAGGTCCCCACAAGTATAGTAATGCTAGACCACACACACACACACACACACACACACACACACACACACACACACACACACACACACACACACACACACACACACACACTTGCACTGTTCAGTCCAACATAATGGTGATAACACTTAGAGAGGCTTTCAATGGACTATCATTTCTGCATGATTACTTTTGTGTGTGTGTGTGTGTGTGTGTGTGTGTGTGTGTGTGTGTGTGTCGGTGTGTGTGTGTCGGTGTTGGTGGTATCATTTGCATGTTGATTGATGGGCTTGTGTGCACATGACTGTTGTATGTGTTAATTAGTTCATTTTTGCCAGTCACACTCTCTCTGCAGATCAGGCCTGTATACGCATATACATCCTCACCTATAATTTGCGCCCTAATGAGGATATGGCTGTGTGTATGTGTGTGTGAGAGAGGAACAGATTGAGTGCAGTGAAGTCAGACTGTGTGGATCGTATAAGTGACGCAGATTGGTTCATAATGTGAGTGTCATCTGGCCTTCTGCTCTGTTTGAATGTCACTTTGTGAGGAACACACACACACACACACACACACACACACACACACACACACACACACACACACACACACACACACACACACACACACACACACACACACACACACACACACACACACACACACACACACACACAGTGCAGTTTAGTTCCTTCAGCTTGTGTAAGCACCTGTGTGCTACAGTCGGCACAGACAGGAATAGCCTAATAAGGGGCTTAAACACAGACACACAGATCTTTAAATGGGTCTAAGTGTTTTTTTCCCATAAGAGAGAGAGTCATCAATGAAGTGTGTTCAAGACTTAAGGTCTGTGAGTAATCCGAATAATGTTCTATGATTTGTATTTCCTTGAATAGAGACATTTGAACACCTTTAAAATGGTTAGTCGGTTTTGCCCTTACATAATAGCAAACATTAAATCCCATTTTTAATTATATATAATAGCTCCTTTTATCCAGCCAGTAAATGTTAGAATGACCTGTCTCTGCTCTGCCCTTATGTAATGGGCTCTATGCAGCCTCATGAGTCGCTGGTGATTCTCCCCTTATTTGGCAAACTGCTGAGGGTGACAGAGCGAGAAAAAAAACATTGCCATGCCATGTCATTGCTATTTTAAGATGTAATCCTTGCTTGGCTCCTCACGAGGTGTCTGTGTGTGTTTTCCATTTTCAGAACGCCTGCCTGCCTCTCATCTCTTCCTATCGTGTTAATCTGTTTTTCTGTGAAAGCCAAGGAGAGTAACAAGTACAAAATGCAACCGAAATGTCATTAATGTCTGCATACAATTTGGGGGGTGTATATGAGTAAACACAATCGATCATGCAGTACCGTCTCCAGAGAAGACACAATAGAAAGAAATAGAAAGGAATTGGAGCCCTGAGTTTAGATGTTATTGCATTAAAGGTTGTGCTTTTATTTTTCACCCCTTTTTCTCCAGCTAGATTGTTCATATGCTACCAAGGGTCTTAAATGGGCTTTTTTTATAATAGCCAGCACTCTACTGATTACAAAAAGAAGTCCAATTGTGTCTATGAGAAATGTATACCTCTTCTCGCTTGATTTTTTATCTCAGTATGAAATGTTCTTGATGGCCTCAATCACTTGTTTTCAAGTGTTCTTCAATTAAGCATGATGCTAATTTAGTAAATGATGGTCCCATAGAGAGTAAAATACAGGATAAAGCAGTGATTAATTACGTTATGATTGACAGGTCGCTACTACACTGTGTTGGTGTGTGCTGTCCTTGATTTTGTTTTATAACTTTATCCTTCTCACAGTGTCTTTTCAGTTAAGCAAAGTTATTGGCAACATGTTGGTAACATTTGAGATTAGAGACCATTTTCCACCTTGTCAGAATGGCAAAGTGTCCTTTTCAAAAACCTGCATCTGCATTTTTAAAAACAATATTTTCTGTGAAGCAGGTTCAAAATGGGAAAGAAGTTAATCAGAGCCAGCTTTTCCAAGGTCTCAGTGAGACAAAAGAAGATCTCAAAAGGATGCATGGAGAATGACTAATATCAAAAATGGAGTTGACAGTTGGCTTGTAAAAGTTATCTGTGAAAAGTCCAACCCAATTATTACTTGCTGATCATTTAAATGAATCTTAAGAAACAATATCAAAGAAGCAAAAAAGTACACATTATTTCTGTTACTCCTGTTCTTTGAGGTTGTGGATCATTTCATATGCAACCGCAATACCACCGTCAATTAGAATATAGATCAACAAGGTATCTCCGAATGTGAAGATTCTCCCACACCACTCCGCTCCTCCGCTCCCTCCACTGGCTTCCGGTAACTGCTAGAATCCACTTCAAGACAATGGTACTTGCGTACCATGCTGCGAATGGATCTGGCCCTTCCTACATCCAGGACATGGTTAAACCGTACACCCCAGCACGTGCACTCCGCTCTGCATCAACCAAACGACTCGCTGCACCCTCGCTGCGAAGGGGACCCAAGTTCCCATCAGCAAAAACACGTGGGTTTGCTATCCTGGCTCCAAGATGGTGGAATGAGCTCTCCATTGACACCAGGACAGCAGATAGCTTACACACCTTCCGGCGCAGACTGAAAACTCATCTCTTTCGACTCCACTTCGAGCGATAGAACTATTAACAAAGCACTTATATACTAATAAAGGACTGGCTTACCTAAAGCCAGTTGAGTAGTACTTGAAATGTTTTTGCTCTATGAAACCTGATGTACTTATATGATTCTGTTTTCTTCAAGTTTGTATTTTGTTGGTCGAACGCACTTATTGTAAGTCGCTTTGGATAAAAGCGTCAGCTAAATGCAATGTAATGTAATGTAATGTAATGAAAACTGGCCCACCTGAAAAATGTATTAAACCCTGCATTTGTCCTTTTTGATTTACACTCTCATTTCATATTTTTTCCAGGAGATGATTGCCTTTGTTTTTATGTGAAATCCTGAGCGAACAATAGTCCCGACATCTTGATAGTGCTGAGGTATGCAGGAAAGAAAGGTTAAGATGTTGGGGGTGGGGTTGGGTTGGGTAGCCCCGTCAAATATGAAATGCTATGAAATTACCATGCTTCATGTATTAAATTAGCATACATCAGATCAAACAGCCTGAGACTCCTCAGTGATTGAGCATGAGGCGGATGTTCAGTTTCAACCCTTTTTTACTCCCAATTATCATATCATTATCATTGCATTGCTCCGCGGCTGCAGTGTAGTCAATTTAGTCCACACTGCACTCAGGGGAGTAGTATTCATGGTTTATGCCAGACAGAGTGTCTGAATATTCATCCATAAACCCATCTATTCAGACTTTGGTTTCCGTTCAGTGCAGCAGAGAGGAAGGAAACAAAAGAGAAAGACAAATTGATACAGATATAAATTATGTTTGTGGTGACTTTGCTGTCATGACGCTGTAAACTCTGAATCACCTTTTCCATTGCTCCAGACAAAATGGTCTAATGCACAATTCATTAAAGGTAACACAAGTGCAATAGGGCGAACTGTCACATTTTCAAATATAAATCTGTGTTTTCTGAATCTGTAACCATTCACAAAAATGTATTGTTGTCTGGGCCTCAGTGATTGGTTGCATATGATGCCTTTAAACAGAGTATTTGATGTGTAGATGATCTCTGGGAAGCTCTTTGCAAAAAACACCACAGCAATGAAACTCTAGCATACATTTGATTGTGTTGTCACCTTGATTTCCACCTGGCTATTGTATACAAAAAACAATAATATAGCTTTGGTGCTGTTAGAAGATTGTGATTCTTTCACAATAAATAAGTGCAATGACACTATCGCACCATCCTTACCTGTCAAAGAACTCTCAACTTGTCAGAAGAGGGCCCACTGTGATGCACAGCGTTGATACAAGCGAACAAAGACAGTTTAAAGGCGCACCCTTGGAAGAGAAGAAAAGGACGGTTTAATAAAAGGACTGCACAAGGGATGAAATGGCGGGGTGTTGAGAGCAGCGCTCCTCGGAGACAGCGATTAACATTTGATTGGCTGTCATACAGTGAACTCCTGCCATGCTGTCAGGAGCCTAAGAGGAATTATTGTGTTCAATTGTTTAGGATTGAATAAGGAAAAGAGGAAAAGAATAGAAGGGCGGAGTTATAAAAAAAACTGAGAAAAGGGGGGAGGGAGGAGTGCGCTATAGAAAATACCTGTCACGTCTTTTAACTGTTAATAAGCCATATGGTGCGTAACCATCCCCAACAAGTCCCCATCCGTGATTACACTAAATTATGCAAGATATTTGTTAGGTTGTTGGAAGAAAGAGAGAGTGGGAGAAGAGGACATGGAAATAGACAGGACAGGATGTTGTAGGTCGAGTTTGGAGGAAACAGCTGAGGACAGGACCAGTTATATAACCTGTTTGGGAACCAAGGGGATTTGTTGACTCCGGATTTGTTCTTGCATTGTTCTAGGTACAGGTATATGATAGATAGGGGTTTTTTATACTTAAAAGTCAGTATCAAGGTCAAATGCTGCAGTGGTACAGGAAGGAGTCCTAAACATTTGGGTTAGCATTTGGGTCCAGGTCTCTTTTCATCCAGGTTCCCTCCTCATGAAGTCAATTGTTTGTTAATGTTTTTTTAGAATGAGTGATATGATAGAAATGTCATCAGTAAACACCCACTCGTGAATGTCTGAAGTTCAATGCAATGGGTCCTAAAAACGGTGGTTGCTAACAAGTGGCTAAATGAGACTTTGGGCTTAGCGGTGGTGAGGTGAAGTTCTGTGATGTAGTTTGTTTGTAGCAATGTCAGCTTTTTACTTCTGCCGATTGCTTTTATGCTTCAAATTTGCTCAATTGGTGTTAACATTGATCCTGTTGAACAAAACAGGTATGTAAAATAAACGTGTTTTTCTCCTCATTGCACTATACTACCCTACACATGACATGTCTATTTCTTGTCACCATCTCCTTTGTGAGCTGCATCTTGTTTTTTCTTGCAATTGATTGGTTTGTTTTCAAGATTTTAGTCTTTTCAAACTAGGCTAACCAGCAGTTGAGAAGCAAGACACAAAAACTTTACTTGTGTCTTGAGCTGCAGCATTTATTCATGGTAAAGCTGAAACCTACATTATACATTTACTTCAACTTGACAACTTTTCTGCTAATTTCTTCACGGCTCCAATTGCCGACAACCGTCTGCTCTAAGCGCATCAACGTCATCCACCCCTTCCTTCTCTCTCGACCACACACTCGCTTTGCCACTCTTGACAGAACTTCCTGTAATTGGTCTGAAAATCCGAAACATCCCAAAAAACAATTTAACGCTTGAAATGAACCGGACATTCAGTCTATTTATGGGTTTGAATTCCATATAACAGATGTAAAACTTACCCAGTGATCCCGTAACTTTGCTTCACAAGGTGAAAAGGGCGTTGACTTTTCATACATAAATAGTTGGTTCTGTTGGTTTCTAATAACTACAATTCTGAAACAAAACAGCATTCAATAAGAAAACAATCATGTGAAGTAAATTATTTAAAACTGCAACGTTTTCTACAAAACCCTACCCTTAAAACTAATCTTTAGTGATCTTTGTAAAATACTTCAAAGGTCCCATGTCATGCTTGTCATGATTTGAGTTTTGTGTGTTAAGTTTTGGGTTTATTTTTCTGTTCTGTTCTCCCTGTCTCTTGCTTTCCTCCTGTGTCTGATTGTCTCATTGTGTTCACCTGTTGCCCTTGTGTTTCTGCCTCCCTTACCCAGCTGTTTCTCGTCCCATGATTACCCCTTTCTGTATTTAGTCTTTCCCTGTGTTCCCCTGTCGGTTCATTGTTTGTTTTTCCTGTCTCCCTCCATGTCAGTCACGGTCAGTTTTGGTAATATATCTTCCTTGTGTTACCATGTGTTTTATGTTATGTAATTTGCCATCAGTTTTTGGAATAAAGCTCGCCTTTTGTATAGACCTTTTACCTTTTTTGTAGTCTGCTTTTGGGTCCTACCTTTTCCACGCATTCTAACAATGCTTTTCCGGTTATTACCCGTCCCCTTGTGTGTTATGAAGGTTTTTATGCATGTCAACGGTCTGCAGAGTCAAAAACCCTCAAAGTACACCCTGTAGGGAGTAAAACTCTAACACAGAAAATACCTCCCCAAAACGATTTCTCATTTTCCATTGTTTACTTCCTGGGTATCGCTACGTAGGGATACCCAGTAGCCACGCCCAGAGCTATGGCCGCACCCTCTGCCAGCCTTTCACGAAACAAAGGCGGGGGTGTGGCAACAAGCCGTTAGGACCAATGTGAGTTTGGAAAATTGCACAGTATAAATCTATTTTGGTATACCTCAACAATTATGATCAGTAAAAATGGCCATGACATGGGATCTTCAAAGATTGGACATCCTAGACAGAAACGTGTTAGTAATTTTTGTTAAATGACCTTTACTTTAATGTACCAGGCATTTTCTAACATAGTTTCTTGTATTTTGTATTAATGATTAACTTGTGAGAGTTTAATGACCATCCAAGTTTTACAAGATGATTGTGACTTGCATTTTCAGTACCATTTGTAATGCTTTAACCAACCAACCAACAACAACAACAACAACCAACCAACCAACCAACAACAACAACCAACCAACCAACCAACCAACCAACCAACCAACCAACCAACCAACCAACCAAGATGGTTAGAATGATTCATCTTCATCCTCTGAAATCAACAGTCCATTAATGATTGTAACTTACAGTGTTTTAAAAAAAACAAGCCTTAGTTGTACCTACGGTAACACTCCAGCCTGTCCTCCTACAAAAAACGACCATATAGGCCGATTGTTCATGCCCTTATTACAACCCAGAGACACGTTTTAAAGTGTATGTTGTGTCTTACACCACTAGAGGTGCTCTAGTTGTCATGTAAGAAACAACATTTATTCACAAATAAGTTAACCCTCTCTGGAAAATCCTAAATTGTGGAATAGTTTGGCCATTAAAATGCTTTTTGATTCGATTTCTGGCGAGAAGTGTATATTGTACTCAGAATCCACGTCCAGTCGATGTGTAGGATCTATAGTTTGATAGATATTACGAAGATGAGGTCTCGCCAGGATAACGTGTATGCAGCTTCCATGTAAAGCGTGGGTGAAAACAGTTTTTCCGGTCTCGAAGTTTTCATAATAAAACTGGATATATTCCCCTCACTGTCAAATGATTACACAGTGATATCTGCATTACTCATCCACTAAAAAACATCAGTTTTTCCTTGTTAATTACACAATATTAATTGGTTTAAATTGTGTACAATGCTTTTGTGTTTTTAACCTTCGATTCAGACAAACAAACAGTTTTTTCGGAGTTAAGACACTACAGTTTCCGAAGACACTACACTACCCAGAATCCCCAGTTATCGTTTGGGACTACAACATCTGCCTTGCTTTACAAACCCCGTGATTAGTCATCAAGCCCTGTGATTGGATGTTGGAGTGGCAGTGCGACAAGGTTACGCTGAGCGTCACAGCTCTATGAAATGGAATGGAACCACGGCAGACTTTCCAAAACTGGAATTGGACGGGTCCAGCCCCCGGCTCCAGCCCCCCCAGACTTCATATTTATCTGTGGATAACCCCAACGTTTTTTTCTTATTCAAAAGAAGACCTTAACTTAAAGTATTCTTTAATGTTTAAATAAAGCCTTATTAGTTTGTCTGTTTTGCACATCCTCCTGTTAATATCTTTGGACGTCCTGCACTAAACTGTTTTATTGTAGAGATCACTACAGTATCTTCTTGATATTTTATATTCTATATTTCTACCATGCCTTCTACTTTCCCCCAATTGTGTCTGTAGGCTACTCTTAATATTGAAATGTTTTCATCAAATAAAACATATTCAACAACAAAATT
Source organism: Gymnodraco acuticeps (assembly GCF_902827175.1). Taxonomy (NCBI): domain Eukaryota; kingdom Metazoa; phylum Chordata; class Actinopteri; order Perciformes; family Bathydraconidae; genus Gymnodraco; species Gymnodraco acuticeps. Next base: position 827,820 of record NW_022991375.1, read on the forward strand.
AAATAACGTGCTTTAACCACTAGCCGGTGCGGGTTACAAAACCAGTGGTGTAGTTAATAAAACATAATATCAAACATAATATGACTATCTTTATTGTGAAATTAAAACAGAACGGTAAAGGAAAATACAGTTTCAGTCTCTCGATTTAAAGCTTATGCATTGTACCATGAACCTGTATAGACCTGTAACAGTCAACTGCATGATGAGTTGGAAAGGTAGTAAATAATATCTTTAAAAACTACAAAAAAATCCCTTTCTATCAGCTGTGCACCGTTATGGTGTAAACATAGCCTATCTACCAATTGGATCAAATATAAAAGTCAGCCGAATTAGTATTGATACTGCAAGGAGACGTATTGTGTGAAAATAAATGGAAGATGTTGTTTAATTGCTAATATTAAATATGATCCACGTCACATATTCAGTTTTGGCGGCATTTCTTACAGTTTGTCAAAAGGTCTTCTGATCAGGGTTCTATAAATAAATATCTACGGCAGATATGTAATATTTAATGCAGCCGAACCGTGTATTACAATGCCGTTATGTGATGACTTCCAAAGAGAAAAGCAAGAACACTCGGAATAAAGTATTTTATTTAAAAAAAATGTTTTTCCGATTTCATATCATATAAACACCATATCCCGAAATGCATTGCGGCTAAAACAATCGATGTTTTCGCCTATTAAAACCTCTGAAAAAAGAAAGGCGTCTCTCAGAATCGAAAGAGAAAAACCTATGGAAAAAACACAAAAAGCATTGTACACAATTTAAAACAATAAATATCGTATAATTAACAAGGATAAACTGATGTATCACTGTTAAATCATTTGATCATTGGTTTTATTATGAAAACGTCAAGATCGGAAATACTGTTTTCAACCCGTAACTTCACATGGAGGCTGCCACAGGGCCTACCTCAAATCGTCTTCGTAATATCTATCAAACTATAGATCCTACATATCGACTGGACGTGGATTCTAAAAGTACAATATACACTTCTTGCTAGAAATCTAATCAAAAAGCGTTTTAATGGCCAAACTATCCTACAATTTAGGATTTTACAGAGAGGGTTATTTGTGAATAAACGACCATCTGTAACGTTTGCACTCAACGGGAGCACCAGAGGGCGAACATTTTAAAACGTAATTATAGGATGTGTTAAGCGCTTGAACAAACGACATATTTGGTCGTAATAAGGGCCTGAACAATCGGCCCATTTGGTCGTATGAGTTGGAGGACTTGTTGTAACACTCTTTGCTCCTGAAGCTAACAAAACTAAAATGGTCCTACTACTCACCGTTTCTGATGTAATGCTTTATATCAGATGAAGCCAAGGTCGGATTCCCTTGTGTGAGTCTCCCACTTCTGCACTCAGTAAATCAATAACACCTGTATGGATCCCACTGGAGTGAAGGAATGAAGGGAGAGAAAATTGCTGCTCGCTGTGGTGAGTGACAGGCGAGACAGAGGTGGTGTTAGAGGGAATGAGAGTGGAGGAAGTCAATGAGGAGGTGGGGGGGGGCTTTGAACAGAGTTTCATATAAAGTAAAGCAGAGAATTTTCTTTTCATTGATTTGGCAGAGAATTGGGTGAAAATCTCAGAAAACTATCAGTTTTATTATAAAACAATACTGCCATGTCAGAATATGTCATCATCATTCATGCGCTGTATATGAAACATATCCTCAGTCCCTGAACAGCATTACTGGTTATATAACTCATATGTCAGCATTATATGTATTTACATTCTTGTCCTGTCTTGACAATAAACCGAGAGGAACAGCATTTGAGTAAAAGTGAGTATTACTGGATATATTATTCATTTGATATGAGTTGAATATTTCATGACCTGCGAGTAGAAATTGCACTGATTATTTCTCAGTCTGGGTCAAAACTCAGTGGAAATCATCCGAGTCTGAACCAAAAAAAAAACTTATGTTTTCTGTAATACTGTAAATCTTATCAGGACAGTGGTGTTGGGGAATGGCAATACACCCCCTGCTCAAATCTCTGCAACAAAACTCAAGCTCCTACCCCCATTGATTTGCTGGATCCACTGAGCTGGTGAATAAAATATACAGCATATTGGCTATTTATGATGTTGTGGTTATGTTGCTGTAGGAGTACAAAAAGCCCTTCAGTTGCTTTTCTCTATATGGCCTCAGTAATCTACAGTGCATCAGGACTACAGGCATCACTGAAGAGAGATGCATTGCACCAATTTGTTGTACTCACTGTAGCAGCAGGATTCATACTCAATGTTTGCACACTTAAAGCCCTCTGGAACAGGCTGTGCTGCTGTTAAATAAAGGCAACAATACTGTCGCAATGCTTTCTTTCAGAATACTCAGACACCACAACAGCTGAAACGACACAATACTGTTTTAAATTTTGATTTTCTCTTCAGCTGAAGAACAAATAGTATGCTAGAGTTTTGCATTCTGCTGAATATTCGTGGAGTTTGCAATGAAATTAAATGTTAATGAAAGATTTCTATCTGCTCAGGCTATTGACATCCCTGATGACCTGAGGGATAAGCCTGGAGTGTTTTGCCCAACCTGGACCTGAAGTGAAAATGTTCAATTTAGCAGTAAAGTGCACTGGCTTGTGGATCCTGGCGCAGTGCTGTTAGCTTTTTTGTCTGAGTCAAAACTAATGGGGCAGGATTTGAGATGATAAAATATGTATTTACTTCTTAAGGCATGACTTCTCACTCTGCCTCTCGCTCCAGTTAAAAGCCAATAACTTCACCACTTCAGTATGGGCTTGAGTTTCAGACAAAGCCTTTCTTACAGGAAAATTGGAACAGCAGTACAGTACGCTGATGCGACAGCAACATAATGCATTTACATCTCAGCATGAAGCACCTGTAGCGCTTGACTCTCTGCAGTGGCTTCCATGGCAACTATGGTCAGTCTGCGTATGGAGAAGCTAATGGACATTATGCACAGCAGAGGAGGTCGTTCCTGGTGAAGGAGAAACAGTCAAGTTGTCAGGGAGAGGTGGATTGAGTAGAACATAAGTGGTGAAGGAAACAGCAAATGGGAGCGGAAAGCTACATGTGATGAGGGGGGAAACTGATTATTGCTACTTCAGTTTAGGAATGATTTTCTTGCTATTAGAGGAGTTAAAGTTAGAGTAAATGAGAATATTGATGCCAATATTATATGAATATCATGCACTAGTAAGCCAGTCAGCTTAGTTTAGCATAAAGAAGGGAGAAAAAGCTAGCCTGGCTCTGTCTACTTGTCACTGCCTAGAAGCACCTCTTAGAGCTAACAAAATCCCAGGTAATACATCATTTCTGTAATGTATAAAACAACTATAAAACCTGTTTTAGCCATTGGTACTTTTGTAGTATTATAAATATATATGTAGTTTCACAACTACACTGAAGGAACAAGAACAAGGTCAGTAAATAGGGTCAATGTAAGGGGCTGCAATGACGTGCATGCCCAACAAAAGAATAGAAAAAGACAGACAAAATCATCGCACTTTTGAACAGCAAAAGATTAAATCTTAGCCTACACTTTGAATATCAAAACTCTACTGCATTTAAATCTCTAACAAACCACCTTTGTCATGCGTAAATTCTCCCAGCACCAGACCAGTTTACTTTAGCAAATGGCTAAACCACGCAATAAATGTTGATATACAGTTTATAAGATTTAAGATAAAACGTTGGTAGAACAAATAAAAAATGCATAAACTTTGCAGCTTTATGAGAGAGTATGTTTCAGATTATTTATGTTCCCCCTTGTTCCCAGTCTTTACACAAAGTTAGGCAAAACTAATATAATCGAAGATAAACTAGCCAGCTGCTTGTTGAATACTTACATTTCAACCCAGTCTCATGGCATTTCGTGTTCACCAACACGATTTTTAATCTATTGATTCGTGTTCACCAACACGATTTTCCCCTTTTTTCGTGTTGCACAGCACGATTTTAAAAGCAATGTATTTCTACTGGTAATGTGTTTCGTGCCTGCAGCACTTCTTTTTCTCCGGTCGGGTCGTGGAAGACCGGAAGCTGTGTGGTTCATAAAAACATGTTCTTACTCAATATCAAGCCACAATTATTGCTTTTATTTTAAATCGTATAATTTCGGACTTTTGTTGCCGTCTGTGAGGAAAATAAATGGGGCTCAGAGCCTCAGAATACGGAAATCTGTATTTTTTAAATCTTTTTTTCCTTCTAATTTGTTATTCTTTTCAAAATAACACACTGTTATTTTCTCACCAATAACACACAATTATCCTTGCTTTTATTTATTGGTTTAATTCCATAATCTCGGGCTTTTTTGGCGTCCGTCAGGAACTGAATTTCAAAATAAAAATAACCGGAAACAGACGTAGGCCTGTAAGGGACATTTCGAGCATCATTGCGATTGTCAACATTTCTGAGTTTAGGATGGCCGAAGACACTACACTACCCATAATCCCCAGCTATCGTTTAGGACTACAGTCCCCGTGATTAATCTTCAAACTCTGGATGTTGGAGTGGCAGTGCACCAAGGTTACAACGAGCGTCAAACAGCTGTTTGAAATGGAACGAAACCACGCCAGACTATCCAAAACTGGAATCGAACGCCCCCCCAGAACTACACCCTTCGCAAAATGTTCTATGGGACATCTCTACTGAACTTTTTCGTTTTCCCCACAATTAGAAGTTGCCAGTATTAAACACATTGGTGTTATCAAATGTAAAACATATAATTAATAAATGGGTGAAAATCGCTTGTGTCCATAATGCGCAGCATTAATATATCACGCAGCTCATTGTTACTTTGTAATTCTACTCCACTACAATTCAGAGGTTAACCTGGTATTTTTACTCCACTACACTTATTTGAGTTACTTTGCAGATTCTGATTAATGATGTGAAATATAAACAACCCTTAAATCAGACTTTAGTTACAGTACAATTCAGGTACGGTGATTGTCAAGTGCCAACAATCAGGAGAGATATTTGATAGTTGGTGCTTGAGAAGACTAAACATTTATCTTTAATTGACATGAATGGAAACGAGTAATAAAGTATATTCATTACTCGTTATTCTCTACTAAGAGTTAATTAAAGACTGTATGGCTATTTTGCACATCCCTTTCAAGATTTCAAGATTTTCAAAGGTTTATTGACATAATCATATACACAACTACGGTGTATGCAATGAATGAAAATCTTAGGTCACAGGTTCCTCAACATTACAAGACATCTATCAATATGTGTGTACCTCCACCATTAAACTGTCATATTTTGCACATTTCTTATACTATCTACATACATAAGAGTATAATTCATATGTATAATATCAGTTAAAATAAGTGCTTCAATATAGTTAACATTGCAGGAAAGCAATTATGTTAAGTACTTTGTCAGGCTTAATATTTATCTTTTGATACCCCCAAAGTGTTTTTCTTATTTAAAAGAAGACCTTAATCTAAAGTATTATTTAATGTTTAAATAAAGGTTCATTCGTTTTTCTCTTTTGCACCTCCTCCTATTAATAGCTTTGTACATCCTGCACTAAACTGTTTTATTGTAGAGATCACTTATAGTATCTTCTTGATTTTTTATATTCTATATTTCTATCACAGACTTTCCCCCTATGAAAGTATGTACTCTAATATAACACATAAAAACAATAATTCAATAACCTGCTTTAACCACTAGGCGGTGCACACAAGGTACACACAGCCATAATAACTTTGTATTATTAGTGTAGGACACACACTTATGTATGTACAACATCTGAAGATGTGTAGTTTTATTCATGCTTTCACATCATTTTACAGCATATTGCTATACTATTTCAGACTCAGTATTTACATTCTGATATTCAAATAAAATCAGTAATATCTTTAAAAACTACAAGTCATTTTATATCAGCTGTGCACCGTTATGGTGTAAATATAACCTATCTATGAATTAGATCAAATGTAAAAGTCAGCCGAATTAGTGTTGATACTGCAAGGAGACGTATTGTGTGAAGAGAAATTGAAGATGTTGTTTAATTGTTGATATATTTATGATCCACATCAAGTATTCAGTTTCGGCGGCATTTCTTCCAGTTTTTCCAAAGGTCTTCTCATCAGGGCTCTATAAATAAAGAACTACGGCAGATCTGTAATATGTAATGCAGCCGAACCGTGTATTACAATGCCGTTATGTGATGACTTTCAAAGAGAAAAGCAAGAACACTCGGAATTAAGTATTATTTTATTCTTTTAAAATGTTTTCCGGATTTCATATTATATAAACACCAAATCCCAGCATGCATTGCAGCTAAAAACATCCGAGCATTAAGCGAGCTTAAACCACAGCTGAGGATCTTGGGTAATCGCTCGAAATACCTACATCTGTTTCCGGTTATTTTTATTTTGAAATTCAGTTCCTGACGGACGCCAAAAAAGCCCGAGATTATGGAATCAAACCAATAAATAAAAGCAAGGACAATTGTGTGTTATTGGTGAGTAAATAACAGTGTGTTATTTTGAAAAGAATAACAAATTAGAAGGAAAATATTTAAAAATACAGATTTCAGTATTCTGAGGCTCTGAGCCCCATTTATTTTCCTCACAGATGGCAACAAAAGTCCGAAATTATACGATTTAAAATAAAAGCAATACTTGTGGCTTGATATTGAGTAAGAACATGTTTTTATGAACCACACAGCTTCCGGTCTTCCACGACCCGACCGGAGAAAAATAAGTGCTGCAGGCACGAAACACATTACCAGTAGAAATACATTGCTTTTAAAATCGTGCTGTGCAACACGAAAAAAAGGGGGAAATCGTGTTGGTGAACACGAATCAATAGATAAAAAATCGTGTTGGTGAACACGAAATGCCATGAGACTGGGTTGTACATTTATGGCGCGTTTCCACTGCAGCGGGGTAGCCCCGTTTAAGCATCCCTAAGCGTCCTCGCTCAGGCCTCGGGCTGCCTCGCTGGCCGGCCCAGGCCGTGGCGCATTCCCATTACAGTTTAGGACCTGGGCTAGCAACGCAGTGTAGGCGGGGCGATCAGCTTTTTGGCGGGCTTTTTGGGCGGAGCGACGCTCAGATAAAACTGTTATTGTTATTGTCCTTTACTTGGCGATATTCGCTCTTCATCTTTTTCAGTTTTTCCCTACACTGCAGGAAAGTCCTCGAAAATCCGCGTTCGGACATCTGTGCAGAGACATCCTGGAACACTTTTACATTTCTCGTTGTTCCGTCGAGCTCCCGCTGGATTTGATCATCCCCAATGAGATGAAGGAACGTCGTCACCTCCTCGGTCGACCACGGTGTGCTTTTCTTAGAAGTAGCCATTTTTGTAGCTCCTCCGTTTACAAAATGCTGTGTATAAAAATGCTGCAAGCTTGCTTCTAGATATATATGCGACGCTAGGGATGAACTCGCGCGCAATCTTGTGACGATTCTCTCTGACCAATCAGCAGTCGAGAGTGTTGACGTCACTAGTTCAGCCCTGGCCCTGGTCTGAGGGAACCACGATTTTATGAGGCCGGAAAAAGAGGGAAAAAGTACCCGCTGGCCGGTACTAGGCTATATGGAAACGCTACCAAAAACCGGCCTGGCCGCTTGAGGACGGTTAAGGACGCTTAAACGGGGCTACTCGCTGCAGTGGAAACGCGCCATTAGTGTACTGACACAAAAGAGTGATCTTCTCATCTAATGTGAGACAAAAATGGGAATAAACACATTTTCCAAAATGTTGAACTATTCCTTTAAATGCAACAGCTCTGAATTGGAGAATATGGCGAAATGTTCTATTCAGATGCTGCCTTTCATTCTGAAGATAGTCATTTCCATCAGTGCCTTGTTTTTATCAGATGCAATACATTTCACAGTCCCAGTGGAGATTTATATAAAAAAGTTGGTTTTCCAGAAGGGAAATTAAATAAGCCATGGTTCAAAATAACATAATTTATAGTTTCAGATCTATCCACATTGAATACTGTTTGACAAACTGGTCGTTTGCTTGTGCCACAAACCTGAAACCCATAGAACAAAAGAGAGCTATCAAGGTGTTTGACAGAAAGGCAAAATCATACCACCACTGTACCATCCTTGAAAAACACAATTTCTTGAGTTTTGACAATTGTAAGTCTTTTAAATGTATGTGTTTTTTTTATAAATGTTTCCATGGACTGGCCCCCCCTCCCTTAGGGGAATTCATCCACAAAAAACACACTGGACGCTGCGCTAGTATCTGTATTATTGTGTTGCATTGTTGGAGAAGCCTGTGACCTAAGATTTTCAACGACATAATTACTCTGTAGCTATGTTAGTTTGACAATAAAGAACCTTGAACCTTGAACTAGGTCAGAAACCAGAGGAGACTGTGAAGTCCACCGCAGACGGACCACTTTTGGTCAAAATGTCCTCTCCATTAAAAGCAGCTCTTTCTGGAATAGCCTCCCAACTGAGATATGGGATTGTCCCACTCTCAATAGCTTTAAAGGTCAACTCAAAGAATGGTTGAGAAACAAACAGACGTGCAATCACCGCTAAATGCACTTTAGCACAGGGGTATCTCCTCTCACACTTTAGCTCTTGTATCTTATCTTGCACTTTACATGTCATTGCTGCTAGATTGTACTGCCATGTGGTAAATACTTGTGTATGCTGCTCTTGCTCTTTTGCACTTTTTGCACATCATGTATTTGTTTTTGCTATGTGTATAATTGTTATGTTCTTACATGTTGTATGTGAGGGGCTGTGGATGGAAATTAGCTCCAAGCTAAAATCCGGCATATTTACACTATTTGCATTTTTTTGTTTTAAGTGTTCATTAATGTGCATTGTCCCTGCTAAATAAACGATTAAATGAAAGGTCAGACTCAAATGCTACACACATATACTCTTCACGAGGTAAGACAAGTGTTATGCTATACGTCTTATACATTTAGCATAATCACATAAGTTAAACGCTCACGATTTCTCTGAGGTTTGAATTTGTTTTTCCTGTCTGGCTGTGTGATTGCTGCCCTGTTTTGTTTATTTTGATTACCATTTGTATGGATTATGTTGTGCCCATGCTCCTCGCTAGACACTAGACAGGCATCTGGATCTGAATAAATCCACCTGATGAAAGAATACAAAATGAAAGAAAGCTGAAAAGAGATGGAGGAAGAAGTGGAAGGGGTGGGGGGCAGACGATGGAAAGATATTGCAGAGGAGTGACTCAGTCTCTCTCCTCATGCCAGCTGTGTTTCTATCAAACTGACTGACTGGTTTGGATTGGTTTGGATTCAATAGAGGCTTGACTGGTTCATCAGAGTTTGACGGACAGCTCGTTGACGCTATCAGTTGATGTCCAAACCATTCTGGGAGGGCGTGTCTTATCTCTGTGACAGGGAAACAGAGCACAGTCGATAGTCCTTACAGGAAAACCTAAGCTATCCATTGAGTCTGACTCACATCTAGATGTACGTTAGGCTGAGTGTGTGTATGTGTGTGATGGTTGTTTACAGACTTGTAAATGAACATTGATTCCCAAAACTGTCTACCTCAACAATCAGTTATCAGCTTGCACAATAAGAGGACTGTCAAACAGCGAGAGAGAAGAGGAGAAGCCGAGAGATAAAGACGGTCTCTGCTTCCCTTCCTCTTATCTGTGATTGACCGTCCAAAAGTGTTTTTGTTTGTGTTTATAAACCTCACAACTGGAGGGAAACAATCACAGTGCGAGACACGTACGCATTTGCCATGAATGCAATGTCATTATCAGCAGATGTTTATTAAAGAGGACGTATCCTGCTCTTTTTCAGGTTCCTATTTGTATTTTATGTTTCCATGCTTTAATGTTCAACAAGCTCTTTATTGTTCTCATACTGCCTGTGCTGCAGCACCTCTTTTCACCCTCTGTCTGAAACCAGAGCCCAGTCTGCTCTGATTGGTTAGCTGGCCGGCTCTGTTGTGATTGGTCAACCACTTAGAGATGTCCAATCCCTTAGCTTATCACGTACAATGTGTTGGAGTGTTAGCCAATAATAGCACGAGTGTTACATAGTGATGTCACTTTTTTCCGGAGGTAAACAAAGGAGTCCAATAACCTGTTTAATATTTCTCCTGAAACAGGCTCAGGGTAAATTGCTTCTCTTTGCATAAACTAGAGTGGAATAATAAAAACAATGTGATTTGTGTTAGATTGTGAGCATCCTAGCCACAGTGCCAAATCCGGCAGCCATAACTCTAACTGTACCAGACTTAGAAAGCCACCTTTAATCATATAATTTGCAAAATCTCAACAGTTGTTATTGTTTTATGATATAGTTAGTTGGCGTCTTTGCTTCAGTGAGAAGTATTAATGTGTATCAGTCAAGCAGGTTTTCAAAGACCCTCATTTCTATCAAGGAGACACAATTTTAATGTGTGCAAAAGACCTCCAGTTAATGACCTTACTGGAAACTATGAATAAATAAATAATACAAGTGCATTTCATCTTAATTAGAGAAGATAGAACCATCAGATTTAATTTCAGACTGATTATGTGGGTGCATTATTATATAAAAATCCTTTCTAATTGCACTGCTGATGGTGAAAAAGCATCTAGAAATGTAAATCGTTATATTTTACATGTACATATATAACATGTATATAGATACAACCCAGTCTCACGGCATTTCGTGTTATAGTCACTAAATTAATCTATTGATTCGTGTTCACCAACAGAATTTCCCCATTTTTTCGTGTCACACAGAACGATTTTAAAAGCACTGTAAATAATAACAACATTTTAGAAGGAAAAAAAGATTTTAAAAAATACAGATTTCAGTATTCTGACACAGAACGATTTTAGAAGCAATGTATTTCTATTGGTAGTATGTTTCGTGCCTGCACCAAATAATAACAAATTAGAAGGAAAAAAAGATTTTAAAAAATACAGATTTCAGTATTCTGAGGCTCTGAACCCCATTTATTTTCCTCGCGGAGGGCAAAAAAAGTCAGACATTATACAATTTAAAATAAAAACAATAATCGTGGCTTGATATTGAGTAAGAAAAATGTGTTATGAACCACACAGCTTCTGGTCTTCCAAGACCCGACCGGATAAAAAGAAGTGGTGCAGGCACGAAAACACACTATAGAAATACGTTTTGCCTTGCAGTTAGGATTTGAGTCACGGATTTACATTTCACAAATTGTTTGGGCATTGCCTTCTGCCAGGGCCGTCCCTGGCCAACTTGAGGCCCCATGCAAAGTTATATGATGAGGCCCTCTGTTTCGCGAGCGTCGACGGGGGGGGGGCGCTAGTGGAGCCTCGCAGCGGCGAAGCCGTGCCGTGCCACACTAAATGCGCCGCTTAAGCGCAAAGGTGCGCCGCATCTGCGGCTCAGTTGAGGCTCCCTCCGCAAGATGAGGCCCCACGCAGTCTGCGTGATCGGCCTGTAGGGAGGGACGGCCCTGCCTTCTGCCCCCTTTGCCTTATCCTCATTATTTTGGGAAACCTCCATCACTGTGGGGGTGTATGAACATTAAACAGCATGAGAGGAACTCTCCCCTCATCTCAGCTCCCCATGCAGCGGACACCATATGCCACACACACACACACACACACACACACACACACACACACACACACACACACACACACACACACACACACACACACACACACACACACACACACACACACACCACCACACACACACACACACACACACACACACACACACACACACACACACACACACACACACACACACACACACACACACACACACACACACACACACACAAATGTGCGCTTGTTAGACCCTGGGATGCAGTGCTTAGGTGTAATTTTCTCAGCATCTAGATAAGCTTTCTGTCTTGTTGTTGCCATAACAACACAACGTGGTGACCGGGTTGCCAGGGGGGGGGGGGGGGAGTAATGATATGTCACAATACCCGCCGTGGGTTACCGGTGACCCCTGACCCCAAAGGCCAGTGAGAACATGGACACTAAGGAAACATTGGGCAGGCGGTAATCATCCTTCTGAAGCTAATCTCACGCCTGGCTGTTTGAACGCCTCTGACTGTATTTTGGAAAAGCATAACAGCCAGCACGGTGGCAAACAGGCCAGACAAAGGGGCACAGAGTGGATGGGAGGGGTCCTAGTGAGGAAGAGGTTGCCACTCACGGCTCACCTCTCTGTTTTGACATCTCTTCTTGTCTGAATAAATTGATTCTCCGCTGGGTGTTCAGTGCTGACCACTGAATCAAGTGGGAAATGTGTGAAACATGAGTCTGAACCATAGGTCTGAACGCAGAAATCACCCAAGGTGGCGGTTGAAGTGAGGATTGTTGTAATAATTACATTTCTCTGGGGCCAGTAGGCATGTTCATGTATTTCAGGGGGGAAGAAGTTGTTCTCTAAAATGCAAGCGCTGTGTGACAATTCAAAGTAGAAAGTAGGTTGGAATTGAAGTAAGGTTCTTTCGACATTCTATATTGCTTTTACACAATGTATTCTCCTGAAGCTCAACTTTTTCATTAAATGTTGTTCTTGCTGAGTCAATACATGTTTATTCTTCCCTCCTCTTTTGTCTGTTTTGTTTGTCTGAGTTTAAAAGGGTCACAGCAGACCTTCAGAGTGTCTCCACTCTCCAGGCTGCAATTCACCATGGTTTTGATGTGTTAAAGAAAAAGCTTCTCACATATATAGTTATTTGGATATATATGCAGTGTGCAAGTTCACACATGTTAAAGTGGTAGGATACTATTGTGATGAATAAGTATAAGCATTCTGCATCCCATGTACAAATGTGGTCCATCAAACACAGGACTATGACACAGTCAAACGGATACGTTCAGTTCACGATTCCCCCAAAAACATAATCATTTTTAATGTGTGTCAATGTTTCAAATCACAGCATTGTATGAGTCATAACCACTCTCGTACCTCACTTGAAAGACAGCTACAACTAGCAGCCAATCAGCTTCACCTATAGGCTGGAAACAAGGATAAACAACTCTCCTGTCTCCTGTAAAGCTCTTTATAGCGCATACATTTTCCACGTTAGAGCTATGATTAAGCTATGAGCAGTTGCCAGGCGACTCCAGGAAGTTGCCTCCAAAATAAAGTCCAGCACAAACTCCCCTCAGCTACCGCAGTTTGCCAACTTCCCCCCTACGAGTACTTCCTACATGATCTTATTATGTTTCTCTGTATTGATCCCGAATGAGGACTTCAAAAGACGACACACTAAGACATGCATTCACTCTGCAGTGTGAGGAAATCCACCACAGAGAAGCAGCTTAAGTAAAAAGAGGACACTGTAGTTGGTCACAAAATGAAATTCAGACGTCAGGATAATATACACAACCCAGTCCGGATAAATTCCTGTTCCTTTTGTGTGGATTCAGGCTCCCCCACCCCCTACGCTACATTAGCTACAGTATCTGGGTCAGGGTGATAGGCAGACAGAAGAGAACAGTGTGACTCACAAGTGTTTTTAGTGTTTGTGTATCTGTATGCTGTAAGTATCCTCTTCTCGCCTGGCAGGATGGACCGAGCTCAGTCCTCCTGTGACACTCTTTCTGTAAAGGTTTTTCTGAGGCATTTCAGGATGTTTGGCACTTCTGCAGAAACCCATCAAGATCTTAAAAGCAAATCTCGTCTGAATCCATCACTGTGTGTGTATAGATTGAAAATATATTACACAAATTCATTGGATTATGGATAAAAAATAAATGCAAGATGTCCAGCAACCAGGCTCATTAATAATACAATGATGTGCTGCTGTGAAATATCAGCAGATGCTTAACCTCTTGAATAGATGGTGTGAATGCCTGGAGCAATGGTGATAACCACACGGCAAAATGAAAATAGAATCGCAGCTGCTTCCCTCATCACATTAGGACCTGCGAATCACCTTGGAAGCATATGAAAACTGTCATAAATTCATGAATATTTTGAGCTGTCCTGCCACCTGCACATCCATCTAACTCTGGTTGAGTTTTTCATGGTTTTAAAATAATAAATCACCAGAAATGTATGAGTTTGGTATATAGCACACCACCTCAAGGCTTCAAAAGATTTGTAGTCTATTTCTTAGAGGACAAAAGTGACGGAAACACCTTGGTAGTTTCTCAATTCTACAAAGCGCACACATTTGTATCCTGTGGCCAGTGGCTGGTGCTAGTTTTCAACCCTAAGAGTGACTTACTTTGGTAGGCTTGGATTCATTGCTGTGTACAATTGACTCTCTTGTGTGACTTCTGGTTGCAAAAAAACAAGATGACGAGGGTGAGAATTCCTCCCTTGTCTTTAAATGATGGTCTACAAACCCATTAGTGACGTCAGTGAGCACTTCAGTCGATGTAACAGACAGTATAGTCCTCATTCAAGGTTGTGTTGGACTCTTTTCATGTTTAAGTTTTACATCCCATTCGGCCGATACTGAACGGTATACAAATTCAATGTTTAGCTAAAAAACCTAGAAGAAAAATTGTGAATATTAACTATATATATATATTATATATATATATAATATTAACCACGACTAGTCCTCTCACCTTTGATGTCCTCTCTTCCTCTCCTTGTTCTCTTTACCCTCTTCATCCTTTTGTTCAAGCATGTCCTTATGAGTCATCTGAATCAGAGATGACGCTCTCTTTCTTCTCCCTCTCTCTTACTGCATTATTGATCAGAGCGATCCAAGCAGACTCACGGTAACACACACACACACACACACACACACACACACACACACACACACACACACACACACACACACACACACACACACACACACACACACACACACACACACACACACACACACACACACACACACACACACACACACACACACACACACACACACACACACACACACACACATGTGTGGTTTGAATCACATCTACCCATTTCCGTTAGATAAGACCATTAACCGATCCAAGAAATGGAAAAAGGTGTAGAAGGTTTCTCATTGTAAAGAGTAACACCATTTCATGTGAGTTTAAGTGTGTGTGTTTTTAAGTGTGTGTTTAAGTGTGTGTGTGTGTGTGTGTGTGTGTGTGTGTGTGTGTGTGTGTGTGTGTGTGTGTGTGTGTGTGTGTGTGTGTGTGTGCAGCAGCAGGAAACTGCACATGACTGGTGTCTATAATTCAACACTATATTACATCCAGGTCTTCTTCAAACGTTTTCTAAAGGCGAAAAAATCAATTTCATTGTCCTGAAATGATTGAAAGCATTTTTTATTTCAGGGCAGCAGCGAGTAGCACTTTACTGTGACACTGCAGGAATGAACACTGGTATATTTTCTAGTCTTTCTTTCTTTTGATAATTTTTTGGCGGATAGGAAGCAATGTTACTTTGAATGTGTTGCTGTTTTCTTGCCAAAAAGACACTATCGACAAATATTGACATGTTGTCATTATAGAATTTGGAGATACTTGTACTATAATCACAGACACAGGCACTATTTTGAATAATGATACTTTTACTAACTGTAAAAAGTAAATGCTGCTTCAATTTAATAATACAGCATGATACACTATCGCAGTGAGCATAAGATACTAGATTGTTGAAGTGTTTCTTTTATGTGTTAATGCCATCTCCAGAATAAAGGATCTAAACACTTTTTGTCCAGCTTTGTAAACAGACTTTAGGCTAATTTACTAAAGAAAAAAGTGTTGGCAGTACTGGCAGAGAGACAGAGGTGGGAGAATTACTCAGATCTTGTACTCGAGTGAAAGTAGAAGTACCAGAGTGTAGGAAGACTTTGTTACAAATAAAAGTCCTGCATTAAAAACGTTACTCAAATAAAAGTACAAAAGTATTAGCATCAAAATATACTTAAAGTACCAAAAGTTAAAGCATTCATTGATGCATTAAAGTGTTATCAAAGCTGGTAAAGGTGCAGCTAGTTTTAAAGGTCCCACCGGCTTTTCCGGTTATTACCATAGGGGTTATTACCCGTCCCCTTGTGTGTTATGTAGTTTTTTCTGCATGTAAACGGTCTACAAAGTCACAAACCCTCAAAGTACACCCTGTAGTGAGTAAAACTCTAACACAGAAAAGACCTGTCTGCTGCCCCAGAACGCCTCGTTGGAGATTTCTCTTTTTCTTCCTGGGTACAGTGGCGTGCCCATACCCAAATGGACCCATTGGTCCAAATGGACCAATCCGTGGAGCCGTTACGTTACATCCGCAGAGCCGTTATGTTAAGTCCAACGTAAGACCAATCCGCGGACTTCCTCACACACACACACACACTCAATCTTTTCTCAGCTGCAGCTCCGCCGATTTCTCCTCCCTGAGACGGCGAGGCTGTGAGTCGGTGTGTGAGCATACACACAAACTCCCAGCCAGGCTGCGGGTGTGTGTGTGTGTGTGTGTGTTCGGGCTGGTTTCGGGCTGGGTTTCGCTGTGTCTCGCTGTCTCGCAGACTGCCACAACAAGCCGTTTAGGACAGAGAGTGAATACACATACTTTACAGAGATGCTGTATGAGAAACCAATGTGAGTTTGGAATATTGCACAATATAAATATATTCTAGTAGACCTCAACAATGCAATTATGATCAGTAGAAATGGCCATGACATGGGACCTTTAATGACTTTGTATTCTGCAGGGTAGCTTGTGAATTTACTCCAGGTGTAACTAAAGTCTTATTAATGTGTTGATTATGTTTCACATCATTAATCCAAACCTGCAAAGTAACTAAAGGTATTGAATAAATGTAGTGGAGCAAAAGTACACAATTTACCTCTGACTTGTATAAAATGGAAACACTCAAGTAAATTATAAGTATCTCAAAATTGTACATCAGGACAGTACCTCTGCTTAGAGAACAACACAAATCACTGATATCTGGACAAAGCCTGTCAACCTCTCCTGGTCCTCAGCCATTAACTTCTTCTGATGGTGTCAGCGATGGTTGGGCCTGCCAAGATGAGAAGTTAATTATAAATGCTTATGATACAGAGTATATTTAAGAATAATAAAAATGGGGCGAAGCCTGCGAGCTAGTTCAGGCAGTCGACTCGAGCACATACATTAACACGTGACGCACCTCGTCCCTCTTACAACCAACCAATGCATTCTCCTAAACATGCCGCTCTATTTAAGCTGCCAGATCTGCCTGCCTCTGCCTCTGCCTCGCTATGCTGCTGCTGCTTCTGTGTTTCATGTTGCTGCTGCTTGGCTGCCCCACCACCACCCCAGCTTCCATCCCAGGATCCACCTGTAGGCTCGGGGGGATAGTTATCTAATCATCACTCAATATTCTTTGTAAATCTGTGGAGTGATGAGGCCCGAGCCTGGACGCCAAACTCAAACTATATGCTGCTTCTAATAAACATATAAAGAAACACGTGAGTTGTCTGACTGAACTAAAATAAATCTAAAACAGAATGAATTGGTAGTTTAAGTCGTTGAGGGTGATGTCCCAGTAAATCATGTTTCTTTAGTGTTTCCTTTTGACAAGTGCAATTAAATAAAGGATTGGTTCCCCCAAATAACAAAATAAAATTCAAAGCAAAAAAATACAACAAAGAAGGCACCATATGTTCAGACCTCCTGGAGATACCTTTGATAAAAGTTTGCATAAAATCTGCTGACATTGTATACTGTATGGACATTTTCAATTCCTTAAAGGGGCCATATTATGCACATTTCCAGGTTCATATGTGTATTTTGTGCCTCTACTGTGACATGTTTACATGCTTTAATGTTCAAAAAGGTCTTTATTTCACTCATACAGCACCAGAGCCCAGTCTGCTCTGATTGGTTAGCTGGCCGGCACTGTTGTGATTGGTAAACCACTTAGAGATGTCCCACCCCTTAGTCACAATGTGTTGGAGCGCTAGCCAATAGAAGCACCAGAGTAGTGATTCCAAGGAAGTAAACAAAGTAGTCAAATCGAGGCGTTTCAGGCACATCACATCAAAGGGAAAAACAGACAACGCATTATAGAGTCTCTTTAATAAGCACCAACGATTTCCGTCTTCTCCTCTGTCTGGGTTCATTTTTATCCCATGACCCAAGTCTGTAAATACAAAGAACTGATCAAACTCCATCCGATGATAAAGGCAACAGAAAGAAGCTCAACATCCTGGGAAACTCTTACTCAGTGGACATAAGCTGAGACCTTCAAGCGTGACTTTTTTTGAGAGTTGAGTGAGTGTATTGACCTTCTAATACTTGTTAGCTAGGTGAACATAATGATAGATGTTATTTTGCCAGAGCACCAACAAAAAAAAACCTATGCTGGGTCCAAATGTTGCAGCTTCAAATCACACATATAGTGGATAAACCATGCTACAATGTTAAAACACCATTTGTGTGTGTGTGTGTGTGTGTGTGTGTTTTAAACATTTTTTTGGATCACGTCTTAACGCTCGAGTGCTCAATTTTACGCAATTTATCATGTCGTATTTATTCTTTAAATATGACATTAACCTCATCGAAACCAAACTAAATGTGTTGTATGAATGCTTTAAGGTTATGAAGAAATCAAACGCAGACATTTCTCTGGTGATTGCAAAGCCATAAGAGTGGGACTGTGGTGTGTTATTTGACTGTGATAATACATCTCAGTCAACACTGGATAGTAAAACAAACAGAAGGTCAGAGCAGCAGAACAAAACACACAGCAAACAAGGAAAATGACATTTCACCATAAAGGCTATCTGGACCTAAAGGTAGTGTGATATAAACATAAGGTCATTGTCCCAGAGTGGCTGTTTAAGGTCAGACATATGAGTGTGTGTGTGTGTGTGTGTGTGTGTGTGTGTGTGTGTGTGTGTGTGTGTGTGTGTGTGTGCAAGAATTGTAATTTCCTGTTAAAAGATGTAGTCAGTATCCTATTTCAAGTATTACAATGTTAAAATAAAAAACGCCATTATTTTTATGTGAAGCAAAAAAGTGGAACGAAGCACAGTGTTATTTCTAAGGTTATTGACATTGGTATCGACAAACAAAGGCTTTAAGATTTCTTCTTGTATGGTTGGGTTATCTTAAAGTCATTTTAACTTCAGCTCGGCTGTTAACCAGAACTAAGAAGAAAGAGCACATTAGTTGAGATTAAGCCGTTCTGCACAGGCTTCTTGTTCAGGGTATTTTTGTATGTTTATTCCATGCTATTTTAGCTTTAGTTTTAAAAATCAGCACTCATATCGGAAAGTATGAAGGCAAGTATCATGCATCCCTATCAAGCAGCACTTCTTCAGGTTTGTGTTCCTTAAAATAATCCAATCCTGCTTCTGCGTGTTCTAATTTAAATCATCAATGATTCACAGCAGCCCTTTAAAAGGCTGGTTAACTGACTTTGTGCATCCTCTTTGCAATAACAGCGCCTGTCTGGTGTCTGGATTCATAATTCAACAAGGAGTATTTTAGTGATGATGGCCTATCCCAGACAAAAGCCAAGATGAGGGGGAGGCATCTTCTTCACAGCCATCCCTATATTTAAACCCCCTCATCCAGCCTTACACACAATCACACCTCCCTCTCTCAATTTCTCTTTATTCCCTACAGTACAGCTTCTCTTTCATCTTTCTTTCTTCTTTCTCAACCCCCTGTGTTAATTCTGTTATCATCTGCTCCTTTTCAACCTCAGACCCATCTTCATCGCTCAGTTTATTCCCTCTTCATCATCCTCCAGGACCATCCATCTCTGTTTCAGCCCCTCACCCACTCTTACTTCATACTCACTGGCTCTTTCTTCCATCTCCTTTCCCTGTAGGGGGTCAATGCTGCCAGTCTGTCTCGCTAGTGATCGCACACACATGTCCAAACATGTCCACACATGAACCTTCACACACACACACGCACGCACACATGC
This sequence comes from Gymnodraco acuticeps, assembly GCF_902827175.1. Classification (NCBI taxonomy): domain Eukaryota; kingdom Metazoa; phylum Chordata; class Actinopteri; order Perciformes; family Bathydraconidae; genus Gymnodraco; species Gymnodraco acuticeps. Next base: position 847,605 of record NW_022991375.1, read on the forward strand.
ACGCACGCACGCACACATGCACGCACGCACACATGCACGCACGCACGCATGCACACACATGCACGCACGCATGCACACACATGCACGCACGCACGCACGCACGCACACACACACACACACACACACACACACACACACACACACACACACACACACACACACACACACACACACACACACACACACACACACACACACACACACACACACACACACACACACACACACACACACACACACACACACACACACACACACCTCCCAGGGTGTATTGGACATCCCTCTGTCCTGCTGTGTTACCGATCTGCTCACCAAGGTGAGGGGCGTCTGTCCGTGTTTCATTACTCTGCCAACTCAGCTGAGAGGGGGAAGTTCTGGTTATCTGGCAACCTGATGACGACCTGGGTTGCCATTATGGGTGTGGTCATTACCTTTAGTGTTAATAATTTGAACAATCAAGTTTAATTGACAATACAAAATAAGAAAGGGTTAACATTTTGAGCAGATATTTGTCGTGATAGCCAACTTAGTTAAACAAATCCGATGCTGTTTCACCTTACTATAGTGGCCGACAGGTGCAAATGCGCTACAACGGCCGAAATACTTTTCCATTCGAATAATCGCGCTGCAGTTTCAAAAACGAAGAAAATATACAAACAACAGTGACAGTTGGCCAACATTATAATCCCTGAATGTCAACAAGCAATCCGGTCCAAGCTGTGTGCGTCACTTTTTAGTGTCCCCTGGTTTGTGTTGTGTTTTGAGCTGTGTATTTCGTTTATGCAGCGATTTTAGAAAACACTGCGTATGTTTCATCAAGTCGATTAATGTTTTGTTAAATGCTGGGCATGGGTTGTCAAGTTGGTGAAGATGTTTCTTCATGACCATTTGTTTTGGCATATTGATTTTTTTATATTTGCATATTAGTGAGTTTCTCCCAATGAAAGAGTTTTGGGCCGTTGTAGCGCATTGGCACCTGTCGGCCACCGTAGTTTACAGCACATTGTCTTCTTAAATCAGAAACACATATTTGTTGACATACAAAGTACATGAGATAGTAAACAACACTGAATAATGTAACCCTAAAAGACGCCATAAAGCTCAATAAATGAATTTATCACACATGAGTTAATACCTTATTATATTAAAACACCCTCCTCCTTACAACTCAAGATGTGCAGCCAGCCTCCTCTAATCTGAAAGGTGTGAGTGTAGCTGTGAAGGCAGTGTTTAAGTTTATGTGTGTGTGTGTGTGTGTGTGTGTGTGTGTGTGTGTGTATGTGTGTGTGTGTGTGTGTGTATGAGGCGTCTTGCTGACAGGTTTTCTATTCACAATGCACAGTGCGCTGTGAAAGCTGTACACAAAGCGACACTGGCTCTGTTGAAATCACCCCAGCCAATGAAAACACATTTAAGCCTTTGAAAAGCTGCTTTAGCGTTTATTCATTAAAGTGCTCCCATTCACACTCTCATTAGAGATGACTGATTGCCTCTTATTTATTGTCTCAAGGATAATAACTCTCAAATTATCAAGGACTTAAATTGCCCTTAAATTCAATACTTCATTTATCCAATCTTTCACGATGAACAATACAAAATCACTGCCTGCGGTTTTTTTTTTTACATTCTCCATCTCGAGTCAACAGTGTTTTTCCAAGCTCTTACTTTCATAACTATCTTTTTGTTCAGGCACCACTTAGAATGATTCTCGCTGATTATGTCCTCTCAGTTTCCATAGTGATACTGAAATAAAATATGGACAAAAGAGAGAAGAAAGCAAGTACGGCACTCAAGTCCGTCTCTGCCCGACACTTCGAAACACTCACTTCAGCCCCACGAAGGCCACACTGCACCAACCGTCAACCAAATGAACCCGCTGAACTTTTTTTCATCCAATTCCATTATTGATTGTCTCTTAAAGAACTAGGTGGAGGTATCCAATTAAAACATTCAGATATAGACAAGGGAAACATAAGTGCCACAGCAAGTCTTGTGCCATGTCAAAAAAAACTTGTTTCACCTGAGATACAACTCAAAATAAGATATTTTCAAGAGTCTTTGACTTAACAAGACACTGAAGATGCAATGTCTAAAAACAAGATATTATATCTCACTGCATTGTTACTACTAACGTTATTATGTCTTATAGCAAGTGTAAAGACGTATTCTGACTAGAAATTAGACCAATATACTTGGTAAGATTTTGAGTGTTTGCAGTGTGATCAGCTTGTTTGAGTGTCACAGGGGATATACCAATTTGATCTGGTCAGTTTTTAAACAAAAAGAAACATTATTTTTCAATATGCCCGTGTTTGAACTCTCCAGCCTCTCTATGGTTAGTAGAAAACATGATGTGATAAGATGTAACAAAGCCTTTGAAAGTTATTCGCTGTGAGCCCTCAGAAAAGAGGATAGATAGATACGTAGGTAACACTGTAATCTTTGCAAAAGTTCTTTAATTTTGGGAATACAATTAAATGAATAAATATCTCCCAAAGCATTTGCTTGAACAAGACCGGACTTTGTTGACATTGTTTAGAGATTTCTCCTTTAATGTCATGCACAATACTGGACAGTGCCAAGTTCAGAAATGATACATTATTTGGCAGTATTTAAGTGTGAAGCCTTGTGAGCTTTACATGATATGCTAACTGGGTGTGTGGAAGTAAAGCAATTTGGGTTTTAATTATCCAAATGACCACATATTTTAAACGGTTTACCAATCAAAACAGAGCCGGCCAGCTAACCAATCAGAGTAGACCCGGCTCTGGTTTCAGACAGAGGGTGAAAATGAGGAAAATAAATAACTTTTTGAACATTAAAGCATGGAGACATGTCACAGTGGAGGCACTTAATACTAATATGAACCTCAGAATTAGCTGAATACATCTCATTTAAAACCTCTGCTGCCATAATCAGGCAGTAGATTTGTTGGTATTTAAGTTAAACATCTTGTGCCCTTTACAGGATGTGAGCTGGTTTGGTGGAATTATGGCAATTTATGTTTAATTAACCAAATCATCTGAAATTCAAAGTTGTTGGCTGTATACAGTACAACAGAAATGTAGAGGTGTTAAACGTCACTTAACAATTGATAATTGTGTTGATGCTTTTATTATTTACAGCAAACCTATTTCATTTAAGACATTGATTCCTGGCCATGCAGTAATAGAGCCTTCGACATACAAATTCCCTGCCACTTTTCAAATGGCATTTGGATTTCATATTTAATTATTACTCATGCTTACTTAATAATCCTTTAACCTTTTACTTAATAACCTTTTAACCTTTTCACTTCTGCTTAATTTGAGAGGAGTCAGACATAATTGACTCACATTGCTGCTTGCCTGCTGGAGATGAGTAAATGGGAAGTTGAGTCATAGGTCGCCTCCAGTTTTGGGTGCCGGTGTCGCAGACAGTCGGACGCTCGGGTTACAGAGTCGAGTTGCACGAAGATGATGTCAGCACACCAGTGAATAGATTTATGATGCACACAACAAAAGTGCTGCGGGATGGTTTGGGAAATAAAAAATGATGGTTTGGTTGGGGGATTGGGGGTTAGGGTGACATATGGTGGTGGGGAGACGCCCTCAGCTGGATGTGTTTGACCACTTGCTCTCCTGCTGAGAGGAAACCCAGTGTGTGTGTGTGTGTGTGTGATTGGTTTCTGCGCTCATGCCCCGTGAAAAATGCCCCCATCTGCAATTCTCCATTGTAGGGGCAAGTTAAGGTCACACTGTTGCCATTATGTGTGTGTTTTATTATTTCCTTTGTCCCCATTTTCAGCAGCTAGCACTCACTAGCTCATCATTACAGTCTCTAAAGACACCTCATACTGTGAGACCTTAAAAAGTGGCCTTGAGTGAGCCTAAAGGCTGAATGATGACAGCACAGAGTGTACGATGTCTTTTTATCACAGTTGAGCAAGAGAAAAAGAAAATATGGAAAAAAACTCAAGAGATGTCTATTTTTTACCACTTTCTCCACCGCCCAAGCATCTGAGAGTATGGAAACAAATCAGGTCAGCAGTAAAAGGAAATGATAGAACAAGGAAAGGGAGAAAGAAAAAACACAGAGCTTTTGTGCACCTGCTGAAACAGGTGAGAAAGAGATACAAATGTGCCTTTGTGAGGAAATTGCTCATGCCAAGACACACTCCTGCTTTCTCACCTTGATCTCGGTGAGCCTCTTTCCTTTCGGTTCCTCCTCTGTTTCATTGTGTAGTCCAAATCATCCACCTGTGATTACTGTGACACACAACAGTATTATCTCTGTTGTGTGTGTTTAAGTGCGTCTGTTTAGGGTGGGGGAACATACCGTATGTGCTCCTTCCTTTCTATGTGTGTGTATGTGTTAGCAGTCTCTATGTGTCCATGCATATGTGTGAGCATGTGGTTGGCATCACACGTAATTACACTCATAATGATTACACTGAATATATTTGAATATATATGTTTTGCTGACTGTGAAGCTTATTTGATGAAGTGTTTGACTAAATATTCAGCATTTTTGCCATTTTGCTATAAATTAGGCTCAATATCATATAAAACTATAAAATACTAAAAGTGGTGGTGTATTTTATTTATATCAACTTGATGCTTTTATTTATTTAAGACGACTAAAAGTAGCAGGCTTTTATTTCAATTATATGTTATTGTTGCTGCTGTTTGCTGTTATTGAAAAGTCCACACTTCCTCCTCTTTTTCAGATTAAAAGCTTTCCTTACATTGTTTTCAGTGAAATATATACAGATAGCATGAAGCTGATGGCATCACATGAAGCACAAGAAAGTAGAAATACACCACAATCATCTCTAAGTAAGTCAAAGCTAAAGTGCACCTTTCTGTTACAAATATGCACTCTTTCTGTGAGACCTTCCTGAGGGCCTCGCCCATAGTTCAAAGGGAAATTGGTGATTTGTAAAACATGGTTGTCCTGCCGCCAAATGTACACAAGCCAAGACTGGGGCATTAATATTTAATGTTGTGTAATGTTCCTAAATGAAAGAGGAAACACGAGATCAAGTGAACAATTGTAGCCTCTGTCAAATGCTGCTTGAGGGGCACTTCAAGATTTAATGAAGCAATATGTAAGAATGACATGTTGCACTTTAATTATTCATCAATTATACATAAAATAGAAACTACAATTCTCAAGATACTGAAAAATATGTCTATATCGGACACTGTCCTTGTTGGGAAAATATCACTCGACACCGGGTTGAGAATTGTAATGGCAAATTCTTATGTTACCTCATATGGTAAAACCAAATGCAGTTGTTCCATGATGATGACGTGTATTCAGTTCATGTCCCTTGCTAGACCTAGGTTTAACCTTACCGGTGTCTGGGTGTCAGGCACAGTGTCTTGAACAAGTTCCTGTGTTTCTTTCCTTCTCCATCTGTGTTTCTTTCCTTCTCCTTCTGTCTTGAACAAGTTCCTGTTCTCCTATATTAGCAATGCTCAATTCCCGTTCCTCTAGTAAGGCGTTGCTTATCTCTCTTTCCAGCCCAGCAACAGTGACGGGTTTTGAAGTGGTTTTTAACTGTCAAGATCTCTATAAAACACACACACACATTTCCCTCTGTGTCCATTCTTGCAGAATACTCTGTACTCTGAGACCGGTACCTTTGAAGCGCTTCAAATAAAGAACCAACAAGACAACTCTGTTTGTTTCACCAGTTTATTGATTGATCATTCTGATTGTACATCTCCACAGTATTGACGAGGTTAAAATATCCGCAACAGAATCAATAGTCAGGTACTAATTTATTCTTGCAAGAAGGAGCAGAGTTAAGTCACATACAAAGGATATGGTTCAACTCACACACATGAGGTATGCTGCTCAAGGGAGCAGGAAGTAACATCAAGCTTATATAGTATAAAGACAGGAGGTACCAAACAGTGTCGTGAATCAGTTTGGGCGTCATCAGGTGTCGGGACATCTCTGGAAAAGCAATGTTGCTCTTTGCCACTCAAAGAGGAGAGGAGACAAAGTGTGTGTGCTCTCGATGGTGTCAACAACATGAATTATGCCCTGCCTTCTCCTATCTATGAAGAGGCAGCTGCAAGGTCACACAGTGCAAAGTCACACACAGTATCATGCCCATCAGAAACCCATAATAGTGAGACACCTTGTATTTTCTCCAACAGCCCTATTGTTTAAAGTTTGTAGATTCATTATGTTAACTCTGTTTGTGTTGTACCAATCGTCCCGAACCTTTACAGGTTTAGTGAAATAAAACATCATTACTATTTTGCAAGTATAATGTTATGAGTCGAATCTGATTTAACACATTGTAGAAGTTCTTCAACAATGTGTGCCGAGGACAAAATAAAAATAATTTCCAGGACAATGAACAAAAGGATCAAAGAGAAAACTTTGCAAATCTATTTTATAAGACATGTGCATAGAGAGTGGATAAAAGGTAGCAAAAACACTCTTATCTTATCTATTGAAGGTCTAGTACCTACGTTTTCTAACTCAATATTTGGACTACCTATGTTGTAAATGTATTATCTTTTCAATGTACACACGGCATCTATTGTACGGAGCCCCCTAGGGGACATGGAGAAAAAAAATTAAATAATTTGAACAAAAAAAAAAAAATGTTTTGCGAGATCTCGCAATACTTTTCATTTAGTACTTCCTGGTCAGTTCGGCTTCTACGGCAACACAGAAACCACAACAATGGAGTGGTTCATCGATTTTACTTTGAGCTTGGCCTTAAATATAAAGATATAACATCAGTGCTTGGCAATAGGCACGGGTTTCACACATAGACTGTATATATAAAGGGTTTCACATAAGTGAAGACACCTCAAGAGAACACTCAGAGCGAGGGGACATGCACGTCCCTCTGAGCTGGGTTATTGACAGATTCGAATTTCGCGGATCAATAACTCATGAACAAAACGTTGTAAAAATACAAACAACATGACTTTACAATCATAGCAAGGTAGACAACGAGCGACAGAGTCGTTTTTATCAGAACAGTTCGATACGCGCCTTCATCCGAGCTACACATCAATAATTGGTCACAATCTGCAGCTGGAGGAGGGAGAGGAGTGCTTAGGGACCGTCTACAAACTGCAACGGGGTTTTGCGAGATCTCGCAAAACATTTTATTTTATTTCTTTTTCAAATAATTTTTTTTTTCTTCTTCTCCATGTCCCCTAGGGGGCTCCGTACTATTGCCCGTCTGTCCGTCCTGGGAGAGGGATCCCTCCTCTTTTGCTCTCCCTGAGGTTTCTCCCATTTTCCCCTTTAAACTGTGGGTTTTCTCCGGAAGTTTTTCCTTGTACAATGTGAGGGTCTAAGGACAGAGGGTGTCGTATTGTCATACTGATATTCTGTACACACTGTGAAGTCCACTGAGACAAATGTAACATTTGTGATATTGGGCTATATAAATAAACATTGATTGCAAACATTGATTGAATATAATTGTTGCAAGTTGTGTCGTAGCTTATGTGCAACTTTTAATAAGACATTTGAAAGACCTTGACTTGACTTTGTGTTATGATCGTAATTTCAGAATCATACTTTTTTTGGTCCAGGCTTTCATTCATTGAGTTGTGCAGGCAGAGGCACCCATCTGACAAAAGACCCAACATGAGTGAATTCACAGCATGATTGATTCTGTTGATGGCCACAGTTAGTGAACGTTTGACCCAGTTCCAGTTTTATAGTTCAGTTAGCCCGGGTAGAAATAGCTGCTTTATTGAATATGTTGTTGGTAATACATCTTTTATTTGTAACAGCAAAGACAGAAGTTCGCCTCAGTTCAGTTTTATTATTTGATATTTGGATTATGGTTATTAAACGCTTATGTTCCTAGAGGGCTGGTATTTGCAGTGTTGTCCTCTTTAGGAGATAAAACACAGTCTCAAAATGATTATGGCGCAGCTCTAATTACAAAAAAATCAATAGTTTACAAAAATAAATCCCGTGTGAGCCTGAAATGAAGTGAGGAGAAATGTCACAGGGAGAGAAGATGAAACATGGCAAAGTGAAGGCTGGCTCTTTGATTTACCCCTCGTATTTTTTCTCTCATCCATCTATCTTTTTCTTGCTTGCTTAGCCGGTTCAAAGCAAATCCTGAGAACCTTGCCTCACCCACTACTGTCTGTCTGGGTTTGTTTGATCTCTGTTACACACCAACACACACACACTTAAACATCCACCAACTCATGGGGACACCACTCAGAGGCAACCTTATCCACCCACAAACGTACAAAGACACTCAGCCTTATTCATACACAACAGTAAACACAGACAATACATTATTCATAGTTTGATGTGTCATTATGTAACACTTTCTGTCTTACGGTGGCCGACTGGTGCAAACGCGTTTCAACAGCCCAAGATATTTCCAATAGAAACGTGCTGAAAAAAAACCGATGCAGAAGTAAAAACAAAAATGTGTCAAAACGCATGCAAATAAGGAAATATCTTCACCATCTTGACAACACATGCGCAGCATTTGGAAAACATTCAACATTCACAATGTTGCAAATACAAAAGACTGCAACAAACTCAAAACACAACGGAAACCAGGGGACACTAAATAGTTGGCCAACTGTCACTGGAAAGTTACATAAAATGTAAGTTTTATTGGCTTTTTTAACAATGAGATTGGATGATTTCCTCCGATGTTGTCGCAGATCTGCTGGTTAACGCTAGCTAACTAACATAGCTAACCTAGTCATTTCAAATACACGGACAAAACACTTACAATTATTAAAAAGTCTAACTCTGCCAACAGGGACAGTTGGTCAACTTTATAAACCCCGAACATCAACAAGCTGCGTGCGTGACTTTTAACTGTCCCTGTTTCTGTTGTGGTTTGAGCCACTTGCAGCATTTTGTGTTCGTAGCGTTTTCTTTGAGTAATGCATGTTTCGTCAAGTTGGTGAAGATTGCTTCATTTGCATGTGTTTTAGCAAATGAGTGTATTGTATTTGAATGGTTTCTGAAACTGCTGCACAGTTCTTTTTGTGTAAGTGTTTTGGGCCGCTGTAATGCGTTGGCACCTTTCGGCCACCGTACAATCGCTTCTTCTCTTAATCTCTTGTCCATGTGCCCTCGATAAACCCGTCCACGTCATGCTCTCCAGGTGCACATGAACGCATCGTCACCATGCAGCTCTGCATCTAGGTGCAGTACCGTGCATTCATGTGCCGAACTCCATGAGTCCACGTGCTCGCTCGCCTATAATGCATGCCTGTGTTTGCGTGTGTCTGCAAATTCATTAACCAGGAAGTGGGCCTCATAATTAATTTCCTGTCAGGAAGATGGATGAGGAAGATTATGTGTAACAGAGACAAATGCAGCCTCACAGATAGCAGAGAATTTGGCTTTCTTTTGCAAAATTGCCTTCAGCAGATTGATCACTGTGGGGACTCTTTCTGCTGATAAAAAAGTCATTTTCTATTTCAAACGTGCTTGTTTTATTTGCAGCACAACAAGAACGTTCTCTTTATCGTTATTCATGCAAATGTAAAACAAAAGCACATAAATGCACATATATTGAGGTGAGATGCTGTCATTTTAACACTATTGCATAACATGTGACACATGCAGACGCAGTATGATAGATGTGACACCATGTGCTAAACCAGTAGGCCTACATATGACTCATTTGCGTCATTTTTTGGTACTTTTGCTTAAAAATAAATCCCCCATGTGTGTTCACTGCATGTTACATTAATGAGTTCCTGTTTTTAGACTCTCATCATGTTAGCCCCAGAGAGCTTAAGCACAGTTTATCCTTTCTGTCCAAACACTGTTGATCCTTTCATGCAAGCATGCACACAAACATGTACGTAGGCACAAACACAACCAACTGTGTGTGCATACATATGCACGGCTTCAGTGTTTACGTACACAAAGACAGCAAACATGTGCATTGACAAACAAACATGCCTTTATTGCACGCAAATACAAAACACTAAAATTACAACAGATTTTTGCAGTGAAAGCATTGATTTCTTGACGTCTTGTCTGGTATTAGCAAACATGTTGACGTATTAATTTGCATGTTTATGGACACATAAGTACGTGCTCATCATCTAATCTGATTTAGATTCTTAATCGCACTGGTGACAAAAATGTGACCCCAAAAATGTTTAGCAAGTCCATGAAAGGTCACTAGGCTACTAACATGTTGTTTAGGGCAATGTGCAAATACTAACACAAATAATTGATTTTCTCCTTGGCTACTTGTAAGCTGAACACATAACACTCAATCTTATAAATGTACTAGTTGCTACATTCAGCTGACATAGAGCAACATAAGCAGTCATGTAGCGTAATGCCCCCTGACAAATTAATTATTATTTAGTCCACCAACTACTGAGAAAAATATTTGTTTCTGCAAAATGCTTCACCATATTCATTAGCTAGTCATTCAATGTATCTGCCACGGTGTGACGACCCCTCCACACCACGTAGGGTGCCGTCTGGTTGTGGGTGTGCTTTGTGGGTGTTCACAGGTTCATGGCTGATGAGTCGCACCTGTGGGAGGATACCTGCCTGATGAGCTGCACCTGGAAAGGAAAAGGATATAGGAGGAGCCCAGCCGTTACGTCGCTCTCACTCCTTTGGGCACTCACTCCGGGCCAGCTTCGAGGACCTGTTGCTGGTTCTCTTCACTTAATTGGTTATTGAGAATAAACAATTGTTATTTTCTTACTCTTCGTCTCGCCTCCCTGCTTTTTGTTGAAGCCCAGGAGCCGGGTTGTAACAGAGGTTTCACAAGAGCTTTAGTTAATACTAAAAACAGCTGTGATAAAAGTGTTGATGAAATCAGTGAGGGGAATCAAACACTAAAACAATCCATAAACCAAAACAATGGGCTGAAGGTGCTAAAATGCCTCCCACAAGGTATGATAATTCCCTCTGGGATCATCCATTCAAGCAACTTCTTCTGCATACAGTTATTTGATCTATTGCTTGTAAAAAACATTAACATTTGAATTGTTAGGATTCAGTTTACAAGGCAAGTTGTAAGTGAAAACCACATTTCAATGATGATTAATGAATTTGAACTGTAGAGTGTCCCATGTGGAGCTACTGATAGTATGTATTAACCAAATTAGCACTTTATTAAAATATTATGCTCGTTCTTACGCTGAAAACGTAGACCTCCTTTATGTTACGATGCATTTTACAGTTTTTAAATTATACAGTTTACAATATGGGACTTTTGCTTTGACCTTTACTGATCTGAGGCATCATCTTTGCATCACCAACCTTAAAGCAGATGTATAACATCTGCAATCAGATACTTAAAACAAGTGACTACGACACAGTAAATGATGTAATGGTGAGAGACAAAGACCCTAGCAACAGGTTAAACAACAAGGTGATGAATGAGCTGCTTCAAGGACACACATGCATTACATCCAACTGAGTAAATGAATGTGATGAATGCGATGTAGTGAAGGGCACCCATGTGATTCATCATCTTGTGTCCTAAGTCCATACAATGACTCTTATTACTGGAATGAACACACACACACAAATTGATGAATTACTGATTAAATGTCAACCAATCGCTTTGTAACAGATTATGACAGGCACACACACACACACACACACACACACACACACACACACACACACACACACACACACACACACACACACACACACACACACACACACACACACACACACACACACACACACACACACACACACACACACACACACACACACCACACACACACACACACACACACACACACACATACATACACACACACACACACACACACACACTCACACACACACATACGCAAATGCAACTTTCAAGTCCTTGCATCCACAGAAAACTCTCTTCTCTTCACTCTCCCTCCTTTTCCTCTCCTCTCATCCCTCCTGTTTGTCCTCTTCTACATGCAGCCATGTCGAGCTCTCTGCAGGCAAAACTTGCATTTTCCCTTCCCTTTATTAGTCTTCCTCATCAACCTCCCCCCATGTCATCTGAAGTCGAGCCGGCCCCCTCCGCAGGACACAACGCCTGCTGATTGCCTGTTAGTGACATGCATTCATATGTGTGTGTTCTCTGCCTCATCTCCATGTCACCCTTCCTTTCTTTGTCGCTTTGACTTTGAAGATCTCTTGAAGGTTACAGGTACAATATAATTGTTTATATCAGCAGTCCACCAGGATTAGTAGCAGGCACACATACGAAAGTAAAAGTGCTAATGACGGCGGGATAATGTTTTATATAAAGTGTGTGTACATCGATCCTTCACTAAACCCCTCCCATTAACAGCTATATCCAATTTCAGATTAGCAAATCTAAATGGCATGGCAGGTTCGTCTAGTTTTGAATTTCTGCACACATTGAAGTGATTTGGGACTGATGAATAGCTGCTATGTGTGGTATCTTTTTTCTGAACCAAAAACAAAGATATGGATTAAACTCAGTATCTTCTGCTCCAAAGTACATACAAAACATGAGCCAGTCAGCATCCTCGGAGGAGATTACCAGTCCAGCTGCCGGTCGATAATTGGGGCAAGCCCAGGTCGCACCACCAGGGTCATGTGTGCTGCTTCGTGTCCAGAGAAAAAGGCAACAGGAAGAAGACCGGGGGTTATGTTTGCGTAAAGCATAAGTAATAAAGAATAAAGAATGAGAGACTCGGAAAACGAAAAAAGAGTGAATAAAACACAGACAGGAGGATGGGAATGTGTGCAAGATGAGGCGATGTTTGTTTGTACATGAAATGGAAACATGCACTTTTTCTAGATGATGGAGGTTACCATGGCAACCAAGGAGTGACATTTTGAGTTTCACAAGCCAACACAAACAAAGGAACGTTTTTGTTGTCTTCATTCATTTCAATGAGTGTGCGTTTGCCATGGAAAAACGTTACACACAAATGTAAATGATGGAGACGAGCTCAGGGTGGAGCCAGCTGGAGAGATGGACAGAGATGGACAGAGATGGACAGAGATGGACAGAGATGGAGAGACGTTCAGGGACTTGGGAAGGGAAGGGAGGAGACAAAGGAGGAGAGGAATTAAAATCTGTACCTCCTCAAGCTCTCCTGACAGACAGGGCTGGGTAAAGAGCTCTGAGAGGAATGGCTGGATGAAGAAAGGGTAGGAGGGATAGATGTGGGGGAAGGTGGAGGAGGAGAAGACACAAGGAGGGTTCACGATCCATCTTCTAGCACCTGACACCAGATCAATACTCGCTGAACCACGGCAAAGCGCCCACGTCTCTCTGCATCGCTCTCTGCTCTCTATCTCGGTCTCTCGGCCTCATTCACCCCCTTTTCTATCTTGGTATTTTCCCCTGTGCCCCTGCCTATGCCCTGCCTCACATGGCTCCCTCCACACACTCTGACATGCTGCTATCCCTCATCTCACATGGCTTTCCAGAGGCTGAGCCTTCTCTTAGTATTGCTACACTGCAAGTTGAAGTCACCTGGTTATTTGCTGTCGACATACGTCATATTATCCATCATCGGACACTTCTGAAACACATGAGACTGTTCCTCATTGTCATGCCTGCCAGTATCATGTGAAAACTGTGCAAATAATGGCTTTTTATGGAATGAAATAAGACGAAAAGGTACCTGTATTGTTGTTGTCTGACCATTTCAGTTTGCACTTTGTTATTTGTATTTGAGCAACTTTTGTTAAAACTTCCTTTCCTTTTGTTGTAAGAAGTGGGATCGCAAAGAGATTCTAACTCTTTGAGGTAGTTCTCATGAATTACACACAAAATTATCGCAAGAAACCTTACGGATAGTAAGTGTTTACTTCAAGAGAAGCATTTAATCATCTTATTATGAATTAGCCCAAACCATTGTTCAGCATTGGGTTGGGTTGTTAAGAAAGTCTAACATAATGGGAGTTTTATTATATTATGTATATTGTACTTAAAGTATCCCACAATGCATTTTACAATTAATGTATTGTACACAAAGACTGAGTCTCTAACCATTTCTTTTTTCTACCATGATGAAATATGCTTACGGGATGAAAAAGGTTAATTGTGACGGCTAAATGAAAGGAATGATCTGATTATATCAATCCAATCACAATCCAAAATTGTATATTAAGTCCTCTACATATTAATGACCTTAGCAGAGGAGGGTTTTTTTTTTTCTTCAATCGTTTTTTTCTTTGTTTGTTTGTCAATACATATATAATATAAATCTTTCCAAAAAAACAGCCTGGAACATTTTGGTTTGAATCTGAAAAGGGGTTGCATTACATAATACAAAATGTTCTCTCATGAAAGCGGATATCCTAGTGCCCTTCTGGTCCGATGTAATGAAAAGTAAATGTGTGAATGATGACTGAAAATCTGAAAATGCCACCAGCTGTTCGCTGCCACTGTCAGCTGAGCTTCTAATAAAGCTGCCAGGGAGTGTTTTACATTTATTCTGTAACCATCTGCAAATGACCCACCGTTTATACCTGGGTCACATTGCTCTGAGTGAGTGTCTGCTCCGTTATCCATCATATCATTTGTTTCCATATTCTGACAAAGTGCTAGATATAAAGAGAGGATACAAAGCAAGCGGGGCACAGTATGAGGTCACCAGGCAAAAGGTCTTATGTCCTTTCATAAGGCAGCAGATGCACCATCAAATTCAATTAACAGCTTAAATGACATCAGGGAGTATGGACGCTGTTTTTATGGAAATCCCTGTAATGTTTTCACTCATCCCAGACTGACACAGGCTTCCGCTCACTTCCTACACATCACTGGTGTAATGGACTGGCAAGAAATTGATTATGAAACCCAGTAGCAACAGATCATTGGATTACCAGTGGCTAAACCCCCCCCCCCCCTCGGAAAACACGATTACTTTAAAACACAAGGGAGACACCCCACGGACATGCTAACCTAATGAGAGATAATCAGTTAATAATCAGTATATTGGAAATTGTATTTAAGCCGATTAATCTAATTTTAATTCCAATAACCGAACAGAAGTCAATGCAGTGTCTCCACTTTCAGGCAAAGATTTATAGATTTGTAATCAGGATGGATTTTTCACAGCATCATCTAAAGGTAACTGTGTCTTTAAAAAAAGAGATCTTACACTTAAAATACATCTAATTTAGCCACAAATATATTTGCAGAACATCTGTATTTATTTTTAAGTGCATTGTGTTCACATCTGTACACATATTATTTTCTAACCCTACAGGGAGCACTGAATTAGTGGATTCAGGTCAACTGGAATAAACACAGAAAGGCCACTCAATGGTGTATGAACTACTTTATGTATAGAAAATGTGATGAATAAACTGAAAAATCTGTGGTCTTATAAAGTCTACAGCAGGGGTATCAAACTCAATTTAATCGCGGGCCACATTCGCATAAAGGTTGCACTCAAAGGGCCGGTTGTAACTATATAAATATATAATATTTATATAAAATAATGTATTTTGACATTATTGCCTCAGAATTGGATTATTAGCGGATAGGATAATAACTTAGTCATTAACTACGTCTGAAAGCAGAAGTCCAGGGCAAATAATTGCAAGTCTCTTCAGTGCACATGTCACAAAACGAGATGCATTGTGGGACATGTAGTTTATGGGCAACCTGCTTCTGTAAAGTGGCATGTAACCGTATAATAAACTTATTATATTCTTTGCAAGCTCTTGCGGGGCCACATAAAATGAAGCCGCGGGCCGGATTTGGCCCTGGGGCCTTGAGTTTGAGACCCCTGGTCTACAGCTAATAGACATCAAGCTGAAAATGTGAGGTGCGTGTCAGTAACACAGAAGACAAACTCATATAATTTTTAGCTGCTGAGTGTAGTTTAGTTTTATGTTCATCAAGGTAACAGATGTCAACACTGTTCTTTATAAATTCAAATATGTATAATCCTTTTGAAATGCTTTATTAAGTGTAAAACTACATTATACTGTTGTATTTCAGGATGAAGGTGAGCTACTGTACGCTTGCATATTCAGACTGGAGGAACATTCACAATGAAAATCAAGAGTATTGATCATGGCTGTCAATTTAATGTCTGTATTTTAAATGTGTACATATATTAAAACTGTGCTGTATATGGATTGTTGTTGTAACACTGATACATTTATTTATATTCATTCCCGTGCCTGTTTACAGTTAGAAATGATTGTAAATGATAATGGTTAGGGTGTTTAACTTCTAGCCAAAGGAAACACAGATTTTTTGAATCATTCTCCAATAAAACCCGTTTTTTCTTTCATTAAACTGATACGACAGCCAGAGCAGCAGACATCAGAGGCAGTAACTGGTTAAAAGGAAGATAAGTGGGGGATGGAGTAAGTGGGAGAAGAGCGCTGCTGGATTGAAGGAGATATGTGTTCAGTGACAGGAGGGGTCAAGGGTCGCTGCGACAATGTCATCACGACCCCCCCGCGTGACGTCTGAGGAATGCTGAGAAACGTCTGTCTCTGGGGAAAAGAAGAAGAGGAACAGACAGATGGGTAAAGTCGTTCTGGATGCTTCAACCATCAGAGAGAAAAACCCCAAAAAGAATAATAGAAAAAAAGGGAGAACGACAAAACAGACTTGCATATTCAGGATTATCCTCCATTATCTTGGAATCACTTATGCTCAAAACATTGTTTTCTTTCTGATATGCTTTTAGGTGCACGACTCTCTGTAATGATACAGGAAATCGTTCCATTTGTATCCAGGTTTTGGCATGAGGCAGCCTAATACTCTTGTTAAGAGTGGCAATTGTTTATCTTTTGTTTTCATGTCAATTATGTAACCTCATTCATTGGTCTCTGGCTCACATTTCACTTGAACACAAGTCATGAAACACACACACACGTATGTATGCACACACCTCCTGCCTGTATTATGCCTCCATTTATTGAATAATGTATGAGTTGTCTGCTAGCGGGTTTCTCTGACAGATGCTCTTTTCTGTCACTCATCCAGCACACAAATGCCTATCGGATGCCCCCCTTCACCCAAATCCCCAACACACCCCTAACACCCCCCCCCCCCCCCACACACACACACACACATCCTGTCCAGAGGTCACACAAGGGCATGATGAAGACAGTACGGTTGCTTCTGCACACAAAAAGCAAATGCTGTCCCATTGACTGCCATGGCTGCTATTCACCACAATGACTCCTCATATAAACGATTCGTAATAGGGAGCTGAGTGCAGGAGGTAATGCTTTATTAAGTGGTAATCACTCACACAAAGCAGAATGGAGAATGAGTGAGAGACGCTGAATCGTTGCCAACCAGCCTCTCCTTTCAAGTCGGCATCAGTGGAACTTATCAGAGCTCTAGAAATCAAGATGAGAGGTGGGAATGAGAGGCTTTTAGAAATAAGAAATCTGCTGGCGGTGAGCACATCCGTGTAATTTCCTCTCCCCGACTCTCCTATCACCGCCACTGATCTACTGTGTCTGGGGGATCTCTCGCTCTGTCTCTGGTCTGTCTGGGAAGTGGAACCAAAGGCAGCAAGCAGGGGTGGGAGGGGAAGGAGGAGGAAGAAGAAGAAAAAGAAGAAGAACAGGAGGATGGCGGTGTGGAAAACATGATGAAAGGGACTGCTGGAGAAGTGAATATAAACACCAGACTTGAGGAGCAGTGGTGTAAAGTAACCAAGTAGATTTTAGATTCAGAGTATTTCAATGTTTTGCTACTTTGTACCTCTCCTCTCAACAATTCAGAGGTACATCTTGTATTTAATACCTTTAGTTACTTTACAGATTTGGATTAATGATGTGAAATATAATACACACTTTAGTTCCACCTGGAGTACAATCTACCCCGCATACACAAAGTCATTCAAACTAGCTGCACCTTTAGCAGCTTTGATAACACTTTAATGATCAATCATTAAAATCAAAACATATATTATATATTATTCTGAAATGGGCCAATCTGCAACATGAGTACTTTTACTTGTATTACTTTAAGTATATTTAGATGCTAATACTTTTGTAATTTATTGAGTGACATTTTGATTGCAGGACTTTGACTTGTAACAGAGTATTCCTACACTCTGGTACTTCTACTTTGACTTAAGTACAAGATCTACCTGAGAAGGTAATGGAAAATGAATGGGAGAAGAGAGGAGGCCTTAGCGCGAGGTGAAACAGTGAACTCTTCTTCTACACTTCTTCATTTCAAACCTCAACCATCTCCCTCCAACCTTGATGACTTACCCCGGGGCGAGTCCATAATGAATGTTACTCTGCTCTCTGCGGACCAGAGTACATTGTAGGGCAATTTGTACCGATGAGCACAAGGGCATATGAGTCACACAGCTAATACGAAATAAAGCCTCTGGATGAACCGGTGTCATTGTCAGATTAGGTGTGAGCCCAGCTAGTATACTCTAGTCCCACATACTGTAGCAGCATTTAAAAAGTAAGCTGGCAAAAATAAAAGGCTAATTCATACGAGGTCCCGCTAACTGCCCTCTCCATCTCCATCCCAGTATTATAACAGATGAGCAACATTAGCAACGCTAGCAGTGTAAAGGATGGACATTTGTTCGGCTATATCGATGTCCGTAAAGAGGATGAGAGCAAAATCATTTTATATTCATGTTATGCTGCAAGCTGGATAAAAACACTTCATAATTAACATCTGTTAACACACTCACTTCCCCACAGTGCAGCTGAGCTTCTTCCTATAAGACCAATGGCTTCCCATTAACTACCCTCACAAAGATTTTGCAGGATTTAAGACAAAGCATTGATCTAAGCACAATATGCCCGTGTGTTATATGGGTCCCAGGTTGCTGGAAGTTTTGTTATAACCTAAGACCGTCCTAAACTGTCTTTATCTACATTTTTTGTGTCATGATATGCATTAAAGCTGAAATAAAAAAACAGTCTGTTCTTTGTATTTGACCTGTTGGTTTACATGTTTGAATAGTCCTTAAATTGTTTTGTTTGTTTGCCCAAATTCATGAATCGCAGTCTCACAAATAAATCTTTAAGCTGCATTACATTTATTTCCTTCACAACCAGCTAAATATTGTACAAATACTTTATATATTATTTAATTTAATATTATACTGATGATATTTAACCATGATAAAGAGACCCTCTTGTGCTTTTTGGGGTGTCCCTTTCCTGTAGTGTCTTATAAAGGTTTTTGTGCTTGTAAATGGTGTGGTCCCTGCCTGAAACGCTTCCATTGGTGTCCTTTGTTTACTTCAATAACATAGTGACATCACTATGCAACACGCTTATATTGGCTAGAGTAACGACACATTGTACGTGATAGGCTAAGGGGCGGGACAGCTAGCAGTTGACCCATCACTACAGAGCCGGCCGGCTAACCAATTATTATGATAAAACTAAAGAGCTTTTTGAACATTTTGAGAACACGTCACAGTTGAGACACAATATACAAATATGAACCTGAAAATGAAGTTCTAGGATTAGGCCTTAAACACACAGGATAAAAGTTGTGCTGCTCTACTTTATGGTGACTGAAACTTTGTGTCTCCAATCAGTGATGTCCCAGCAGGTGACTCTGACAGCTGATGGGGAGCCCCTCCCGCTGTGACATCACTGATTGGGGTGTGGTGGAAGTGCAACATGCCTGGAAGTTTCAACCCAGCATGAGCACAGCACCAGCAGCTTCTGCTCTGTGTGAGTCCCTGTTGAACATTTGTTAACAAAGTCATCAAGTATTTCCAACACTTACAAGATTAAAAGCAGCACCTTAAGTTACGCTGATTTACACGGTGATTGATTTTAATCTTCTTTTTGTGTGTTTTCCTCAGGTTAAACGAGTAAATCCTGTTGCATGAGATTTTCAGCCAGCCGAAAGGGAGTTGTGTGGTTGCCAGGCCAATGTTAGCATGGCAATCAATCAGATAGGTGTGGGAAATCATTGTGATATGTTATTATTAGAACAAAATAGCCAATTTGTCACCCATTATGCAGACACACACACTTGTAGTCACACACACACAGAGGTAGTCTCTTTCAAAGCTGCTTCTGTGCCTCTGTGTTTGCATAGCAGAAATGAGATCATTCGTGAAGCCCCCGGGGTCACGTTTCCTCAAGAGGAGGGTGAGAGGAACTAAAAGAAAAAGAGGTTTGTGTTTTATTATCTGGCTGATGAGGGTGGAAGGAGGGTGAGTGCGTGTTTGGAGAGTAAAGCGTGAACATAGATAAGAAGGGGGGAGGTGTGCAACGAGAGGGAGGACGTTGCCCTGTTGCATTTTTATTAGATCTCGATTTGAGTCGTCAGGGGGATGGACGCCATGTAGACACCATGCAAGGACAACTTGTCACCTTATCACTCTGTCTCGCCCTTTGCTGCTCTTTCTCGTTCCCCTCTGGCTTTCATGTCTCTCTATTCACTCTTTTCCCTTTATCCTTTAACCCTTAGGTGTCCTCTGCAGCTAGCGTAAAATGCTAAAATGACATTAACACAATATCCCTTATCAATGTCAGAGTGCACTGATTTTGAATGCTGCTCTTTATCTAATTAGATGCTCACTCACTCATGTTCGATGTGTCTTCGTCCTCAAGCGACATTAAATACTTGGTTTGCAGATCAGGCTTCAGTGCCTCTAATTAAGAAGACTAATCATTTGACCATTTATTGAAATCCTCCAGGAAAAAGCAATAAACACACTTCCTAAGTCTTTCTCTGGCATTGAAAAGTAAGCTATAAAACTCACTGGGTGTAACAAGATTGCCCTCTGGTGGTCATTTAGCAGCTTGCACATAGAGGATATATTTAGATGTGTTTTATTTCTCATATTTGTCTTAATTTAAGTGTGATTCATTGTAGCTTTATGTATTTCTTCTCAAACTCTCTTAACTAGGGCTAACAATTACTTTCTTTATCAATGATTTTGCCTATTATTTTACGTATTTTAATGTAACTTGCAATATTTCTTGCACTATTTTATGTATTTTTATTTGTATTCTTAAGTACATAGTATGTTGCACTGTTGGAGGAGCCTGATAAAAGATTTCCATTTGTAACAACTATGCTGTAGCTAATGTGCATACAATAATACAACCATTGAATCCTTGATCATCTAGATAATTTGATTAATCATTCTGTTCATAAAATGCCATAAAATAATAATGAAACAAATGAAAAACACAGGGATACTGAGTTTCTTTTTTGATATAGAAGAAAAGCAGTAAATGAGCACATTTGAACGGCTGAAAACAGCATTTTCTGCCATTTTTGTAAGAAATGACCATTCATTTATCATCAAAACAGTTACTTTTTTGATAATTTGACCATCCTTGCAGCTCTGTTCAAACTACAGCTCCTTACAAGTACAACTGAAGAAGTGCAGCACAAACTCTGACACTTCAGAGATACACCTTCATCCCCCACTTATCACAAGTCTCCCCTCATGCACGACACTTCATCTCCATATTCATTTGGTTGGAGTCAGCTGCACTCGACATCCCTGAGGTTACAGAGCCTCACCATCGCTGGGTAACTTTCTGATTAAAGTCCTCCTCTGTCTCCGGCTTTGAAGTCAGTAATGATATTCAGCAGACCTGGATGACACCGAATCAGAATTATAATGAAGGTGAGATTTAAGATTGGTTGGGGAATTGAAAGGGGAATGTGATCAAGGATATTCTGAGTTGTATGTGCATTTTGCATGAGATAGATATCACTAAGAGAAGACACTATTTGTGTAAAACCATCGCAAACATGTTGCCCCTCAAGAAAAAGAAAACACAACATGATAATAAGTGTTACTTTAGTCGTTTTTTTAACCTAAAACACACAAAAAAGCGAGCTTGTGTTTACTTGTTCATTAATTAAACAGTGATGAAAATATTGTGTATGTAGCAGCTATCCACCCTAATTTGATAATAAATACAAATACTGTTCACAGCTTGTCGTAGCAGGAAAAGCACTTTAGTGTAAGCTAGTCAAAATGACTGCCTTCTGTTAAGGTGATTATTTTAACTGAACCATTGTTAGCTAAATTAGCTTCACCAGTGTGTGCTACTATGACAATTCACATACACCAGGTTCGATTCCAACATGAAGCTGCAGAGAAATGTTATTAATTTACCTGGAAACCATATTTCTGTGATGAGAAATGACTAAATTGGCTGGCAGCAGATCATCATCAGTCTGCAGGGACTTGGCTTTGAGACCAGAGAGTTGCTGGTTAAAATACTGCATACCCTTGAGCAAATCAAACAAACCCCTTACTGCTAGGGGTTAGTGCTGCAGCTAACCATCAATCTGACATCTCTCTACATTGATGCAGCCTCCTTCTCCTCTGTCATCATCCTTTTGGACCTGTCTGCTGCATTCGACACGGTGAATCATCAGATCCTCCTTCGCACTCTCCAAGCACTTGGAGTTTCAGGCTCTGCACTTTCCCTCCTCACCTCATACCTCAAAGACCGCACCTACAGGGTTACTTGGACAGGGTCCGAGTCCGACCCTTGTCAATTAACTACAGGGGTCCCTCAGGGCTCTGTTCTTGGTCCCCTCCTCTTCTCCTTGTACACAAACTCGCTCGGATCAGTCATTAGCCCGCATGGTTTTTCATACCACTGCTACGCTGACGACACCCAATTAATTCTGTCCTTTCCCCGCTCAGAGACCCAGGTCGTCACACGCATCTCTGCTTGTCTAGCTGACATCTCTCAGTGGATGTCTGATCATCACCTCAAGCTCAACCTTGACAAGACTGAACTGCTTTTCCTTCCGGGAAAAGATTGTCCCACTCTTGACCTAACAATCAACATTGACACCTCTGTTATTTCCCCGACTCAAACTGCAAGGAATCTGGGTGTGACCCTAGATAACAACCTGTCCTTCACTGCAAACATAGCTGCTACAACCCCGCTGCTGCAGATACACGCTTTACAACATCAGGAGGATGCGTCCCCAGCTGACCCAGAAAGCGACGCAGGTTCTGGTCCAGGCTCTCGTCATCTCACGCCTAGACTACTGTAACTCCCTCCTGGCTGGTCTACCTGCATGTGCCATCCGACCTCTGCAGCTCATCCAGAATGCAGCAGCTCGTCTGGTCTTCAACCTTCCTAAATTCTCCCACACCACGCCGCTCCTCCGCTCTCTTCACTGGCTTCCGATAACTGCTAGAATCCACTTCAAGACAATGGTACTTGCTTACCGTGCTGCGAATGGATCTGGCCCTTCCTACATCCAGGACATGGTTAAACCGTACACCCCAGCACGTGCACTCCGCTCTGCATCAACCAAACGGCTCGCTGCACCCTCGCTGCGAAGGGGACCCAAGTTCCCATCAGCAAAAACACGTGGGTTTGCTATCCTGGCTCCTAAATGGTGGAATGAGCTCCCCATTGACACCAGGACAGCAGATAGCTTACACACCTTCCGGCGCAGACTGAAAACTCATCTCTTTCGACTCCACTTCGAGCGATAGGACTATTAACAAAGCACTTATATACTAATAAAGGGCTGGCTTATCTAAAGCCAGTTGAGTAGCACTTGAAATGTTTTTGCTCTATGAAGCCTGATGTACTTATATGATTCTGTTTTCTTCAAGTTTGTATTTTTTTGGTCGAACGCACTTATTGTAAGTCGCTTTGGATAAAAGCGTCAGCTAAATGCAATGTAATGTAATGATGCATGTGTCTCTGCATATATATGATAATCAAGAAAATAACCACAGAATGAAACAAATCCTTATAGTATTTTGATTATGATTATAATGTGTATTTGAATATAATTCATTTTATGGCATTATAGAGAGAACAATATGTATTGAAACTGTGGAAATGATACTCTATGATCCTTCAAAAAAGAAAATGTCCGTAAGTGCCAGCAGTTATGAAGTATTATGATAGTTGAACACAATTGAGTTTACCTTTGTGAAAATAATTGAAATGCATTATAAGAATGTTTGTGATGCTGTGATTGACTTAGAAAATATGATGTATTGTCACAGATTAAACTCTAAAACAGCAGATCAGATACTAGCTTTAACTCTTACTTAATACTGATAAAACAACACTTTAATCTACCACTAAGTCAATTCTGCATAATTATACATTAAGATTACATTTTTAAATGCACTCTTGATAATACTTCTTATAGAGTATTTTTAAAAAGCAGTTTTACTGGTTTTAATAAAAGTATATTAGTGCTTCTTCTTCTGCGGCCCCATTTATACCTCAGTGTCGCCCTCTGCAGACTGCAGGAGGAGATGATGTTTATTCCGTCACTTTTCCCTCTGACTGATAGATGGCAGCAGAGACCAACCTGTGAGGACGCGAGTGGCACGAGGGACTGATCCTCTTCTGTTTGTGTTAGTAATTATTGAGTCATTAAACCTCAAGCACCCTCCCTCAGCTGTGGAGGCAGACCATTATCTATAGATCAATAATATCTGGTGTGTATGTGTGTGTGTGTGTGTGTGTGTGTGTGTGTGTGTGTGTGTGTGTGTGTGTGTGTGTGTGTGCGAGGGTGTGTGTGTTTGCACGTGGATGGTGAGAATGAGAAGATGGGAGGTTGACTGCAAGTAATGGGCCATAATTAGGGTGAATGTTTACACACACACACACACACACACACACGCACACACACACACACCAACACACACACACACACACACCACACACACACACACACACACACACACACACACACACACACACACACACACACACACACACACCACACACCACACACCACACATATGCAATAGCCTGAGGTAATTTGGGCGGCACTAAATGAGATTATCAGCAGCGAGGTGATTAATGAGCATCCCTACTGCAGAGCCTTATAATCAACAGCCCCGCTCTGCTGTGATACACTATGGAGATCTGCTCAGGTACATGATACCAGCTCCTGCTGCTAACACCAGCTCCTGCAACACAACACACACCAACAGGAAACACAACAACAACCAAATCTGAAGGGATCACTGGGGGGGGGGGGGGGGGGGGGGCAGAGGAACTGTGCAACTCTTGTCCTGTTTTGACTGTTTATTCAATGTTTCTATCTGGACCCAAATCTGTTACTCATTCAAAGCTAATTTCATTTTAACTCACCCACCAGTTCTACTCTTCTTTCTGGCATTATTGGATTTTGTACCTAATTTACACAAAAATAAACACTATTTTTAAATTTAAAAAAGCATAATTAAAATGTGAATTATTTTGACTATAGGTAAGATCAGAGGAACATAACTTTAATATTATTACAGACGGGTATATGTCACGGTTAAGTCAGGATTCTGTTTTGAAAATACTTAATTGTTTTAATTGCTGACCCTGGATGCTATACATTTAAATGTGCCACAATGCTGGATTCAATTGAATTACATTTGAATGGGTTCCTACTGATATATTTGGAGGACATTTGTTCTTTCAATTCAAATGCAGACGTAACAGCTTTTACTTGTGTTACTGCATCAATGCACATTCAGAGTAATCATAATGATGAAAACAAGGTGTAGCTTTTAAAGGACACGTTCAATATTGTGTGTGTTTGGAAAATAATTTAAAAAAATTGCTTGTTTTACTGCATGGGGGGAAGATGTTGCAATCTGCAAAATAAGCGAACATGTTCAGTTCATCAGTAATGGGTAGGTAAAAAAAGTAATTATGAAAAAAGTGATTTTCATTTATCGAAATAGAAATCACTCTTCATGGTTTCTTGCAGATGCCACATGTAGCGAGAATTCATAACGATGTTATTTTTATTAGGACTATAAGGGATAAACGTCCTCAAAGCCATAACAACTTTTAATAAATGACACTTGCTGTGTGCACATTTTAAAAAGTTGATAGTGAAAGAAACTAATCTTAATTGAATAAGCCCCGAAGTGTTTATTCTCTCAAATTCAGACATGAGGAATGAGTAAACAAATAAAGAGAAAGTGGATGATGTTTTTGCATCTTCTGTTAAATTAGAGGGTGTCTGGGAAAAGTGGGCTTCATTTTGAAAAACACAACGCTAACCAAGCAGACACTGTGAGATTGATAATGCTAGCATTCCTTTAATTACTCCAAGGTGTCAAAATAAACCTCCGTTACGAAATAAAGTTGTCATACTTGAATCAATTAAAGATGCATAATAAAGAGGATTCTCATGGCACGGTTAAAACAAAGCATGTAGCAGAGGCTTGCATTTAATGAGCATCTCTTTTCCCCTCACCTCCTCCTCAGTGTGCATGGAGCTGCTTCACCATCTCTGTGTGCAGACACCTACATCAGATAATGCTCTCTAAGTCTCTATAGTGAGCCGTTTGAAGTAGCTCCAGTGAACTGCGGCCCTCCCCCAGCCTTCGCCTCTTGTTCCCCGAGAACAGTGCAGTGTGTGCGGGGTGACGGGGTCAGGGTGACTGGGTCCCCCCTCCATCTCCATATAGGCTGTAGGCTACAGCTGCTCCTAGGAGATTGGTACCTCAAACACACACACTGTGCCTCAGATGTCCCTGAATGTATGTGTGTGTGTGTGATAAGGGCCAGAGGATGGAGACGTCTTTATCGTGTAAGAAGTGGGAGGATTATCCCATCACCGCTGTATTAAATACAAGCGAAGGATGGTAGGCCGGTTAACCAGGCGCTGCAGCTCCACCCTGACGGGCACCTTTCACCTTCACTACAGCTGACCTGGATCTCCACCCGGCACACTCTCACCATGTGCGGTTTCACTGCTGCACCGCATGATGCACCGTCATTCCCTTTGCTTCTAATACGGCAGGCTTTACGTTCATGTTAATGAAATCATACAGGGAAATGATACGTATGGTGCCAGACTGTCTATATTTGTCTTATTGAGAGCAGAGCAAAAGTAAATTAAGCTTTCTAGATATTATATTATTGTCTAATGGCATTTCCCTTCATGAACATGCACATTGGTACTGTTGTTTGTTTTGAATACACACATCCTGGTGGGTAAATACTCAGTAGAGCACCACATGTGTAATAATCGACAGTCAAAAACAGTCTTCAAAAAGCAAATTTGTAACACTATTTTGAGGCTTTTTTTGTAAGAATTAACGAGAATATTATTTATTTTCTTATAGATTCAAATTAGTATGATGCAAGGTCATTGTATCGTTTTGCTTCAGTTTTCTAATAAGGCAGGCTTTATGTTTTGTGCTTAATACATTATTTAGAGAGGACATGCCTCGAAGTATTCCATAATATTCTCAATCTGTACAAATACAATGAAAAGTATTTCCTGATGAAGCTTTTCCCTTTTCTCTATGGGGCTCCATCTTGTCCAAAAATGTTGAAAACATATCCGTGAGCCACACTGATGCCATTTAGTATTTTGCTACCATTAATTATTTTGTATATAAATTATTGATAGTGTTATTATGATTAAGTAAATTAGTCAAGGATACGTCTGAAGCTATTCTTTATTTCTCTTAATGTAAACAAATGAAATGAAATAATGCCTGATTAACTTTTTCCCTCTTCATTATGGACCTTTTTATCATATTAAAAACACACCAGTAAACCACTCTGCTGCACTGGGCTCCTTTTTTTTAAATGCACATGCACACTGTTGTTTGTTTTGAAGCAATCCCACACACACATCCTGGTGTTTAAATACTCACAAGTGCACCTAATGTGTTTTAATCCGCAGCTGGAAATAGTCCCCATCAAGCACACTTTATCCATAGCGTTTGCAAGTAACTATAGTCGGCATGGTTTTTTTTAAAGGAAATTAAACAAGGATATTAAAATGAGCCACTGACCGGGTAAGGAAGTCAAAGAGTATTTAATAGATGGACTAACACATTGTTGTTTGAGATATTTTCTTTAGTAGTTTTCATAATCTTAATTGTGGTTTATAACCAGCCTATAAAGTCTTGATTATTAATTTGTTAATCATTTACAAAGGCCTTTTTTCAACCATTTATAAACCTTTTATAAGTGAAATCCTTTGAGTTGTACAGTATATGTCTGGCAATGTGTTCCAGTCTCGTCTGTGTAAAGGTAAGCAATTAATCATAGGTTAAAACAATAAATCACAGTGAGTTTGTTTCTATGAAGTGAAGCTGTCAGTGGAACATGATCACAGGTGAATTTCATGAGATTTTAATGAACCATTTATTGATGTTTCCTCCTCAAAATCAAGACACATTTCATCAAGCATAAGCAGACAAACTGTGAGACACTGAGCTCTGTCAAATCTGTATAATTAAATGAATGAAGCATATTCAAGAGCCAACATTTGACTGTTATAAAATCAGTGTGTTCCCAAAACACTGCTGACACTGTCACCACAGTCTCCAAGCTGTGCTGGCCTGCAGCGGAGCCACAAAGTGATCCCAGCTACAGAGCGTCAAGTGAAACTGTGTGTGTGTGTGTGTGTGTGTGTGCGCACCACCATTTATCATCACTGCCATCAGCACATGACTAATATTTACCCTGAACTCATCACTATTCATCTGCCTCAGCGTCGCCTGGCTCTGATTGTTTATCGTCCTAAATAAACATGTGGTGGTGAACAAAAGAATGCATACGGTAGGAATATGAAACGCTCTCTTTTGCTTTCTGAATCAGTAACATGTGAGAGGCGACACAGGAAATCTGCTGATGCCGGTGTCTTCCTAAATGTGTTCAATATGCTTCCTTAAATCACAAAGTGACAATCTAATGACACAGCACACCAGTGTTGTTGTCACTCTTTAAATATGTGCTGCTGCATGTTGTTTATGCTTGAGCTTTGCTTGTTTGATCCCATGGTGAGAGTCACATTTTGAGAAAATACAGTGTGTGCAGTATATGCATGTATTTGTGTGTGATGTATGCAGTGTGGTTTTATACAGGCTCTGCTCTTTCCTCCTCCAGAGCCACCTTTCCTGCGGATTGCCATTTAAAGCGGCTGAATAATTGAGGAGTAACATTTGCGTCACCCTTCCTGGGGTGTTTGTGTGTGTATGTGTGTGTGTGTGAGGAAGAGACAGAGAGAGACACTTGTTAGGAACAGGTCACACACACACACCTGCTACAGTGGCCATTATTAGCTTTTATCACATTTCATACAGTAGCCGCCACAGCACAGTTGAACTGATGCAAATGAAGGCTTTGCTCTGCAGAAAATAATGTATTAGTATTGAAAGCACACTTAATATTCTCTTATGAGGAGCGTCAGTATAATACTGTTTCATCAGAATCATTATTGAACAGCAGGAGTTCTTACATTTAGTCACCCAGAACATATCAAATAAGGGCTGTTTTTCTTATTGTCAATAAGTCCCATCAAGAACTTTATTGGCATTAAGAAACTGTAATGTAGTGTACACTTTATTTACACTTAAATAAGGCACACATGAGAGAGGATAATAGATAATTAGGTATAAAATATAAGCAATAAAGTACAATGAAATAATGATTAAAAAACAGGTATGTGTTCAATGTCCTATTTTCCTGTCCGTGGCGCTACCCCTGAGACAAGTTAGATATACCGTTTTCATTTAAAAAATAAAATCACAGAGTCACTTTGAAAAATAGCTGAGCACTGACATTTTTATTTTTTGCAAAAGCATCCCAAATGGAGTTACATTATGTAAATATTTGGACCTATTTTCAGGTGTGGATGAACACACATCAGACGATGTAACATGGTCTCACCCCTAAGGGTTTTTAATTCATACTGACAACAATGGAGCTCTATTGCACAGATTAATGATATATATTAGGCTTTGTATATACACAACACACACACACACACACACACACCACACACACACACACACACACACACACACACACACACACACACACACACACACACACACACACACACACACACACACACTTACGCTTCAATGCCTGTTGGTAATATATTCCCAGCCTCGTCTTTTAAACTCTACAGATCCAAATTTGATGATAATATCTGAACTCCATCCATGTATTTTGTTGTTGGTGATTTAGCAAAAGTATTAATTTCCTCATGGGATTATTTTAAATGTATGCAATTATAATGAACTCAAACAAATGTTACCTTGAACCCCCCTTATTGACCTCTCACTCCTTATCCCAATTGTTTTAAGAGACTGCATCCAAAAGCCCTTCTGTTCATGTGCCAGTTAATGTGTGCAGCCTTTTTGTTTTGTTTCGCTTGTAACAGTTCATAGCCCTCACCTCTGACCTCAGCTTCTCGGAGGTAACTGAGGCCAAACCCCCAGGATTAATCCCCAAAATGGCCGCCTCACCGAGCTGTTTATCCACCGACCTTTTATTAAGAGAGGGTCCCTAACCTGAATGAATACTGTTTCACTGGCACACACAAGCAGACGCAATTAATCAAAGCCTTGTGAGCCTGTGTGTGTGTGTGTGTGTGTGTGTGTGTGTGTGTGTGTGTGTGTGTACGTGTCGGATTTCAGGCCGCACACCTCAGCAGTGTGTTTTCACACAGCGCCGTGTTGCTTTAACCTCTCCCAGACTCCTCCAGGCCTCACCAGGAAAGGAATCACAACAGACTTAGGTTACACATGTCCTACAGGGTGTGTGTCTGTATATGTATATGTGTGTGTGTACGCCTGCATGCCTGTGGGCGTGTGTGTCCTGCAAGACCTTCACATTTTAACAAGGATTAGCTCTATGTTTTCCTTTCATCAGTTTTCTGATGGATCCCCAAATATGTTCGAAATCAAATCGGGACAAGCGGCGCCCTGTGCGGATGTTTGGACGGCAAAACCCCTTCTACCTGAGCGGGTTAGACGCTGTTGAACCTTCACTCAACAAGGGACAACACCCCTGCCTGCCCACACACACACACACACACACACACCCCCCCCCCCCCCAAACGTCCTCTTAAGTCATTACAATAATCCCCCTCAGTCTGGATCTGGGAGCAGAGCAGGGACTCTTCGAACTTTGGATAAAACCAGACGCTGGCTCACTGCAGCTCAAACAAGAGGCAACAGCAGACCACCACTGGTGCCGAATAAGTAAAAAAAAAAAAAAACATAGAAGAAAAAACACATGGGCCCCGCGTGCACAAATTTGCACAAACACACACATGGGCGGGGATGTAGGTGCTGCATCAGTTCTTCTTGAAATGAAATATACAGTTCAAAGCTTCAGCTAAAGCCCAACAGTGAGCGTGCATAATGGCATTTCCATACTGTGTCACACAAATGTATACTCACAATGCACACGCACACACACGCCCGGAGATGCGGGGGCACTATAAACAGCTCTTTATATCTCTCCCATTCAAATCGATTTGCTTACGGTCGGCTGCCAAAGGGACCAAATCTAACTGTTTCCCCTTGAATACATTAGACGGCGAGTGAGGTTGGGAAGTGATAATGACTTCCCCTGCTGCTCTCCCTCTCTTCTTTTCGTCCTCTTCCTCCCCTCCTCCCCCTTCTCCTCCTCCTCCTCCCCCCGTCACTCCATCGCCAGTTCGTCTGCATCTGTGTCTCAGATGGGGAATTTGACTTACTCATCTGATTGAAGCCGGACAGACTCCATCCTTCCTCCTTCGCCCTTCTGTGACTCTTCACGTCCCCAGTAACTGCAAAGTTAAAGCGCTGCCTTTCTCTTTTTCTATCCTCTGAAGGAGAAGAGCATTTTCCTTCAGGCCAGGATGCTGTGGACACATCAGGGTTGTGCGCTGAATAACTGAAGGCCAAAAACACTGGACACATAATGTCATCAGTGAGAAACTGCTCTAACAAAGCTTTTATAAAAACAAAAAGGCACAAGAATAGCGCAGACCGAGCCCATTTCCTTAGTTGAGGAGTAATGTGTGTCCGCTTCAAAATGAACTGGGTTATAGAGTGGCGCAGTGATGATGTATTTTTGTGGGCCAGACACAGAAGTTAGCATCGCAAGCGCTCCCTCGATAAACAATTGGATTCCCCCATTTCCGTATATGGAAGAAAATAAGCTTTGTGGCAAACTCACGTTTATGATTACCATGCTTTGTTTAGCAGGATAATCTCCACTTATTAACAGCACTTTGTGATTTTTAGTAGAAATGAAAAGTTGACGTAATGGTATAAAGATCTACATCACAGTCACATGGCTAGCATAACCACCGCTAAGCTAGAGGCGGCTAATGCTGATGTGATGAGGTTAAAGGTGGGGTAGGTAATTTGGAGAAACCAGCTCCAGTGCGCTAGAATTTGAAAATACACAACTGGAGAAAATCTGCCACTTCCTTACAGAGCCCCTCCTCCAACACACACAAACGCGCACATGACCAATGAGGGCACGAGGTAAGTTTGTGCACAGATGGAAGGCTGACAGGCAGGTAGGCCATCCAGTTACTTTAGCCTGGCCGGCTAATTGCATTTCTGACGGCGCTTTTATCCAAAGCGACTTACAATAAGTGCATTCGACCAACAAGATACAAACTTGAAGAAAACAGAATCATATAAGTACATCAGGTTTCATAGAGCTAAAACATTTCAAGTGCTACTCAATTGGCTTTCGATAAGCCAGTCCTTTGTTAGTATATAAGTGCTTTGTTAGTAATTCTTTGTTAGTAATTCTATCGCTCGAAGTGGAGTCGAAAGAGATGAGTTTTCAGTCTGCGCCGGAAGATGTGCAAGCTATCTGCTGTCCTGATTTCAATGGGGAGCTCATTCCACCATCTTGGAGCCAGGATAGAAAACCCACGTGTTTTTGCTGATGGGAACTTGGGTCCCCCTCGCAGTGAGGGTGCAGCGAGCCGTTTGGCTGATGCAGAGCAAAGTGCACGTGCTGGGGTGTACAGTTTAACCATGTCCTGGATGTAGGAAGGGCCAGATCCATTCACAGCATGGTACGCAAGTACCATTGTCTTGAAGTGGATTCAAGCAGTTACCGGAAGCCAGTGAAGTGAGCGGAGGAGCGGCGTGGTGTGGGAACATTTTGGAAGGTTGAAGACCAGGCGAGCCGCTGCATTCTGGATGAGCTGCAGAGGTCGGATGGCACATGCATGTAGACCAGCCAGGAGGGAGTTTTCAGTAGTCTAGACGTGAGATGACGAGAGCCTGGCCCAGAACCTGCGTCGCTTTCTGGGTCAGGACTGGGGACGTATCCTCCTGATGTTGTAAAACCACCGTTTTAATGAATCATAGAAGCTGAGCAGATTCACAAGTGGAGTCTTAACTAGTGGATTTTATGCCGTAGAACAAATCATGACAATGTCTTCAGCTTTTGCTAACCACAGACCTTATTTCTGGTTTCTGACACATTCAAAAAAAAAATATTACGTTGAGACGTTGAAACCGGAGGTGGTGAAATGCTACGTTTTTTCCGGATTTTAGGACTCAATCCTGCACCACTCTGTTCCTTTGTCAATGATACACCGTTCTATCAAGTTGAATGAAAATAAGTAGTTGTTTTTGCGTGATCCAAATCCAAACTAAACAAATCAAACAAAAATAAACTCTTAAACTCAAAATGTGTATCAAACACGCCCCTTTTTATTTTTTCCTTGTACAAGGATAGAGGGTGTCGTTTTTTCTCATACTGATATTCTGAACAATCTGTGCTGTTGTATTAGCTGTAAAGTGTCTCAACTGTAGGCTATTTTTATTATATGTACAGCACTTTGGCTCGACCAAAAATCGTTTATAAATGTGCGATATAAATAAAACTTGATTTGATTTATACATTAATGTAGCCCAAATGTGTCCCCAACATACAGCACACCCAAATAAATATTGAGACATTTAAAGGTCCCATGTCATGGCCATTTCTACAGATCATAATTCCATTGCTGAGGTATACTAGAATAGATTTATATTGGGCAATTTTCCAAACTCACATTGGTTTCTCATACAGCATCTCTGTATAGTATGTGTATTCATCCGTTACAGCGGAATATCAGTGATTATGTGTTACAATGGCGTTAGCAACCAGAAAATGACACCAGTAAGGACAAACAGATGAGAATGCTGCGTGGGGTCTGGGTGCCGTGTTGGTTGGACGTTGCGCGGCTCACTGCTGCGAGGAGCGGACAGACAGTGTGAGCTGGGTTCATTTCCTGCTTGCCGCGTTGGGTCTGCGAGACAGCGAGACGTCGCGAATGCAAGCGGGAAGTGGGGGATGCTGAGGGGGCTGCAGCGAGGCTCCACTAGCACCCACAACCCCCCGCACCCCCAAACGCGGCGCACCTACACGGCCCCTACACACGGCGGCGTGCGTTGCCGCTTCAACGCTTCTGCCCATTCACTTTAAATGGGGTGACGTCACGATTCGCCGAACTGCATTGTGGGAGCAAAGCGTAGCTTCTCTCGCACGGCTCGCTGCAAAAGTAGAGCAATGTTCTACTTTTGCCGCCTCGACGGAGGCGTCAGCCAATCAAATCCCGCGTATGCAAATCTGACAGCACAAGCGCTAGCCAATCAAACCGCGTGTATGTTGGGAGAGCCAGACCGCAGTTATTTCCCATATGTCAAAAAATTGAGGAGAAAATTATCGTTGCGGTAGGGAATCACCCGGTACTATATGACCAGTCCCTCTTTACATACAGGGATACAAACCGGAGGAGCCAGGCATGGGGGGAGGTGACAGAGACAGTGGGTGAAACTGGTAGGTTTTCGCCTGTTTGGGGAGTTTATAACCAGTGTCGTTTGAATGGACAGCTAGCAAGCATAGACAGTATATTTAGCCAGCATGGATGTAGCATGAATGCTTTGCTTTGTATGTCCGGGGCGGGACATTCATGTGATTGGTTGTTGGTCGCGTTGCTCGGGTTGACTCCCCAAGCTCAAGACACGCCCACCGCCAAGCGGCAACGCACGCCGCCGTGTGTAGGCTCCGTACGGCCACTACACACGGCAGCGTGCGTTGCCACTTCAACGCTTCTCTGCCCATTCACTTTGAATGGGGTGACGTCACGATTCGCCGAACTGCATTGTGGGAGCAAAGCGTAGCTTCTCTCGCGGTGCTCCGCTGCAAAAGTAGAGCAATGTTCTACTTTTGACGCCTCTATGGAGGCGTCAGCCAATCGAATCATATGCCAGTACAAGCTCTAGCCAATCAAACCGCGTGCTTGTGTGTCTGGGGCGGGAGATTCATGTGATTGGTTGTTGGTCGAGTTTCAGCCCCCCCGCCGGCAAGCGACAACGCACGCCGCCGGTGTGTAAGTGCGCCACAGTTTCGCCGCTGTGAGGCTCCACTAGCCCCCCCCCCCCCAGTTCCATAATAAAACCGGACGTATTCCCCTCACTGTCAAATGATTACACAGTGATATCTGCATTACTCATCCACTAAAAAAACATCAGTTTTTCCTTGTTAATTAGGCCTACACAATATTGATTGGTTAGATTGTGTACAATGCTTTTGTGTTTTTAACCTTCGATTCTGAGAAACAAATCGTTTTTTCGGAGTTTAGACACCACAGAGTTTCCGAAGACACTACACTACCCAGAATCCCCAGCTATCGTTTGGGACTACAACATCCGCTTTCCTTTACAAACCCCGTGATTAGTCCTCAAGCTCTGTGATTGGATGTTGGAATGGCAGTGCGACAAGGTTACGCCGAGCGCCAAACAGCTCTTTGAAATGGAATGGAACCACGGCAGACTTTCCAAAACTGGACTCGAACGGGTCCAGTCCAACGTTTTAAAAGACGTTTTCGTATTTTCCATAATGAGAAGTTGCCAGTATTAAACTGTACACCCCTGGAGGTTTAGGGGATACGAAACACATTGGTGTTATCAAATTTAAAACCATATCATTAATAAATGGGTGAAAATTGCTTGTGTCCATAATGGGCAGCATTAATATACCCACATGACAGCTAAGGTCAGAAGAGCTTTATTTAACAGCTGGTCTTATGTCTGTCACCCCTCCTGTTGTTCATTGATAAGCCTGAAACATGCACATGTCAAGGTTCAGAGGCACATTTTGCAAATATGGCAGTAGCCATCGATCATCTTAAGATAAGATAAGATATACTTTATTGATCCCAAGTTGGGAAATGTTTTTGTTACAGCAGCATGTACTGCTTTGTTCTACTCCACTACAATTCAGAGGTTACCCTGGTATTTTTGCTCCATTACATTTATTTTAGTTACTTTGCAGATTCTGATTAATGATGTGAAATATAAACAACCCTTAAATCAGACTTTAGTTACACCTGAGTAAAATTCAGGGAAGGTGATTGTCAAGTGCCAAAATAAACTATGCAATATATTAGACATTAAGTACTTTGTCAGACTTAATATTTATCTGTAGATACCCCCAACATTTTGTTCTTATACAAAAGAAGACCTTAACTTAAAGTATTCTTTAATGTTTAAATAAAGCCTTATTAGTTTGTCTGTTTTGCACATCCTCCTATTAATATCTTTGGACGTCCTGCACTAAATCAATCAATCAATCAATGTTTATTTATATAGCCCAATATCACAAATGTTACATTTGTCTCAGTGGACTTCACAGTTTGTACAGAATATCAGTATGACAATACCACACCCTCTGTCCTTAGACCCTCACATCGTACAAGGAAAAACTTCTGGAGAAAACCCACAGTTTAAAGGGAAAAATGGGAGAAAACCTCAGGGAGAGCAACAGAGGAGGGATCCCTCTCCCAGGACGGACAGACGTGCAATAGATGCCGTGTGTAAATTGAAAAGATAATACATTTGCAACATAGGTAGTCCAAATGTTTGGAAATGCATGTGTCTATAATAAGAAGATGAATCCACGAGGATATCCATCCAGGACCACAGCCACGACTCAAGATCCAGGGCTCGCGATCCAGGACACAGGACCGCAGGATCATCCATGACTCCGGATCCCAGCGTATATAGACACCAAAAGGATAGAAATTTGGGGAAGCTGGGTTAATCGGAACATGAGAGTACACAGGTATAGACAGAGAGAAGGAAGAAGTAAGATGTCCCCCGACAAACTAAGCCTATATCAGCAAAACTAGGGGCTGAATCTAATCAGCCCTAACTATAAGCTTTATCAAAAAGGAAGGTCTTAAGCGCACTCTTAAAAATGGATAGGGTGTCTGCCACCCTAAACTGTTTTATTGCAGAGATCACTGTATCTTGTTGATATATTCTATTCTATATTTCTATCATGCCTTCTACTTTCCCCCAATTTTGTATGTAGGCTACTTTTAATATTTAAATGTTTTCATCAAAATGTAACATATTCAACAACAAAATTCAATAACGTGCTTTAACCAGTAGGCGGTGCGGGTTAAAAAACCAGTGGTCTAGTTAATAAAACATAATAATCCATCCATCCATCTTCCTCCCCGCTTATCCGTGGTCGGGTTGCGGGGGTAGCAGTTCCAGCAGAGAGCCCCAAACTTTCTTTTCCCTGGCGACATCAACCAGCTCTGACTGGGGGATCCCAAGGCGCTCCCAGGCCAGCGAAGATATATAATCCCTCCACCTGGTCCTAGGTCTACCCCTTGGTCTCTTCCCAGCTGGACGTGCCTGGAACACCTCCCTAGGGAGGCGCCCAGGTGGCATCCTAACTAGGTGCCCGAACCACCTCAACTGGCTC
The DNA here is from genome assembly GCF_902827175.1 of Gymnodraco acuticeps. Taxonomy (NCBI): domain Eukaryota; kingdom Metazoa; phylum Chordata; class Actinopteri; order Perciformes; family Bathydraconidae; genus Gymnodraco; species Gymnodraco acuticeps. The sequence goes on from NW_022991375.1 coordinate 885,018, forward strand.
CTTTCGACGCGAAGGAGGAGCGGCTCAACTCCGAGTCCCTCCCTGATGACCGAACTTCTCACCTTATCCCTAAGGGAGACACCAGCCACCCTGCGGAGAAAACCCATCTCGGCCACTTGTATCCGCGATCTCGTTCTTTCGGTCATGACCCATCCTTCATGACCATAGGTGAGGGTAGGAACGAAAATGGCCCGGTAGACAGAGAGCTTTGCCTTCTGGCTCAGCTCCCTTTTCGTCACAACGGTGCGGTAAAGCGACTGCAGTAACCGCTCCCGCTGCTCCGATTCTCCGGCCCCATCTCACGCTCCATTGTTCCCTCACTCGAGAACAAGACCCCGAGATACTTGAACTCCTTCACTTGGGGTAAGGACTCATTCCCTACTTGGAGTGGACAGTCCATCGGTTTCCTGCTGAGAACCATGGCCTCAGATTTGGAGGTGCTGATCCTCATCCCAGCCGCTTCACACTCGGTTGCGAACCGATCCAGTGAGTGCTGAAGGTCGCAGACCGATGAAGCCATTAGAACCACATCATCTGCAAAAAAGCAGTGGTGCAATCCTTAGTCCACCGAACTGCAGACCCCCCTCCCCCATGACTACGCCTCGAAATCCGATCCATGTATATTACAAACAGGATTGGTGACAAAGCGCAGCCCTGGCGGAGGCCAACCCTCACCGGAAATGGGTCCGACTTACTGCCGAGGACCCGGACACAGCTCTCGCTTTGGGGAGTACAGAGATTGGATGGCCCTGAGTAGAGACCCCCCTCACCCCATACTCCCGCAGCACCTCCCACAGTAACTCCCTGGGAACTCGGTCATACGCCTTCTCCAAGTCTACAAAACACATGTAGACCGGATAAGCGTACTCCCAGGCCCCCTCCAGGATCCTTGCGAGAGTAAAAAAGCTGATCCGTCGTTCCACGACCAGGACGGAATCCGCATTGTTCCTCCTCAATCTGAGGTTCGACAATCGGCCTGACCCTCCTTTCGAGTACCTTAGAGTAAACTTTCCCGGGGAGGCTGAGTAGTGTGATGCCTCTGTAATTGGCACACACCCTCTGATCCCATCCATCCATCCATCTTCTCCCGCTTATCCGTGGTCGGGTCGCGGGGGTAGCAGTTCCAGCAGAGAGCCCCAAACTTTCTTTTCCCTGGCGACATCAACCAGCTCTGACTGGGGGATCCCAAGGCGCTCCCAGGCCAGCGAAGAGATATAATCCCTCCACCTGGTCCTAGGTCTACCCTTGGTCTCTTCCCAGCTGGACGTGCCTGGAACACCTCCCTAGGGAGGCGCCCAGGTGGCATCCTAACTAGGTGCCCGAACCACCTCAACTGGCTCCTTTCGACGCGACGCTTTTTAAAAAGGGGAACCACCACCCAGGTCTGCCACTCCTTCGGTACTGTTTCCGACTTCCACGCAACGTTGATGAGACGTGTCAACCATGACAGTCCCTCAACACCCAGAGCCTTCAGCATTTCCAGGCAGATCTCATCCACCCCCGGGGCTTTGCCACTGTGGAGTTGTTTGACGACCTCAGTGACCTCCCCCCGGGAGATTGGTGTTGATCCCCCGTCATACTCCAGCTCTGCCTCTAACATAGAGGGCGGAGTTGTCGGGTTCAGGAGTTCCTCAAAGTGTTCCTTCCAACGCCCTAACACTCCATCAGTTGAGGTCAACAACGTCCCATCCTTACTGTACACAGCTTGGATGGTTCCCTGCTTCCCCCTCCTGAGGTGTCGGACAGTTTTCCAGAACAACTTTGGTGCCGCCCGAAAGTCCTTCTCCATGTCTTCTCCGAACTTCTCCCACACCCGCTGCTTTGCCTCGGCCATGGATGAGGCTGCTTCCCTTCGGGCCTGTCGGTACCTTGCAACTGCCTCGGGAGTCCCCCGGGATAACAAATCCCTGAAGGCCTCCTTCTTCAGTCGGACGGCTTCCCTGACCACCGGTGTCCACCAGGAGGTTCGAGGGTTACCGCCCCTTGAGGCACCTAGGACCTTGAGACCACAGCTCCCCGCCGCGGCTTGACATAATAATATCAAACATAATATTACTATTAACTTTATTGTGAAATTAAAACAGAACGATAAAGAAAAATACAGTTTCAGTCTCTCGATTTGAACCTTATGCATTGTACCATGAACCTGTATACACCTGTAACAGTCACCTGCATGAGGAGTTGGAAAGGTAGTTTATTTATATATATTATATTATATATTTATGTAAAATATAATAGCTGATAATGTATATATATATATATATATATATGTATTATATATGATATATATAGTGTAATGTATACACATTAATATCTGATTTGTAAAACATCTCAGACTCAGACAGAAAGGTATAGGTCATTGCACGCATCTCTGCTTGTCTAGCTGACATCTCTCAGTGGATGTCTGCTCACCACCTCAAGCTCAACCTTGACAAGACTGAGCTGCTCTTCCTCCCGGGAAAAGATTGTCCCACTCTTGACCTAACAATCAACATCGGCACCTCAGTTGTTTCCCTGACTCAGACTGCAAGGAATCTGGGTGTGACCCTAGATAACAACCTGTCCTTCACTGCAAACATCGCTGCTACAACCCGTTGCTGCAGATACACGCTTTACAACATCAGGAAGATACGTCCCCAGCTGACTCAGAAAGCGACTCAGGTTCTGGTCCAGGCTCTCGTCATCTCACGCCTAGACTACTGCAACTCCCTCCTGGCTGGTCTACCTGCATGTGCCATCCGACCTCTGCAGCTCATCCAGAATGCAGCGGCTCGTCTGGTCTTCAACCTTCCTAAATTCTCCCACACCACGCCGCTCCTCCGCTCCCTTCACTGGCTTCCGGTAACTGCTAGAATCCACTTCAAGACACTGGTACTTGCTTACCATGCTGCGAATGGATCTGGCCCTTCCTACATCCAGGACATGGTTAAACCGTACACCCCCAGCGCGTGCACTACGCTCTGCATCAGCCAAAACGACTCGTTGCGCCCTCGCTGCGAGGGGGACCCAAGTTCCCATCGGCGAAAACACGTGGGTTTGCTGTCCTGGCTCCAAGATGGTGGAATGAGCTCCCCATTGACATCAGGACGGCAGATAGCTTGCACATCTTCCGGCGCAAACTGAAAACTCATCTCTTTCGACTCCACTTCGAGCGTTAGAACTATTAACGAAGCACTTTTATACTAATAAAGGACTGGCTTATCTAAAGCCAGTTGAGTAGCACTTGAAATGTTTGGCTCTATGAAACCTGATGTACTTATATGATTCTGTTTTCTTCAAGGTTGTGTCTTCCTGGTCGAATGTACTTATTGTAAGTCACTTTGGATAAAAGCGTCAGCTAAATGCAATGTAATGTAATGTAATGTATATCCGTCATGTAATGGTAAGCTATTGAAATTGTGATTCCATAGATGTGTCTCCCATCACCCAAAACCCCTGACTATTCTCTCAACTCAGTATTTACATTCTTATATTCAAAGAAAATCAGTAATATCTTTAAAAACTACAAGTCCCTTTCTATCAGCTGTGCACCGTCATGGTGTAAATACAGCCTATTCACCAATTGGATCAGATATAAAAGTCAGCCGAATTAGTGTTGATTCTGCAAGGAGACGTATTGTGTGAAAATAAATGGAAGATGTTGTTTAATTGCTAATATATTTATGATCCACGTCACATATTCAGTTTCGGCGGCATTTCTTCCAGTTTGTCCAAAGGTCTTCTGATCAGGGCTCTATAAATAAATAACTACGGCAAATATGTAATATGTAATGCAGCCGAACCGTGTATTACAATGCCGTTATGTGATGACTTCCAAAGAGAAAAGCAAGCACACTTGGAATAAAGTATTATTATTTTTAAATGTTTTCGGATTTCATATTGCATAAACACCATATCCCGACGTGCATTGCGGCTAAAACATCCAATCCCCGAGCTTCAAGTTCTAGCTTGTATTAGCCTAAACCTCTGAAAAAATAAATATGTCTCTCAGAATCTAAAGGGAAAAACCTATGGGAAAAACACAAAAGCATTGAAGGATAAACTGATGTTTTTAGTGGATGAGTACTGCAGATATAGCTTTAAAATCATTTGACAGTGGGGGGAATACGGTTTTATTATGAAAACTTCGAGACCGGAAATACTGTTTTCACCCCGTGAGTGTAGACGCTAACTTTACATGGACGCTGCCGCATACACGTTCTCCTGTCGAGACCTTAAATCATCTTCGTAATATCTATCAAACTATAGATCCTACACACTGGACGTGGATTCTGAAAGTACAATATACACTTCTAGCTAGAAATCTAATCAAAAAGCATTTTAATGGCCAAACTATCCTACAATTTAGGATTTTCCAGAGAGGGTTATTTGTGAATATACGACCCTCCGTAGCGTTTGCATTCAACGGGAGCACTAGAGGTAGAAAACTTTAAAACGTGATTATAGGTCGTAATAAGCGCTTGAACAATCAACCTATTTGGTCGTAATAAGCGCTTGAACAATCGACCTAGTTGGTCATATGAGTTGGAGGACTTGTTGGTGTGAGGAGCTCCACGGATTTGGGTATGGGCACGTCATTGTACCCGGGAAGTAAACAATGGAAAAATAGAAATCTCCAACGAGGCGTTCTGGGGCAGCATAGACAGGTCTTTTCTGTGTTAAAGTTTTACTCGCTACAGGGTGTACTTTGAGGTTTTGTGACTTTGCAGACCGTTTACATGCAGAAAAACCTTCATAACACACAAGGGGATGGGTAATAACCGGAAAAGCATGACATGGGACCTTTAAGAGATTTAGGCAATTCATTTTTGGAGTGACATTTCTTTTTAGATTATACAGAGTTTAGAACAGAACTGTATCAGGATGAAACAGAAGTAAATGCAACATGTCGTTTTTATCACTTTCAGAGACACTTACTCTTCAACCAATAATTTACTTTTTTAAACAAATGGTTTAAAAGTCGATTAAGGTTTCAGTGTATCTAACTTTCCTTTTATCAAGAATATCAGAAACCTTTAACACATAAGGTGGAGGTGAGAGTAGTGACTGAACACTAGTGGAGCTTTAGGGCAGAGAGAAATAAGCCCAAACGGGTCATATATTTCCATAGTGCTAATAAATGTTATGGGATTAGTCACAAATGTAATATATAACATATCGCCAGACCTATAACTTATATTGCACTCCCAAAGCATGAAAAATAACTCCAAAAAATGAAACGTTGACTTTAATTAACTGTGTTTTGGCAACAGATTACATATAATTAGGTAATTAGGTTAGCTGAAAGTAATAATGTTAAGTTTAAATAAAAAATATTAGGTTCAAATTAATATAATTGTGAGTATCTGTTGACAAAATATATTTAATTAAAGTCAACGTTTCATTTTTTGAGTGCGATGTAGGAGTGCCAGAGCTGCAACAGTTTGAATCAAAGTGGTTTCTTTCCATGATTCTTTTGAAACCTGGTGATAACAGTGCAAACAAGTAATTTTCTGGCATTTCATGCAGAATTAAGGCCCTAAATCTTAAAAAGTGAGAGGCAGCAACAGAAGAGTGAGATTGAAAGAGACAGAGAGGATTTATTGTACCAGTGTTAGCAGATGTACAGCAGTGGGATGTGTGACCAAAGCTCTGTCAAGCCTGCGGGTATCAACACAATGGGGACAGACTGTCATCCCCCACTGGCTATTAATATTACATTACTGTCACTTCAGACCAATCTCTCAGTTAAAGAGTCACCGGTGTGTGTGTGCAAATGAAAAAAATAGAGTTAAATTTGCAGCTAAAGTCAGATTATTCTTTGATCCATTATGCAGAGAGGTAGGAGCTGGGCTTCCATAAATGAGTGTTGAATTATGAAAAGCTTCATGGAGAGGTGACTATCAGAGGTGGAGATCAGGTAGGACTTGATGGTGATGATGACACATGTTGGCCGCTGAGGTCATGTCTGACTCTCAGGGAAGCCCCCCCCCCCCCCCCCCCCCCCAAAACCCCTCCAAAGGCCAGAAAGCATCATCTGGCCCACATGTGGATCTGGTTTATTGCTGGATTACCGGCTGTCGCAGCGCCGCTACACACTGTTTGTGTTTCTCACTCTTCTTTGTTCTGTCCTCTTATGTGGAGTGTGTGTTTTTCCTGTAGGTTCTGTTTTTTATTAGGGCTGAGGAGTTTGTAAACTGATGTCAGAGTTCTCTTTCTTCCCATGATTATTTGCCTGTGAGTCAATGACTCAATCCATCATCATGTTATTATTACTTTGTGATTTGTTCACCTTTTAAGGGCTTAAAGCTAAAGTGAAGGTATTATGATTTAAGTCATCTGTTGGTACCATGTTTATATGATGTTCCTAACGGTCTTGATGTCTTAATTGTGTTATTTAGAAGATAATTTAATCAAACAATTATTAAAAATGTGCACCAAATGTTGCTATGAGGCATAATTTAGCACGGGAAAGGCCATTATCTATTTCCATCTAGATGGTAGAAGCTTTTATATACTAACTTTAAACATTTAATAGGTTGCTTACAAGTAACAATATTAAATCAGGTTTATGACAAGAAAAACTTGACAAACACTGCTAAGTTGCATCACAAAATTAACTTAAGGTTCCTAGCTTTCAGATGATATTCACCACTTCTATGTACATGTACCCTTGAACTGTAATTTCCAGCAAAAAATCACCTGTCCACCCTAAAAATAAGCACAAAAATGAGTGTATTTGTCAACTATTCATTACAGTCAAGATTATTGGACACCATTTAGCACTGTGAGACAATTAGCAGGAAAAAATAGCGTAAGAGCATGAGAATAAATTACCAACATATCATTAATCCACATACTGTTTGTTACATAAGTATAACATGCCTGGGTAAAATACATGTAAAGTGATATAACAACTTGGATGTAGACACTTAAATGGTATTATAGACATTATGATGGCTCAATACTTGATGTAGCATTTAGTAATTGCTAAATTATAATGCTAATTAAGTAAATTATACCATGGCCATAAATAATGATTGACAGTGTCTGCACCGCAGTGGCATTGTTAGTGCTGCTGTCTCCCCAATTAAGACTACATTTCCCATGCACATTGGATTATTTGCATGAAAATGACACCGTGGCATTTCATGATAAAGATGATGTCAAAAGGCTCTTGGCTTTACAGTAGAGGCTGAATGTAATGGAGGCGCTTTGATGAGCAATCGGAAGCATTTCTGTTTGTGAGGGAAGAAAGGAAGCCTTTTATTGTTTACTGAGATGCAGTTTCTTCCAAATATAGCCTGACCTAGTCTTCTGACACAAACACAGCTCTAAAGCGTCACGTATGAAATAATCAAGCAAACAAACCACTAAGTATATCAGTGATAATATCAGCCCTGTGGAAAAACAGCAAGTTAACAAACAACAGGTGCTTTGATTGGGATGCTAATGCTAGCTGCTAACTCATAAGTAATCTTGATTGTAAAAGATATTATCACTACCTGAACATCATTGTAGAAACAGTCTCATGTCACAGCTGAAGCAGGTCCCAGGACTGATGCTACAAACAATTGTAAGGACGGTTCAGAAGCATTAACAAAACAAAATCAATTGTTAAAGGCAAGGACGAAGAAGACATGTTTACAGGGATTAACTGAACTGCTGATGTGTGGCGTAGGAGGTCCTGTAGATATTTTCAAGATAAAAAAAACTTGAGATATCGCAAAAACTCCAAGGTGTCTGGATATTAACTTTAGGCTCCATCTGACTCCTGACCAACATACAGCTTCACAGAAACACTGATTTTTAACGTGAAACTATTTTATTCAGTAATTTTATCAGCTTTAATCGCCTGGTTCGTTTGTTGTGGAGAGGAGGATAATAATAATACTTTTCTGGATAATTCTGCTCCTGGTTAAAACATCCTGAACGATAAAAAAAGAACAACAAACCAGGAGAAGCTGACGGCAAGGTTGGTGAAGACAACAACTCCCATGATCCTCACAATGCCACTCGACGCTATTATTTGATTGAGAGATCCCTTGATGCAAAAAGTTATTCTGACAAAAGGAAAACATATTCTGGAATTATTGGACTTCTCTTGGACCCCTACAGCTGCAGTGAAATTGTGCAAAAGGAACAGTTTCTCAGCAATGGCCGTGATTGCTTGCTTTAAAAATGTTAATAGTTGTTGAAGTTAAAGAGAGACAGAAGGTGCTTTAAAAAATCAGCTGGACTCCCCAAGGAAATCTTTTCAAAACGATATTACAGCACACGCAACTTTTCAAGAAAACTTGCAATACAGATAAGCAAACACACACACACACACACACACACACACACACACACACACACACACACACACACACACACACACACACACACACACACACACAGAGAGACACAGACACACACTCTGGGCTTTGTGGGGAATATGGCTGGAATGTGAGACCGTCAACAGAGCATGTGGAAGAGAAGAGGAGGCAGCAGCCTGCCGGAGTGTTGTTATTCAGGTCCACACGCCTCGGCATCTGTGTCAGCTAATGAGAGAAACTCAGCTCTGTTTCATCTAGTCTCCCTGGACCAGGAATTAGCATCTCCAAAGACAGACGCAGCGAGAGGGACGTCGGGAGGGAGGGAGGGAGAGGAAGAGAGAGGCAGGGAAATACAGAGGGAGGGAGAAGGAGAAAAATGAGGCAAAAAATAAGTGTGATCGACAGAACTAGGGGGAGGGGGGGGAGACTGGCTTCCTAGACGGGGAGGTGAATATAAACACAAACTGGCTGTCTCTCTGTCCCTCACACACATGCTGCAGCATATTGACAAGGCAGAGTTAAGTGAGGTGGCGGAGTGTGAGACAGCCCTTAATAGGTCCCTGATGGACCCCCAAGATGAGAGGCCAGCCACTCAACACAGAAGGGGGGAGGAGGGGGAGTCGGGGGTCACAGGTCGGAGGTCAGTCGATCATTACACCCCCCCCCTCAATCCACCACCGAAACCACCCGTTCCTCTCCCACTTGACTGCACAGTGCCTAATGATTATTAACACGTTAAAACACTTAAGGAGCGCTGGGAGCGAACGCACCCCGGAGAGAGGGGGAGATGAGAGGAGAGGAGGGCGAGAGAAGGGGGGAGAGAGAGCTATGGTAATGATGTGCTTGCACATGATTTGCCGGATAGATAGCACTAATCACCTCATCCCTATGGTGACACCATTGGGACGCACACACACACACACTTTCACTATTACTTTCACACAGAAACAGTAATATCAACCTAATAAATATTTCTCTTTTGCATTTGATTTTTTTATTTTTTTCAAAGAGATATTGCATATTTAAAAGGCTGCTCGTTTGTGTGTGTAGTGTATTTGATCTAATTGTGTGTGTGTGTGTGTGTGTGTGTGTGTATGTGTGTGTGTGTGTCAGTGTGTACAAGTCTGCATCCTGGATTTTGCTCATGCATGAGAGTTTGTGCAGCAGGTTTGTGTGTACACAATTCTGTGTGTGTGTGCGTGGACCAGCGGGGGGCCCTCTCATCTGTGCTTAGCCCAGTAAATGGTAAGTGATTGAAGGGTTTGATGTGGAGTGATTCAGCTGGGAGCTCGTCGTCTGTCTCCGTTGAGCCCCACAGCTCATAATCTCATGTAGAGAGGCTCTCCACGAATCGGAAACTGAAGCCAGCTGAAAATATTTTACAGCCGCCGAAGATCAACTCAAACCAAAGGAACCACCCACAAAAGTTTCCCAAAAGGGATGGGACCCTTTAGCATCGCAAAATGGGCTAATGAGATGAGAGAGGGAGTGCTGCACACAGCTGAGAGTCCATATTGGATTTGTGCCATTTTTTGAAAACAAAGATTGCAGATGTTCTCAGATCTAGTATTTAAATATTTCATTTCAGAATCAGTGCATCCACGAGACATTTACGTGTCTCACCTCGAATCATTTGTGGTAGGGTTGAGCAATAACCGAAACTCATTTCAATACTAATCCAGGTCTATTTAAGTAGTCATTTTTAGCAAATACATTTTATTAATCTAAACTTACTGAGACTAGCTGGAACAATCAGTGACATAAAGCAAAAATAAACCCATGCCCTTTCGCTGTTTTGTCATCTCCTTTCTCTCCCTCTTTCCTTCCTAATATCTTTATCAATACAATAATAAAAGGCCATCGGATTCTGGACTTCAGTGTGGATGAGGGGGTATAAACACAGGGCTTCGACCCATGGGACTGCTGTGACATCTAAAGTCAATCCTACATGTTCATGTCCATAATTTCCTATAACATCACGATATTATTATTATTTGTCTAATATAAGTAAGTCGTTTCATTTTTGATTTAATTTGCAATATAAACCACGTCTTTAAAGTGTAATTAAGCTCATTTTCAGGTTCATATTTGTATTTTGTGCCTCTACTGTGACATGTTTCCATGCTTTAATGTTCAAAAAGCAGCCCCTCTTTTCTCCATCCGTCTGAAACCAGAGCCCAGTCTGCTCTGATTGGTTAGCTGGCCGGCTCTGTTGTGAGTGGTCAACTGCTTAGAGATGTCCCGCCCTATGGCCTAAACTCCCTCTGGAGGGAATACAGTGATTTTAGCCTAAGTTGCAGAACATTAACATGCACAAAAACCTATACAACACACTACGGGAAAGGGGAAATGGATAATAGGGCCTCTTTAATATCTTCAACAGACACTTCAAACCTCTTCATTTCATCATTTTCAACTGACACTTCAAATGCTTTAGGTATATCAACATCAGTTGAAAATCCCATATAATATCTCACACGCAAACAATAAACGGGAGATTTTCAAGCAAAGTGAGCTAATATATTAATAAATAAAAAAATAAAATTATTTAGTCTAATTATCAGATATAGCAATGTTTGATTGTGATGTCCAAAAGGTGAGTTTATATGAAAAGGTATTGTAGATTTAGTATATTAACACCCCTGTATGGAATAGTAAATGGAGCCATATTTGACTTAAGGGTCACCTCTCCATCTGTCCTGGATATGGTACCATGCAGCATTTCGGGACCGACATGAAGCATTTCATCTGTTCTATCAGAGAAGGTGTGTGTGTGTGTGTGTGTGTGTGTGTTTCCCAGGGGTGCATTGTGTCAGTGGGGGTCAGCTGAGCGGCTGCTGGGGGAGGGTCTGCCCGTGAAGTGGTCAAGCAGCCCCAGATGGGTTTCTAATAGTCTTAATCCAACAGGTCACCATGCTGGGCTCTGCCTCGCTGCCGCCTCTCATAAACCTGGTTTTCCTCTCCTTCTGCCTCCTCTCACTCTCTTTCAACTCCCCTCTGCTTATCTAACCTCCCCCCTCTCTGTCTCCCCCTCCTGTCTCGCTCTGCCTGTCTTTCCAGAAAAGCAGCAAGAAGCTAATGAGGCTTGGCTGGCGTTTATCCAGCTCTCTATCCCCTTGTGTGTCTGTGTGGCTCTATGTGTGTGTGAGCGTGTGTGTGTGTGTGTGTGTGTGTGTGTGTGTGTGGAAGCAATCTGAGCATCTCTAGGTTAGATTTATTGTAATATTTGTCTGCATCAAAATACATATTAACATAAATTGCTTCTATAGGCAAATGAATGTGGTGCTAAGGACATGGAGAATCTGAAGGCAGAGCAGTAGTCGATGGGAAAAAAGCTCAGGTAGTCACAGGCGGTTGGAAATGGGAATTCCAAGGTGGATTTCCAGGGGCGGAAGGCAGGTTTTCCGCCCCATTAAAAGGTTCCCAGTGCAGGGAGATGCGCTCCACCTCAGATAAGACGGCCCGTTATCTCTCTATGGAACAGACAGATGGAAAATCATTCCCGCTTTTCCCTGCGTCCGTGAAGCACCTGCCTGTTTTCCATACGGAGGGACACTCCCCCAGAAACAAACACTATAAACAGCCTCCCCGGCACACGCTTTGATGCTGAAATCTACCTTTTCAAAACCTGAGAATATTGTCAATGCATCATTAACTCCCATTGCCGGAATTTGCAGACAGATCGAGCTAATGAGACACATTTCAGAGAGTACATTTCAAAACGCTTTCCTCACTCTGACAGACCACAATGGCGTTGCTTCACATTTGATATAATTTACAGAGAGCAGCAACAGATAGAAAGCGAGAGGCTGAGTAATCACATGTGATGCTGCGAGGATAGAGACGAAGAGGGGACCTGTCACACACACATCGTTGTAGCAGTCATTAGTGCAACGTGACGTTTCTGGTGGCCCCTTCAGTCAGGAGAATAAGTGTGTGTGTGTGTGTGTGTGTGTGTGTGTGTGTGTGTGTGTGTGTGTGTGTGTGTGTGTGTGTGTGTGTGAGGGAAGCGAGACAGCGGGATGTAATGTATTATATCAACAACAGGTTCACTCCACCACCCCTGCCAACGAGACAGCGTTAATATTGCAGGATTATTATTCAGCCGAGCAGAGCTGAAGGTGCGATGACCTGAGCAGGTGACGGGACTAATTAACCATCGTTTGACCCTGCATGCCTCAGACAGCTGCTCTGTGTGTGTGTGTGTGTGTGTGTGTGTGTGTGTGTGTGTGTGTGTGTGTGTGTGTGTCTGTGTGTGTGTGTGTGATACCCGGCGTAAGAAATCATTTTTGTCTTCCTCTGCCAGTGAGGTTGCGGTAATTGTGTGTGTGCACCCACCCGTCCGTCAAATTCTTCACTTTTTCAGGTGGTATCCCACACATGACTTGATTTGCATAGGAAACAAATTAAATGATCTCACAGCTGCTGGCGAAAAATAATAGATTTTTTTTAAGACGCTGGGTTTAAGATGCTGGATTAAATCAGGTGTTAAGCGGTAACAGTGCAGTCAATCAAACGGAGTGTATATAAAAGCACCTTTTCATTTAATGTGTTGAAGTCTGTGCGGGGGATGATGCTGATATTCTGTAAATATCATCATGTGGCAGGTGTCCATCAGCAGAGACATAATATGAGCTGAGGGACCGGGCTGGTTCAAAAGGGGCTCAACTGTGACAGGCCTGATGTGTTCATTTACATATGTGAATGAGTTTTCAAAAGAAGCCACAATAGACAGTGTTATCTAATGACCTGCAGAGAATAGAATCAGCCTCAAACTAAATAAGACTGGTGACATGAGAGAATATGTGAAAAGTAATTACAATATCACAAGGACAGAGCTTCTCCCAAAATTAGATTTCGGTATTAACATATTTGGAAACTATTCTAGAAAATATTGGACTATTTGTCAGAATTTGGAATTTTTTGTTTTGCAAGTTGTCTTGTTGCTTTATTTTTTCCTTTCTTGTATTTTCACTGCATTTATATTTTCATCTTCCTGTATTTGTGATGTGTGTTAGTGCATGTAAATGGTCTGCAAAGGCTACAATCCCAAAGTTCCCACCAGAGGGAGTTTCTCTCCCACCTCTAAACCATTTAGACATCTCTAAATGGTTGACCAATGACCAATGGGTAATTGGGACAGGACATTTCTAAGTGGTTGACCAATGACCAATCACAACAGCTAACCAATCAGAGCAGACTGGGCTCTGGTTTCAGACAGAGGGTAAAAAGAGCTGCTGCAGCACAGGCAGTATGAGAACAATAATTGTTTGAACATTAGAGCATGGAGACATGTCACAGTTGAGGAACAGATTACAAATATTAACCTGAACATTTGCACAATATGTTTGCTTTAACTTCTTGCAAAATTGTATATGAATCCAGTGCTCAAAGGAAATTAAAACAACATACTAACTAACAATGATGCATCAGATAATTCAACGAAAAGGATAAGCCATCAATTCATCCAAAATGTGTCAAAATGTTCTTAACCTATTTTTACCTTTGCGCGGTCTTTCTCTGATTCTAACATCAATATGCACTTCTGCCGTTATCCCTAATCAATCAGGCTTGAGGTTATAATTTCTCTGTTTTTTTCACACTGTCTCGTCTCCTTTGTTATAATGGCAGTAACCTGTTTTCCAACTGAGCAGAACTAAATGTTATCAGCATGTCAACGCACCCTGTGGAGTTCTCTTTAGGACAAACAGTTGTGTTTACATCCAGCTGTGTTACCTATCATAACACTTTTTTTGTAACCATGAAGACTACAATACAATGTGGGGAAATCATTTCCTTTCTCATAAAACACTTTTTTTGTTTTGTCAATTTGTCACGTTTACTAACAAGAAGTCTTCTTCTTTCCTGTCTTTTTCTGATTAATACATATGTTCAGGCATTACCACCACCTGTAGATGAGTGGAATGGTCTGTTTTGTGAAGTGACCTGCATGGGGATCCACTCTAATAAAGAGTAACAACAAATAAAACTGCTCTGTAGTGCTTTTAAAGGTAAACAAATCCTCAGGTTACCTTTTGAAGAAGAACGCTAGATATTGAGTTTTGGATGTCCACCAAGTTAAGAAGGGTCCAAGAGACAGATAAAGAAATCAAATCAATCAATGCAGCGTTGACTAAGATTTAACAACCTTTATTCCTAGTGGGTCAATCTCCTTAAATACTTGGTCCTACATTTTCCATAATGCAACTCAAAAGTGTCTTGTGTAAGTCTTTTCATGCCTAGGTAAATGCACGAGTCATTAAAACTCCACGCCCCCGCTTTGTAAGGCGGGCTTTCTGTTAAACATTTGCAGCAGTCTCAAAGCGGAGAGGACCCTAAAGACATCATCAGGGGGATTTTCTCGGGACAGCAGACACTCCCTAAATGTTTTCACAGGCTAAGTAGTTCTGAACAACACCTGTAACCATGGTTACTTTTCACAACAAAGATGAACACAAGGTAGGCCTCAAAATGCTTTGAAGACAAAGTTGTAAAATGCACAACAGAAATAACTTTTTTTAGATCAAATTTGACTAAAATAAACACAATTAAATTACTTGAATCTTTCATCAAAAGACCAGCACAAAATAAATCATCAGGTGCCAAAAAATGTATAGCGCTGTTAATGATATTGTATTTGTAAAATCAGTGGTGCTCCTTTAAGTTCAGTAACTTTTCTATGGAATTATTATATTAAGTCTTCACATTAACCCAAATGCAACCTGAAGCCTCCACCCACAAACCCTGAACGACACTTTAAAGTTGATGCTGTTCCCCTGATTTCATGTGCTTCTCTTAACCAACAATAGATGGCTTCTGCTTCTGTGAAACAGCTCAATCTTATAAAAATCCTAACTCACCCAAAGGGGGTTTCCTCAGATTGTTTTAGTCCAGATTTTGAGCAGCTACCTGTAAAAGAAAACCTCCACAGACACAAGGAGGCCACTGAATTCTTGTGGGCCCACGGCGCACTTTAATCTTTAATGGCATGGTGATGATAGAGTACTCTTGACCTCGAGGTTGCACACCCACCCCCCCTCCCCCACACACACACACACATCTTAAATCTCTGCAGCTCCCTTTTCCTCAACTCATTCGTCGTGTCTTTTAACTTCTCAGCGTTCCTACAGATTGGTGACTTCCCCAGTTCAACTCCACAACAATAGGCAGGTCCTCCTCGGAGCTGGGGAGAGCTGGCCTGCCATTGTCGGCGCTGAAAGCCCAGTTATTCATTGGCCGTGAGTTAAAGAGCTGACCCCGGTGTAACACTGACGTAGCTGCCTTACAACACTGAGGCCCTTTGTGTGGCCCTGCCTCGTCTCTGATCACCCTGTAATGAACTGAGAGCTCTGTCGAAAATTTACAGCCTTCGCCTTTCATCCACCTCTTTGCCTTGTCTTCTTTTTAGTGCTCCTTTTCCCTCAACAGACATCATTTTAAAAGGTTGCCCTCCCTCTCGAGCGCTTTGCACAATAACAATGCTGACAATATGAGATGGGCCATTAATTTCCCCTCAATGGATCCCAGTTGTTTTCTCCTCTTCTCCTGTCTTCCCTCCTCTCTTTCCCTTGCTCTGTTTTGTTCGGCCTCTCCAGCTCTATAGGGATTGGTTTCTCCATCCCATAGGGGTCCAATTGACACACACACACACACAAACAAGCACAAGTAGGCAAGAGTCCTAAATGAATCACCTCCTACTGTTCCTATAATGGAGAGTTAAACGCTTTAAATGCTTTACGACATTTAATCATTACCTCACACAGTCCCACACACACACGCTCTCACACTCACGCTCACATACACTAACTGTTGCCTCAAACGCAACCCCTTATCTGTAAAAAAATATATACTTCCAGGACATATGCAAAAATGCTACAGGATCCGAGGAATGCTTTTCCTTTTGGTCTGGCTAATATTTTATTTTTTTCCTGCAAATATTCCTTCAATCTGGAATTGGTGATGGATTTCTATGAACTGCGGATGGACCTGCTGTAATAAATCCTCTCCTTGAAGTGTGTGAGCGAGAGTGCATGTGTGTGTGCATGTATGTGTGTGTGTGTTTGTGTGTGTGTGTGTGTGTGTGTGTGTGTGTGATATCCCAGGGTAAATTGTTTCCTCCAGGCTTTGAGAGGTGGGCATTCAACAGCCTGCCAAAAAAGCTATAGGCGATAATTAAATGATTCCACGCTTGAAAGGAGAAAGAAACAGAGACAGAGAGGGAGGGGAGGGGGAGAGAGATACCGAGACAAAAAGGGATGGAGGAGAGAGAGAGAGGGAGAGAGAAAGAGAGGGAGGGAGGGAGAGAGAGAGACAGAGACAGAGAGAGAGAGACAGAGCGAGAGAGAGAGTGGGAGGGAGAGAGAGGGAGAGAGAGACACGAGAGAGAGAGAGAGAGAGAGAGAGAGAGAGGGAGGGAGAGAGAGAGAGAGAGAGAGAGAGAGAGAGAGAGAGAGAGAGAGAGAGAGAGAGAGAGAGAGAGAGAGAGAGAGAGCAGGACAGAGTGTGAGGAAGAGAAACAGAGAGAGATGGATTTAGACAGAGGAGGTTTTCGCCACTCTGTGGGCCAACACACTGCGGATCCAACCCGCAGCCTGAAGCCAGCGAGGAGATAAAGAAACATCATTAATCAGCCGTGTTGGAGCAGTCTAATTCAGGATGGCTGCTGTCAAATGCCAAACCAACACGTTTCATTCCAACTACAGTTTGTTTTTTTACCTTGATTGTTGCTGTTTTGTTCCACAGCATCCTAATTGAAATCCAGTAGAATTACACAAATGGATGAGGGATACAATAACAGTCAGTGGAGCTGCTGAGGGTTCAGTGCCTTGCTCAAAGGCAGCCATTGTTGAGGAAGTGCAGAGTGCTGCTTGTTTATATTCAATGCTTTCCATTTGTTATATCAGGATAGACATATATGTTTTAAACTGAAATTGAACTTTACTAATCAACATGTTCTTATTTGCTGTTAAAGTTAAACGACAATTTAATCTATTTTGAAATGTACTGTTGTTTTGTTGTACTAATTACCTCATCGGTGGACTGACAGAAAATTAAAGGGCAATGCAATTGGTTTAGTGTTGCATGTTCCTAAAGTTTGGGGACAGACGTCAAGCTCCAAAGATATTCGATCCTACATTTCCCATAATGCAGCTTGTTCTCATTCAGTCTCTTCATGCAAGCTTTTGTAACTGCCAGAGTTACTTTATCTTTCATATAACACTTTCTATTTCGAAATTAGCGTCATGAAATAATAAAACAACAAAAGGAATTTTGTGAAGAGTAGGGGAATAAAATGGTTTGTGCTTGATGTGATTTTTTGTTTCATTATTTAATCAAGACCACTATCTTTCTCTCACCTTAACCAGGTTATGTGTGTGTCCACTCAAAACCATTAAAGTGTAATCATAGTGCGCAGTTGCTATTAGTGAATTTTAGTCGTATGTATATAAATGTAACCTCCGGTAGACATGGTTGTTGTATCTGATATTAATAAGTTCCTTAAAATTACTGATAGGACATTTTACTGCTGCTTTCATGGAGCAGTTCTTCTAGTGACGGGTATATGGATTTTGATGAGCAACATTGGTGAAGTTTCTCTTTAAATGAAAATCATTTTGATTTATACTTTAACTCAGCCACTAAAGTCAGCTTTCCATGTGAAATGATTTGCTGTTTTCCTCAGTTTTCAGTATTGTACATTTAGTATTTTGGAGGTTGTTGCTCAGACGAAATGAGCAATATGAGAAGTCACTGTGGGCTCTGGGAAATTGTGATTTTATCCGCTTTTCTCATTTAAATTCCTCAGCACATCATACACTTCATGACAAATAATTGATTCATGAAATCATTGGGAAGAAAATTGTAGCTGTACTATTTTGTTTTCAGTTGAGCAGTAAAACATGTGAACTCACATGATAGTGGCACATTTTCATCCCTCATTCATTTATTTTTCTCCTTTAAATATTGTTTTTCTGCCTAGTATACCTTTGATTGGAAAGGGACGGTAAAGAGATTACAGGTATTTAAGGGGGAGAGAGATTGAGAATGGCATGCAATGATGATATGAAATATAATAAATCAACTCAAACAATTCACATATTATTTATCATTCATTTCCTCTTTCTCTATCCTCTCACCTTTTCTCCACCTCCCATTCAATAAGCGACTCAGCGGTTTAGTATAAGCTCATTTACATTCCTCAAACTGTCACTCACAAGCAGACATACACAAAGTCACACACACACACACACACACACACACACACACACACACACAACACACACACACACACACACACACACACACACACACACACACACACACACACACACACACACACACACACACACACACACACACACACACACATAGTGTTGCTGTATGTGCCAATGTTTCAAGTCTAGGAGCATTTCAGTGCTCATCACTTGACACCCCGAGTTGCTCGGGTTTTAAAAAAAAAAAAAACCTCTCTCTCCTTCTCTCCTTCTCTCTCCCTGGCTGAGACAGTAGGTGTTGCATACTAATGTGTGTGTTTCTCAGGGGGGCGAGATGAGGAAGTCCTCTCCCATTACTCAGTGCCCACCAGCTGGGCAGGGGCAAGGGCTACAGCAGCCAGACAGATGGTACTGTCACCCCCTGCGCGCACACACACACACACACACACACACACACACACACACACACACACACACACACACACACACACACACACACACACACACACACACACACACACACACACACACACACACACACACACACACACACACACACACACACACACACACACAATAGTGTAACATTGAAGAGGAAGTCATTAGCTCGGAAACCATAAGATTCCTTATTGAACAGGGGGAAGAAGAGGGGTGAGGGAAATATAAAGAGAGATTGAGAAGGGGGGAGAGAGTTTTTATCCTAAACTCAGTTCTGCTGAGGCAATCTGTCATGGTTGAAGTAATTGCCCTCGTCTTGCGTGAATGAAGTGATCTGTCATCGCCTACTGCATTACTGCCTTAAGAATTGCTCCGACACACACACACAAACACACACACTCACGGTCACAAAGCCGTGACCCTCCTGAACGCTCCGACTAAGATGCATGCAGCTGTGACATCTTGAATAAACTGCCCTTCATAAAAAAATTCGGGGCAGGGGGGGGAAGAGAAAAAGACAGACGG